>NW_026067982.1:1440321-1611629 GCF_014885135.2 Alexandromys fortis | reverse complement strand
GGGGGGAGGGCGGCCTTGGAGGGGAGAGGTTCCAAACTCCTGTTGCAGGACCTAAGCAAGCAAGGGCTTAACCAAAGGATGAAGTCTCTGGCAGCGATGGGAGGCCAGTCCAGGTCACGCACTGGCACCGACTCTCTCCTGTGAGGCTGGGAGACAAAAGCAGAGGTGGACCGAGGCAGGAGAATTAAGATTATTTCAGACTTGGGAAATGGCCTTGACAGAGTCAGCCAGAGGTCAGAGGAGCTGGCATGGGTGAGCCTCACGAACTCCTTCCCCGCTCAAATACGAGCACTCTAACACATCAGTACAGAGCTTCTGTGACAGGCCAGAGAAAGGAACTTTGTCCCCGAACTTGGCCTTTCAGACTCCGTGTCAGCAGAACACAGCCCTCAGTTATATTTATGCTATCATGAACAGAGAGACGCTTTCTCTAACAAGTCAGAGTTCACCAGTGCACGATGTAAAGTCTGGTTTCCTGGCACAGACGGTGTCCAAGCTACCCTCCCATTTTGCAGAAGGGAAAACTAAGGCCAAGACAGGGTGATTTCTCCCATTGGATCCAGTGGAAACGGGTTTCAGAATAGCTCCCTCTGCTGACCAGACCTGAGGTTAAGTCCTGAACTCCTTTCCCATCTCAGCATCTACAATAGTCTCTGTTTCCATGCTTCCTCTTTGTTTTCTCCAACAGCATTAAGTAAGTCAACAATACAAGACTTGTTTTGCAGGACAGCTCTTAGCTGTCATGGGACCTTTCTCTTCAATTGCATTGCCTCGGAGTTATTCGTTGGCACATTCCCTCACCCCCATCCCCCACCCCTCAATTATTTGGTGTATCTATGTGGAAAGTCCATTGGGTGGGTGCCTAGTGTTGTACCCAATGTTCAGATTCATACAGATTTCAAATATAAAATTCTATCCACACTAGAGTCGCCTTGGATACCCCTGATGCCCGGAAGACTATCTGCTCCTACTTAATATGGTCTCTTCCTTCCTGGGGCTTCCTCTGGCCTCTCTTTGGAGCATAAAATCACCTAACTAATCACTGTGCTCCCCCCTCTCTCACCGTGGATCTTCCAAAAAGCTACAGTCAGTCGGGAGGATTCCACTTCAGGGTATGGGGATCATCCCAGGGAACACACATGCTGAGCTAGGGAAGGAAAGGTAGGTACTTTGTGCTAAGTGAAAGTGTGTTGTGTGTGGGGGGGGGGGTCAGAAGAGAAGGAAGTGAAGGGGGAGCTCTTAGCAAAGAAGGGACCCACAGGGGGTGAAGAAGAGGAGGTGACCAGAGAGCAAAAAGAGAGAAAGAGGGCGTGTGACAGCTGAAAGGTGACAGTTCCAGGAGATCTAGGAGAAAGGTTTTGCTGCGAGGTGCTCCATAGGAATCCCGCTCCTCCAGCACAGGAGGCCTGGAGGCTTTTGCAGGCATATGCATATGCTCTTTTGAATGCAAATCTGACCAAAGGTCATCCTCAAGTTAGGACTGCCTCTGTTTATGCAGATGACAAGCACATAGTCAATATCACTGTCCGATAATGTCATCAACCACAGTCATGGGCCTGGCTCTAGAGATGTCCTGTACGAGGCTGGTCATTAACTCTCAGTCTCATTGCCTATACTCACTGGGATTTCTCACTGTCCCCCAGATAAGCCACATATAGGATGGACAGAGATGATGTATTGGTCACTTTCTGGCCCTCTCACCTCTGGCATTCTCAGATGTCTCCAGCATCTGTCCCTCCTCTTTCTCCTGTGTTCCCAAGCCTCCATCCAGAGCCTTCATCACCTTCAAGAGGCCTTTGCTGGTCTTCTCATCTCTCCCTTGGGAACTTCTCATCAGTTCCCTGCCTAGGGCCATCACCTTGATTTAGGAGAGCTTGCTGTAGAATCAGCTAGATGTAAATTCCCTTTTAAAATGAGAAGTCAAGATTAAAAATCTTAGACTCTTGCATAGATGACTACAGTGTTGTACACACGGAGTTTCTAAATGGTTGCTGACTGAACAGACTATCCAGAACAAGCCCCCCAGAGGTTGCCCCTGGAAAGAGCTAGGAGAGGAGGGGATTGATTGACATGCCCACTCCTTTGAGCCTACACACCAACTCAAGCAGCCTTGCTGAAATAATAACACCCTCAGTGGGCGCTGCCTCTTCTGATACTTCTTGTTATATGCAAAACAACGGGAAAGGTACTTGGTTGTTTCTTTGCATTTCCTGCTTTTTAATTGAGTGAGGACAGACAGATGATTTATTGGGCATTTCCTAGCATTCCCCTTCCCCACCATAGGAAACCAGCCTTTAAAAAAAAAGGTGCAAATTTTAAAAAGATGTGCGAATGTTTTAGGGGACTGGAAAGGAATTCTTCTGTAGCATTAAAGTAAAAGAAGGGGGCCCTCTGACAGCAGGACCTCTGATCTAGGGTGCACTGGCCATAAATTAACATCTCCCTTTGAGAGCTCAGAATGCTCAGGGCTAGGCTGAGATGCTGGCAAGCAAAGCTGTAGTGTTCTGGCCTCCCTTTCTGCTCCAGGAGCGCAAGCTTAGGTTGGGACAGTGGCAGCGACCTAACCTTCTAGTTTGGGTTGAAAAGAGACATCTGCATCCCATTCACTGCCCTTCAGAGAGAGAGTCAGGGAGAAGGCGGGGAAGGCAGCACTGAGCAGCCCACGAGTCCAGCTCTACAAAGGCGCTCTGCTCCGCTCCACTCTGCAATGAGTTATTCTCACTTCCTAGGGCTGCTCTGGTGAAGGCCCGCAGACTGGGTAAGCTGAATAGTTATTTCATCGTGGATCTGAAAGTTAGAAATGGGAAATCAAGAAGAGTTATGCTCCTCCTGGTAACCCTAGGGAACAGCCATCCCAGCTGCTGGTGGCTCCCACCATCCTTGGCCATCCTTGGCTTGCAGATGCACTAGGTCTGTCTTAGCTTCCACCATCATGTGGCCTCATCCCTGTCACTACATGGTTTTCCATCACTGGGGATCTGTGACTATGGCTTTCCTCTTCTAAAGACAGCAACTGTATTGGATTAAGAACTGATCAGCTCCTGTGTGTTCTCCTCTTTACTTATATACCTGCAAAGACTCTTATTTCAAAACTAAGGCCACACAGGAACTGGGGACTGGATAGCCCAGAAACCTACAGCAGAACCAAACACAACTGGCCTTAAAAAAAATCAATGAAATGATTACTGATAACATGTTTGCTATACTCATAAATCTGTCTGTGCCTTGTCCAGTCATCATCAGAGATAGGAGAAGATGGGAGAAGTACAGAGACCCACAGCCAGACATTATGTGGAGAGAGTCTAATTTGGAGGTCTCCATCAGGTTCCTCTCCTTGGAACTTAGAGAATCCCACAAAATAGGGAGTAGAAAAATTATAGGAATCGGAGGGGATGGCAGACACCAGCCCGTCGAATCTACTAAGCCGAACTCCCAGGGGCTCACAGACTGAAGCAGCAAGAACCAAACAGGTCTGCAGCAGATCCTTTGCATATATGTTATGTTGTTAGCTTGGTGTCTTTGTGGGACCCCTAACTGTGGGAGCGGGTGTGTCTTTGACTCTTTTGCCTGCTCTCAGGACTCCTTTCCTCCTGTCGGGGTTGCCTTGTCCAGCCTCGCTGTGAGGGCTTTTACATCATCTTACTGTATTTTATTTTGTCGTGTTTGGGTCTTTGGGTGTTGTCTCTTGGAAGCCTTCTCTTTTCTGGGAGGAGTGGAGGGAGGAGAAATTGTGGTTGGGATGATATGAGAGAAGTCTCTATAAAGAAAACAAATCAAAAAAACCTAAGGCCATAGCTACAGGTAAAAGGAGTGAAGTCTTCAGAATGTCTTTTAGGGGGACACATTTCAGTTCACCACAGGGATCAAATGATTATTAGGTAACTAAGTCGGTTATTTTGTTCGTGTGCATATATGTACGTGTAATATCTTTATTTACCTGTGATTTATATAGTGTTTTAGATATGCAAACACAAATATCTGTCCACAGCTATAATATTTACACAAAATCTACATGTAATTCTAATATTTATTTAAATACCAATATAAATGTCTGTGATTTTTGTTTATAAAGTATCATGGCATAAATATATATTATACTAATAACAGTACATGTTATATATATACAACACACACCTGAAATATGCTACATAAGCATCATATGACATATTTAATCAGAAGTATATGGTACTATATAAATATATGTATGACACTATAAATACAAATCATAAAAGCAATTTTTGGTAATAACAAATTTTATCAATCAAAGGAGGATGATGGATTTTTCTCGTGGTTTTCATCTTGAAGAGATGGTGAGAAGGACCTGTCTTTGCCATAGACCCAAGGGCTGGACCTGAGAAGAGTTCTCTGGCATTAGGCCGAGTCTCTTCCTGCCCGGGCATCTCCTATACAGTTGTTTTCTGGTTTTGTTTTTGTTTTCTAAAACGAGGCTTCTGAGGACTAAACTCGGGACGTCACAACCTCACATCTGCAAGGCAAGCTCTTTCCCAACTGAGCTCTTAGTCTTGCCCAGTTTTGTTATATTTTTTGGAGGGGGTTTGTATTGTTTTGCTTTGTTGTGGTGGTTGGTTTTTGTTTGCTTGACTGCTTTTGTTCTTTGAGACAGAAGACTTATTCTATAGTTCAAATAGGCCCAGAACTTGTAATTGGAGGTTTCTCTCCTGTTCACCAGTTCCTGAATAACCACTCTGAGTTTTAATATTAATTACAAACTGTTTAGCCTATTAGCTCAGGCTTATTATTAACTAGCTCTTACAACTTAAATTAACCCATTTCTATGATTCTATATTTTACCACGAGGCTCGTGGCTCGTTACCTCACATCTTGCTTCTCTGGCCACTGATGAAATCTCCCCAGCTCCGCCTCTTTTCTCCCTTTATCTTTGCTTGGATTTCCCGCCTTGCTCTATTCTGCCTGGCTATTGGCCAAATCAACTTCTTTATTAACCAATGATAATAAAACATATTCACAACATACAGAAGGGCATCCCACATCAGGAACTCACTGTATAGACCAGTCTTATTTTTAACTGATGGCAATTCTCCTGCCTCAGCCCCCCAAGGGGTTATAGGCATGAACCACCAAGCTCAGCTTCCTACCTTCTTTAGGATGAGAAATCCAGGTCCCAGAATTCTGAGATTCTTGTTCAAGTCCAGAGGCCACAGGCAGTTCTCATTGAAGAAACCATGTTTCTACTCAGCCACTCAGGCTCCGTCCACCCAAGCTGCTTCCCTCCCAGCTTCTCCTTGCTCTGTTTTTCCAGTTAATAATCAGATTTTCCTCCGAGTTGCTTCACCGAGCAGATGTTTTATGGAATTGTGAAAAGAACAGTAGTTTCCCTTCAGATGAGCAGAGTCATGACTTTTCAGGGAGGCCTTGCTGCAGGCCAAGGTTAAAGTACTTTGTAGCCGGTTGTTTTGGCGTTATTGGGAGATTGGGAAGAAAATCATTTTTCAATTTGAAGATTTTTGTTTGTTTCATTTTCTCGACTTCAAGCTGACTGACCTAAAACTTAACTTCATTTTCTGCATATAGTAGGATGCCTGGGGTGTCTTCCTATGATCAATCTGGGGACTCTGAAGTGAACTTTGGAAACTGAAATTCTCTCTCTCTCTCTCTCTCTCTCTCTCTCTCTCTCTCTCTCTCTCTCTCTGTGTGTGTGTGTGTCTCTCTCTCTGTCCCTCTCTCTCTCTGTGTCCCTGTCTCTGTCTCTTTTTCTTTCTGTCCCTCTCTCCTGCTCCCATCTTCTGCTTAACTGGGCCTTCACCACTCTCTCCATCTTGTGAGTACATTTGACTTCCTGTCTGGATGCCTCTGTCTGTTTCTTTCTCCATCCTGCTTGCTGGGATCGCCTATAGAAGACAAAAGGGATACTGCTTCCCAGCAGGAAATGGACCAGCTTCCTGGATGCTTGAAATAGACTCCGGAGGCCTTGCTGGGAACATTTGCTGGAGAATATTCTTGTTAGGGACACCCTGAAATTCCATACGGTGGGCAGAAATATTACCCAGCCCCCTCCATCTTTCTCTGCTCCTTCTCACACCCCTTTGTCCCAGCCTCCCCAATGGAGAACACCAGTGTTGGGCCCTGAATCTCGGTGCATTCCTACAGCCTCACAGCCACCAGAGGGTAGCTGGTGTCCAAATGGCTGAGCCTGGCTTGCCATCAGCACAACAGGATGACTTGAAGAGATGCTCCAAATCACAATAACCAGTTCCATTGCTGAAGGCCTTGTGGAGGCCTCTGGCAGAACCTGAAAATCTGTTTCAGGCAGCTAAGAGGATTCTGGTGTGGGTTCTAGAGGAAAAACAAAACAAGAATTAGATAGGCCATGCTTACACAAGCCTCAACTCCTCAAAGCCTCCCAAGGACACTTAGAGGAAATCCCTAAGAGGAAGCAAAAGCTAGCAGTGTGCAGGTAACAGGCTAAGATACAAATAAAACCAGCTAGGCCAGGGCTGGGTGTGGGCAGGAGGAGAGTCTCACAAAGCAGACTCCTGAGGGGGGCTGTTCAGCAAACTGCAGTGATGGGCTCCAGGTAGGCATACTAGCTGCTGCCCAAGTATTCTGTCAGAGCTAGGAGAGTCTTCATGTGGGCAGGAGAGAGCCACAGAGGGCAAACCGCCAGCATGAATGCCTTCACCCTGAGGCAGGAACTCCTGCTTCCTGTCAGAGATAGCACATGCAGAATGCAAACACCGCTTTTGGTGTACACAGCATTAGGTTTAGGTTCCGAATTTGCAGGTCTCTCTGAGTGAATGTGAGCCAGCTCTATATTTCCTCTGTGCCTCAGTTTCCTCACCTGGAAAAGGAGGACAACACACCCACCACAGAGGGCTCTTCTGAGGTTTACACTTAGTAGTTCGTACAGAGCGTTCATCCTGGCCCTGGTGGAGTGAGGCCCCTTGCACATTAGCTGTGGTCTTTGTTATTGCGGACGCGTCTGTCCTCCTCACAGACAGTCTGAAGCTGTCGTTGAACAGTTTAAACACACTAAGACCTTGGTTAAACCATAGGAGTCCCGCTGCCCTGCTCTCTGTCTCTCTGTCTGACTCTTGCTGTATGTCTGTCTCTGTTTTCGTTACGTCTCACCACGTCTCTGATGTCTCTCTCTGTCTGATGTGTCTCTGTGTCTCTCTGTTTCTGTGTCTTTCTGTATTTCTGATGCCTCGCTATGTATCTCTGCCCCTCTCTGTATCTCTGTGTCTCTCTATGTGGGTGTTGCTTTCTGTCTGTCTGTCTCTCCCTCCCTCCTCGAGATGCCTTTGTCAACCTGCAGCTTAGACTAGGTGAGGCTTCTGAGGACGTGATCCTGCTCATTCTTACTCTCCAAGTGACCCTCCTTGTGGACATTTGTGTCACTCCAGAGATACAGAAAGAGTTGCTCAACAGATGGGAGCCAGACCTTTGCAAATGAAAGTTCTCCTTTAAAATTCCAAAGCTCTGTCCCAGGAAGGCTATGAAGCTGTGTGATCTACAAGGTGAGAGAGGAGTCTGAAGGCTGGGATCAAAGACTCCTGGGCAGAAGGGGGAAAAAATGTAAGCATGCAGATACCCAGACAACATCTAGTTAATCCTGCCCTGTCCAAGTTCACGGTGGGGCTTTAAGGGTCTCAGCATCTGAATACTAATGTCCAGTTTCTCCTGTAGCCATGTTGGGGCGTGTGGCAAACTTAACTCCTTTTACATGCTATATAATGTCAAGAGCAAGAACACGGTGGTAGTAGTAGTAGTATTGGTTCTCTATTCTGTTTAATTTTTAACATTTTGGGGGGCACAGGATCTTGCTATGTAGCCCAGGTTGGATTGAAAGTGGTAATCCTCCAGCCTCAGATCCAAGTGTTGAGATGATGATCATGAGCCATCATTCCCAGTTCTGATTTTCTCCTCTGACCCCTAGCTGTGAGAAGTTAAGCAAATAAATGAGTATTGCGGTTTGGTAAAACAAATGGGTGCGTTAAGGGGTTTGCCCAAAGCCTGACCACCCGAATGTCACTCCCTGGGACCCATGTAGTGGAAGGAGACAACAGACTCCGGAGAGCTGTCTTCTGACCTTCGTATATGTACCATGCCACATGCGTGCCTGCACATACACAGATGATTATTAAAAAATAATTATTCAAAAAAAGTGTAATTTTTAACAAAAAAGGTTGCTGCTTCTCTGTAATGAGAAGATCTTGACTGATCAACACAGCCCCCAAGCGGGTCACCCTATGCCTTCCTCAACAGCAAGTCTCTGAAAGATGTCCTGTTAGTGGCCCATGGCTCTTTTGTGCTCTCCTGGAGAAGGCTACAGATGCCAGGGGTGAGGTTCCAAGGTTGGAGACGTGAAAAGGCCAGCATCCCTAGGAGACAGTAACTCCGAAGCCTTTGGCCATCTTCTGCACGGAGCCCATTGCCAGCACATTCAAGAGCTGTCTCCACTCCGAGAAATACCCTACCCTGTGTTCCATGGAAGGCCTTGGCGCCTGCCAATCCCTCCAGGGTTCACTGCTGGGAACGGCATGAGTGGCCTCTCTCATCCTGGCTGCCTCACTGGCCAGTAGAAGGCAGAGTTGGCCGAGGAGCCTTTGTGTGCCTTGTTCATCCTGCCGGGGTCAGGGAGGGCTTCACGGTTGACTCGGCGAAGGAGCAGGCTTGTTTATTTCCCCAGCCTTGAGGTCTGCCAAGCCCAGGACCAAACTGGGCAGTTCAGTGCCCCGGTCTCTCACTCCTCCACTAGGACCTGCAGAAATCAGTGGCCAGCCCTTGCCAGCCAGGCCAGACTGAGTCTGCAGCAAACAGGCTCTGCACAGCCTCTGTCCTCCCTGCCAGTTCAGCTAGCCAAGTCCGCCTAGTGACACTCCTGGGCCGGGTTTCTTTCTTTCTTCCTCAAGTCCACAACCCAGTTATTTACCCAAAGAAAACAGGGAAGTGACAAGGTAGCAGAATACACATGTTGTGAAAATATGCAGGCTGGGGCTGAAGGAAAGAAAACATTCTTCCATAAGTAGCGGCCTTGTTAATTCATTTTTTTCCCTCCAGATTAGAACCAGCCATTGCTTGTGCTCCTTCAAGTACCTTCTGTGGTTTCCTGACAGCTGCCTACAAGGGGCGAGATTTGGCTTGAAAAATGGGCCATCGGTCATGCTTTGGATGTGGTGGAGGAGGGGAGGGCAGAAACTGAAATTCCCAGATTGCTCAAATTCACTGCTCCCTCTCTAGACGGCACGAAGGAGGGAGAGGTGGAGGGGATTGTATAAACGTCGAGGCATAACCTGATTTTCCACAAGAAGCCGCGGCTCGGTAATGAACAGTCTTTGGAACGAGCTTTTCAACTCCTCTTGAAGTTGGTTTCCAATCCCTGGCAGATCTGGGCTCTGTAGCCTTGAGTAACGGCCACGGGCTGATTCTCCGCAATTAAAAATAATATTGGCCCTGATAGAGAACTCTTGGGCACCCCCCTCCCCTCCACACCCTTTTCATTATGTGCCAAAAATCACTTTCCCAAACCTGTTTCAGAACAGCTGGCGCGTTGGAGGAGCAGGCCCAACCCTCACGGCCTAGAGAGGCCACGGTTATTAATAGCATTTGCTCTGCCTGGTGTTTGGGGCAAGATGAGGGTGACCTGGGTCTATTTAGAAAGTTGGGCCCTAATCAGTTGGGGGCCTGCTCTCCCTTCACTGGACTTTCTAAACCTCTCATCCTACAGATAGTGGCTGAGAAGCCTGCAGCGGGGCTGGCCAAGGCCAAATATCCTCCACTGTCAATCTTTAGACCCCTCATTTTCCCCTTCATCCATGTTTTCTCTGTCTTTCAGCCTGTGGGTATTGGCCCAAGGACTGACTGGCCAGGTTCCTTTCAGGGGAGGTCACACGGCAGAGGCCTGGACGGCCCCTGTTAGCACTTTCTGGTAACAGAGCCTGCTGAAGCCCGGTGTTGCAACTTAGGCCTGAAAGCAAGCAGAGTGAGATGTAGCCCTCCTTCCTAAAGGCCTGAGGGGGTGTGGGCTGGGGAAGCATCCCACCCCTCAGAGCCACTGAGTTTGTCAGCTTCCCACGGTCAGCGACGAGCAGCCTTAACCTCAGAATGGGTGGAAATCCTACTGTCTCCCCACACAGCTGACCACAACCACCACACAGCATCTTTCCGAGATCCCAGCGTGGGGCTGGGTTTCAGGCCTGGAATGGTCTTGATTGGCAGGTTGGGTTGCAGCTGAAGTGGAAAACCTTGGGAACGGGGCAGATTATGGGTCGGAGAATAAGGTCTCTCTTCCAGGTGTACGTTTCCCAGGGAGACGACAACAGTGGATAGAAGCCAGGTCCAATCGGAAACCATGTGCTCTTGGTTGAGGGGACTTCAGAACTTAAGTGTGGAAGTCCAGCCATCCACCTTTGCTTGTGGGCTTCCCATGGCCACTGGCTCCAACAGGGAGCACACGGCCTCTGCTGCACTGGGCCAGACTTCAATCTCTGGCCATAGGTGAGAGACTGTTTCCGGTGATTGTTTTCAGACATTTTATATCCAGTGTGTGAAAATATAATAGTGACCGGAAAAATACACACACGCACACACACACCCCACAGAGGTGGTCCCATCCTTCACTAGAAAGGTCAGAGGACCCTTTTCTCCTTTAAGTCCTTGATGTGGATCCAAGGGAAGCAGTTTCTTTGAAGTCAGCAAAGACCACAGCTGGGCCAGCTGTGAGGGTGTGGTCGGGGAGTTAGACAGGATGCTCTGCCCTATCGGGGACCAATCTAATTCCCTCCTGTAAGGACCATGCTTCCTCTGGCAAAAGGTGACTTCAGAGCCATTTGTTCAGAAATCTGAGGAGGGCTCACTGTGACCCAGGAGGGCAGTGATCCCGTCCTGTCAAAGGCAAGCCTTTCTGTTGAGTTTCTGCACAGCCCTTGAGCGTAAACCTCCCTCTTTCAACTCCAGGCAACTATGCTCTTTATTTTCTCGTATGCTGATTTTGGTCATCTTTAAAATGCCTGTAATTTAACAAATAATGACAAACGAAAAAACCTGGGCGGAGGGTGGGGTGAAGACTCAGAGAACAATGCCAATCAATTCTAAAAATCAGATATGAGGCTGCTGTGATTGTGTGGATGAGGCTGGGACCCAGAGTGGCCCTTCCTCTTCAGACCTCTACCTCCTAGAAGTAGGATCTGAGGGACCTTGGGGGCCTTGGTCATGAAATCCAACTTCCTTCTAGGGGCTGGGTTCTTCCAGGACAGGAAGCTCACCACTCTAGAAACATCGGGGCTGCTGTTGGAAAATCTGTACCTTCAGCAAGTTCTTTCTCACACTAAGGTGGAATCTGCCACTCTGGTTGATTGACTGACTCAGCCCTGAAGTAATTCTCAAGGGCAGTGGTGTGGCAGGGTTCCAGTCCCAGCGAGATCAGGCACATCAAGAAAGCCACCCCTCCCTTTTTTTCTGATCCTATTGCTGTTTACATTTCAAACCCACTCATTAGTGTCTTGCATATGTGTCGGACAGACTGATTCATGCTTCCATCCTATGTGTTCTTATGATGGCTTGGCAGGCCTGTGTCAGTATTACCCTCTTAAAGTATTACCAAAAGCCAGGTGTGGTATGCATGCTTTTAAATCTCAGCACTCAGGAGGCAGAGATAGGAAGATCTCTGTGAATTAGAGCCCCGCTAGGTCTCCATAGTGATACCCTGTCTTAAAACAATTTCTTTTGCAGGGTGGTGGAGGTGCACACCTTCAATCCCAGCACTTGGGAGGCAGAGAGAGGTGGATCTTTGTGAGTTTGAGGCCATCCTGGTCTACAGAGTGAGTTCTAGGACAGTCTCCAAAGCTACAGAGAAACCCTAACTTGAAAACAAAACAAAACAAAAATTATTTTTATGTTATAGAATTTGCTTTAAAGTCACAAGCTAAAAGGACTGGGGGATGGCTCTGTGGGTAAGAAGAACTCTTTGAAGACCTAAGTTTGAAACTCCAATACCAGCATTAAAATCTGGGTGTGACCACATGTCTGTGACTCTGGCACTTGGAAGACTAGAGACAAAAGTATCACTGGGGCTCCAGGTACCGGCAAGACACACCAACATATAAATACACACCAAAAAATAAAAATAAAGAAATAAAACAGTTTGGATGGTGATGCTTTACTTCATGGTGTTCTCAGTGTGGTGGACCTGGGTCTCTTCCCCTGGGATGCTGGCCAATCTGACCCTCTTCTAGTACCACCTTTGGCAAAAGGCATTGTTACTGATCGACATTTTTGCTTCTTTTTCAACATGTATTTCTAATCAATATCCCCAATTAACCCATACTTTCTCCATATTTTAATAGAATATTTTTTAATAGAGTTTTTTGGACTCAGTAAAATTGAGCATCAACTAGATAGAGTTCCCATGTTCCATGCTCTGGTACACTATATCAGCATCGCCCATCAGAGCAGCACTTCTCCTGACAACCACTAGCCGACATTGGCCAGCTTGTCACTTGACTTCCAGGGTTTACGAGGACCTGAACTGGTACATTCTGTGGATTTGGACAATGCATAAGATCTGTATTCACCTTTACAGTATCATACAGAGTAGCTTCACTGCCCTAAAGAGTCACTGGGCTCTGAATACTTTTTTTTTTTTATGTTTCGGTTGTTGACCCTGGACATCATGGATAGTTCATGTTCTACCCTCCTCACCACACATGCCTTTCCTAATGGCTGTAGTCCACACGCCTCTCTCTGCCTAAGATTCCAAACACATCAACAAGCAAGGCACCCTTGAGGTTCGTCACCGTTTCTTTTGTGTTGGCTTTGATCCTTGGCCTTTGGTAGGCCTTCCACAAGCAGAGCTGCGGTGTGACTCAGCTCCAGGGGTCCTGGTTCTGTGGTGTGAAAGGCTTTGGTGATTGGCTAAAGTCCAGTCCAGGAACTGGAGACAACAATTACATCATCATAGTAATAATAATAGTAAAACCATAATAATCACCCTGAAAGTGATCAGTTTGGTTCTTCGGGCAATTGTTCGACAGCTAACCACCAATGACAAGATGAACAAAGTAGTTGACCCTACACTCTAAGACACCATAGTCTTGTGACACACACATACACAAAAGGCAAACAGGACTGAGGTGATGTCTCAGGGGGTAAAGTGTCTGCCACACAGCCATGAGGACTTCAGGTCAGAGCTCCAATGTCAGTATAAAAGCCAGCATGGTAGACAGGGGCAGAGGCAGAGACAGGTGGATTCCTGGAACTCTCTAAACAGCCAGTCCAGCCAAACAGTGAAGTCTGGGCTCAGTGAAAGAGCCTGTTTCAAAAAAAAAAAAAAAAAAACCAAAGCAGAGAATGATCGAGAAAAACCCCTGATAGTGACCTCTACTCTCTACACTCACCCACACGCATACCACACACACATCGTCCACACGAAGGCTGAGATTTTTACATTGTTCAGGTAAACAGATCATCACAACACAGTGAAGGGTACTAAGACGTGGGTATGCGTGATGGCTGTCGCACCTGACGTGTAGCTGAAGGGATCAGTGGGAATCGGTGAGTGGGTGGGAGACTATCCCAACAAGGTTTGGTTATTGGCAAAATGGAAGTAGAATTATAAGTGATAGTTTGTTTTCTGATGCTAAAACGAGACATTCCACATTAAAGGGTTGCCTGCTAGCCTCCAGTAAACCTCTACCAGACCACCGACACAATAAGATTGTGTGTGCACCTTTAAATACTGTTTCTAAAATTAGTGGCCCATCCTCACAACCATCCCTTCCTCTTTGGAGGGCTGGGCCATGCGATGTTCTCTGTGTTGCTTTGGGCACAGCTGAGTGCAAAGTTCCAGGAGTGGAGCTGGGTCTCTCTAGCACCCTCACTGGGCCGGGTAGCCATTCTCCACAGGCTTTCTTTGAAACTTCATCTGCTGGGAGCTTATGTCATAAAGCAGTAATTCTCATTCTTATTCTTTTAAATTTCTTCTGTCTCTGCTCCTGCCCTTTTCTTCTTCTTTTTCATCTTCTTCAATATTCTGGATATTAGAAGTGTGGTTAATTGTGGGGGTGGGGCGAGCGTAGTGTGAGCCAAGTAGTTGTTTCCTCCCCACACATGGCTTCCTTTCCCCAACCCAGCTGCCAGGCACTGGCTGCCATGTTGGGAGCCTGGATGCGGCTGGGTCTCTGGCAAAACATGGCCCCATCCCAGAGTGTACAAACAGTGCTTGGGGCTGATTGGATAAGAGGGTGGAGGGCCAGTGTTGTGCTTCTGGGCACCTTTCATTTCCCTTCTCTGTTTTCCCTCTGCGTCATCAGCTGGAGCATGTTTAAGACTCCGGGAGCTTGCCTTTGTTTCACCTGGGAAAGTCCCTGCAGGGAGAGCTAAGATCTCCCAGAGGAAGGGGCTGGAGCCCTGACCTCTGTCACCCGAATTGTTTGGGCCACGAAGCCCCCATGGGGGTTAGGAGGGTGATCAATTGGCAACGTGAGGAGTAAAGGCCTCTCTCTCCCTTCTCCTCTCTGCTCATTGTGCTCGGGAGGGCAGCGGGGTCAGCGGCAGCAAACTGAAGGGCCAACTCGCCGTGCCTTGAAAGGGGCTCGTTTTGTGTTTCAGTAATGAGCACTCTTTCTCCCCTTGGATGCACTCAGATTTCACAAGTTACAGGGAACCTGTCAACTGCTGTTTTCATTGTATGAGGCTCACAGGGAACTTGGATATAGGGCAAGCTTGTTTCAAAGGAAGCAGGGAAAGAAAAGTCCTGAATAGCAGCAATGGGCTGTCATATGCAGATCACAGCTCTAGTTGCCATGGGACACCTCTGCCAGCCGAGGGGGCAAGCTGCCGAACGTCCCTTATTGACGTGATGGCCTCCTTGGAGATGGGAATGCCACCACTGAAAGGACTTGCCAGCAGCCTCCATGGAGCCTGGCCTGCCAGCATCCTGAAGCCTAGGAGCCTCTGCCCCCCACTGGCTGTTTCCTAAAGCCCCTCACCCAGGCTGAGGAAACAAGCCAAGCTAACCCTGGAAAAGGGAGGGGGTAGGTAGAAGGGATTCCTGCGTGTGGGGCTCTGGGCCTGTGCTTGCAGTTCTGCTGGGGCCATGGCTGAGAACCAGGGTCCTGATAATAAAGTCGAGTTTCACCTTCTTTGTTTGTCCTGCCCTCTGAGAACACTTGGCAATAACATTCCTTTCCTGACAGGTTCATTTTGTAGCCCGTAGACATTGTTTTCTTTCCCTTGTTTACCTAAAGTGGCCCAGAGCAATAGGGCAGGCTGTGCCAATGAGAGAGGAGAGAGCCTGCCCTGGTGGCTGCTGGGTCATCACACCCAGGTCCCTCTGCCCTGTAGTTCCTTGTCCTAACTCTGTTGCCCCACAGGTGAGAACAGCAAGTTTCCAGAGTGTCCTGCTTGGAGCAGAGCACAGAGAATCTGAACCCGTGGAGGAGTTAGGATTAGCAGAGAGAGGGCCCAGAATGAAGGCTCCAAGGAGTTCTTTGACGTAGGGCAGGTAGGTCCCTCAAGGCCGTGGGAAACTATTCTTATTACCTTGTGTAAAAGTAGGCCAGTGGAACCATGGGCTGGAAGGATCTAGAAGTCACAAGTAACCTAAAACCTACCAAGGTGGGGGACTATGACTAATACGTCTCCAATAAGTGTATTGGAGTGTATCACTACACGCTGTATTTAAAGGAATAGAGTGTGGTCAGGGCTGTTGTCAGAAAGTTTAAGTCTGTGGCTGTGGGAGAGCCAGTCCATGGTGTCAGGGCTCTTGGCAACCTGTGGTAATCCCCTACCCTCTAGTCTTCAGGAACAGTTTCTGCTCTTACCTCTTCTCCCTACGCAGGTTAGAAAGATAAATACTTGAAGTCCACAATCCTTGCATCCAGGAAGCTTCAAATCTAGTAGAAGAATGACATTGGCGTGTATGAAGCTGTAACTGAAGACTGTGGTCAATGCCCTAAAAGGAGAAACCCTGCAGGCATGCAGAGCCATTGGCTCAAAGTCTAGAGCGTCACACCTGCACATGGAATCACAGACTAGTTCATGCCTGTTCTAGATCCTCCGTTTGCAAACTACCAAGCTGTGTGGCATAGCGTTTGAACATCCCAGCCACCCACAAGCAGGCTTTGAAAGCCGGAGCCTCCTGATAGAGATCGGATCCCATGACCTTTCCGCAAAGCACCTGGAACACTGGCAGAGGTCGGGTGCAGGGACAGTCAAAGTAACAGTGAATCCAATGGTTGGCTGAAACATGGGAGGTAACCACAAGAGCTAAAGTTGGACAATAAGGACGAAAACCACTCACAGTGCGGCACTGGGCTCTCCACAGAGAACACAGATCCAGCTTAGGATATTCATTTTCTGTCACTTCTGTAAGAAACTGCCATAGCCTTAGTGGGTTTGACAATACCAATTAATTATCCTACAGTTTGGAGGTCAGGAGTCCATGTTGGATCTCACTGAGCTAAAAAAAAAAAAAAGAAAAGAAAAAAGAAAAAAAAAAACCAGAGATGCCAGGTTCTTCCTTTTGGAGGCTGCAAGGAAGATTCAGTTTCCTTGCTTTTCACAGTTTCTTGAGGTTGCCCACGTTCTTTGACTCTGTCTTCAAAGCCACCAGCAATGCAGCCCTCTGACCGTTTGCTCTCCAACGACATCTTCGGACTGCAATTCCTCTGTGGCTTTCTTTTTCCATGGTTAAAGACCCCTGTGATTACACTGGGACCAACTGGATCAGATTCAGAACCAGCGAGCTAGCAAGATTTAAATCTCCTTTGTAAGGGCGCATCCTCACAGGTCCATACACTAGAATCAAGCATCTTCAGGGAACTCGTCTGGTTAGACGACTGGTCAACTCTCAGTTGTTCGGTTAGCTCTTGATTGCCTGTGCTTTGAGACTCTGCTTCCTAACTCCTCATCTAAGAACCAGATAATCAGGTATATTGACAGAAGGACACTAAGCGTGAACATCCCCCAGACATGAAGAACGGGCCTCTGAAGTGGACATAGATCTGGTCTCGTTGTCTACCAGAATCAGCAAAAGCAGCACCATCACAATGGCTGACAAGCACGCCGTTCTGAGGAGATTGTTGGCCCACATGCTTCATGGACTCTGCTATTCCATATTTCACACAAGAACTTGTCCTCAAGTTGTCTGTGTCTCTGGCTTAGCAGCAGGGATGTCTGGCCAACTTTTTGAGATGCTATCTCTAATCCAAATACACTGGTGGCTTTTCCTAAGTATCTCTCAGTCCCCGGAACCTCCCCACCACCACGCGGTAGTCCCATGCCTGTGTCAATATCCTGGCCACAGAGTCCCAGACCGCATATCTCAAAGCTGGAAAATGCCACCAGCTGTCCTGCTTTCTGCCTTGTTGGAAGCCAAAACTGTTCTTTAAGAAGCCTACCACACACTTGAAAAAAAGATATGGGCACTGGGTTGTTGCTTCAAGCTGCCCTTGCTTGCTGCTTCCCGAGTTTGATCTCTTCATCTTTATTCTGTCTCGATTCCAGTTCCTTATGTCCTAGTGTCTGCCTGGAGATTTCGTTCTATCCAGAACTGCCCTCCTGCAGACAGGCCTCCAGATGAGCTTCCATGGTCACTCTCACCTCAGCCCAGACTACCCACTCAGCCAGGATCTTCAGCCTTTCCTGACACCCCTCCCCAATCCCTACAGCGTGTCTCCTGGCTTCTAGGAATGAATTTACAGTTTGAGGCCTCAGTGGTTTTTATTGTTGCTTTGGTTCCAAAACAGGGTCTCGTATAGTCCAGGCTGGCCTTGAACTTAATGTATATAGTTGAGGTTCCTGCCTCTGGCCCCCAAGCACTGGGATTGCAAGTCACCATTCTTACCATGATGACTTCAGTCTTGGTGCGATTTTCCCATGTGGCCTTAGTTGCTCTCCCATCACCTCTGATACAGCAACAGAAGCAGGAACGGCAAAAAGTACATGTGATGGGCCAGGCCCTGTGCGAGCATCCGCTCATTCCATCCAAGCAGGAGCTCCATAGACTCATTTTAAAGGCCAGGACACAGATGCCTAGAGATTCACTTCCTCAAGGTGATTTGGGTCATGTGTGATGGAGTATGGACTCAAGCCCAGACTATAAGGCGCTGTTGTGCCCACCCGGATTGCTGCTTCGGTTGTCTTCTTTCTACTTTGTACTAGTTACAGTGAATCCTCACCAGTCAAGGTGACTGGGGATACTCCACCACATCGCTCCTGGTTCCAAATCAGCCTCCCATCCCCCCAGACTTACACGTGGGGTGCCAGAGGCTACAATGATCATAAGCCCCATGTTTCAGACCTGCGTCTTCTTGGCCTTCACCTCCTGTCTGTCACCTCCCTCTCCCTCTACTTAGGCATGTGGAACTCTGCACTGTTCCTCAGGAAACCCAACAGAACTCCTGACTCAGTATCCCTGTCAGCCATCTTTCATCTGCTTGGACCTTCTCCCCTCTTCACTTACCATATCGGGCTGCTTGTCCCATTCCCTTCTTTGGGATGTGTTTGCTGCCACTGAAAAACGCCTGCCTTTACTAATCTCCCTACCTAAACGCTCTCTACACCACTGCTATGGTCAATCATGATTTCCAACTTCATGGGATTCAGAATCTCCTATAAAACAAACAGCCTCTCAGAGAAGTTTAATTGAGGTGGGAAGGACCACTGTCAGTGGACACAACACTGTTCCATGGGTTGGAGTATCACACAGCATAGGAAGGAGGAAGTCAGTGAAGGACCAGGACTTCCACCCGGATGACTTGTGACAAGCTACCTCATGCTCCTGCCGCAGTGGCTTGAAGAAGGGTGACTCCCCTAGGCCCAAAGTCATCAGGAAGTGACACTACTTGAGAAGGATTAGGAGGTGTGGCACTATTGAGGGGGTGTGGTCTTGTTGGAGGAAGTGTGTCGCTGGAGGTGGGTTTCAAAATGTAAGGTTTCCAAAGCCCAGGTCCAGTGTCTTCCTCTTCCCGCCGCCTGTGGATGCGGATGTAGAACCCGCAGCCTCTTCTCCAGCACTGGGCCTGCCTGTGCACCGCCATGTTCCTTGCTATGCTCCCTGCCAAAATGACAGTGGAAGAAAAGCCTTTAAACTGTAAGCAAGTCCTAATGAAATACTTTTCTTTCTAAGAGTTGCCATGGCCATGGTGTCTACCCACAGCACTAGAACACTGACCAACACGGCTGCCATAGCAACTGAGCCAAACTGAGAGCCCAAACACACCTCTCCTTGAGATTGCTTAGTCAGCTTTGTTACAGACGTGAGAAAAGTAAACAGTGCACCTGCTCACCTCGATGTGCTTTGCTCCCCCTGTGTGTCATCAGAGAACACCAGAGATGTGTCCTCTCTCCCACTAGGAATAAGGACCCCATGCTGCATCCAACCCCTCAAATGGTACTTTGAATTCATTAATGAATGACTAGGGGAGACCTCAGGTCACCTCAGGACCTTGAGGTTCTGGGTTGGCTCCAGGCTACCACCTGCTGTGTCTGTTCCTGATCACTAACATTCAAGACCCTGTCCACAGAAAAGATTCTGACATCTTCGACTCTCGGTCACAACATGTAGACTGGCACGTGAGAACACACAGCACTCATCTCTGGACTGAGCTCAATTTCCATCCTCACCGGGGTGCGTGCGTGCGTGCATGCATGTGTGAGTGTGTCTTTGTGTGTGTGTGTGTGTGTGTGTGATCCACCTAATGAAGGCCCTCCAGCACTCTCCCCTCCAGCCACCCCAATTCCAGCAAGTTACAAATAAAAAGCAACTATATCACTTCTGATGATGTCCACACCGTCCTCTGAGCCCTCAAACCCTTTCCAGCTTTTTCGGTGTCACTATTCCTGCTCTCGCACCAGGCAGAGCACCCAGGGGTACACCCTAGCCTCTTAAGGGCACTCAGACCTCAAGGCATGATGGTCCTACTGGTCCTGCTTAAGCGTCAGGGAGCCTGGTTGGTGGGTCAGAGCCAATGGAAGTAGTAGCAGCCATGGGCATGTGTCCCTCGGTCACTACTCTGACAAAGGGTGTTTTGTTTTTGGCTGCAGCAAGGTAGGACTTGCTACAGGTCCAAGAGCTCTTGGACCAGGGAAGCCTGATGAATTAGCTGTCTCAGGTGTTTTGGGGGAGTGGCAACTGCTGGGAAAATGGGCCAAAGGTGAGGAGGAGAAATAAAGCCTAGTCATCCAAATCTACTCTGGCATTCAGAAAGAAAGAAAGGAAGGAGGGAGGAACGAAGGGAGGGAGGGAGGGAGGGAGGGAGGGAGGGAGGGAGGGAAGGAAGGAAGGAAGGAAGGAAGGAAGGAAGGAAGGAAGGAAGGAAGGAAGGAAGGAAGGAAGGAAGAGAGAGAGATGGGTCACAGGACAGTGTGGTCTTCTGACCACTTTAATAAGACCACTGCTTAATAATATGCCAAGGAGGTGGGTTTGGCTAATACACTGTACCTTTATTAAGCATCTGTGATGTGCCCAGCATTGTGTCAAGCCTTTAGAGGCATCTCTCCACCTCTCCATTGGGAGCTGCTCAGCCATGGATGTTCTATCAAAGCACCGAGTCAACAACCTTAAAGGCCTTCCTTCCTCCCTCCCTCCCTTCCTCCCTCCCTCCCTCCCTCCCTCCCTCCCTCCCTCCCTCCCTTTTTTCCTCTTTCTTCTTTCTTTTGTCTTTCTTTCTTCCTAAATTCCCAAGTTAAATAGGAAAATATATCAAGTGAGGTCTCAGGAAGAAGCAGAATTATTTTCAGAGCAGTTTAACTCTGGAGGGCTGGGGGGAGGAGCAGTGAGGGAAGAGCTTACAAATGGTTGGGAAGTGGCAGGAATGCTGAGCCCCCACCCCCCAGGGACTGGCAATAGTAGAAAGCTGCTGGTCATCTTGCCAATAGGAACCAAGGGAAGAAATAATGTGGCTGGGCCTGGCCAGAGCTGAGACCCTAAAGGATGTCACCTGGGAGAACTGCAGAAATGCGCAACAAGACCGTAGAGGAGAGGAGATGGCCCTCTAATCTCTGACCCCTGCCCCTGCCTCATGCTAGCCAAGTGAGAAAGGAAGCCAGGGAGCAATGGAAGCTGGTGTCCAGGTTCCTGGCAGTCATCCTCAGGGAACACAGCACAGGAGAGCTGGGAGAATCGTCTGAATAGAGAAGCCAAACAGAGAAGGACAGGCACAGGGGCATCTGTCCCTGCCCACCATCCACATGCCCACATCCAGGAGACCGCAAGACTCTGGGGAGTAAAAGCCATGCTCAACACAAGAAGGCCAGAGACAAGGGAAATAAAGCCCTCATTCAAAGGCAAATCGCTGAGCCTCCATCCTCTCCGAGGCTTGGGCAATGAGCAGCCAGTTCTGCTCTCGGCAGTGGGCATTACTGGGTCTGAGAAAGACAGGTTGATGTTTCTAGGGAAGGACTCGGGCTTTGGCACTGCAGAGCTTTGAGGACAGGAGGCCTCTCAGCAATGGGACCAGCAGTCCTCTAGGTGCTATTGTGCTTGGGATGAGAACTGGCTTAGACTTTGATTTAGACAAGCACAAGGCTGGGTTCAGCAAAGGGTCAGAAGTGGGCCCGCCTGGGTGTGCCTCCTCTTGTCCTGGAGTCTGGGTTCTCTGCTAAGCCAGCTGTCGGGGGAGCTGCAAGAGAAGATATTTCAACATCAAGAGAAACAGTTAATTGTCTTGTATTAAAAAAAAAAAAATACTGGGTAAAGAAGGAAGAAACAGAGTGGCTCTTTGTGGTTTGCTGAGATTCCCTGGAAAGCAAGCTTAGGAGACCAGGGTCTATGTCAGCGCCTGAGGAACAGCGTTTGCGCTAGGACTTGTATAAACAGAAGTGCTTAGCAGGCTGACAGGAGTTATGGGAGGGAGCGGGATTTTCAGTTTGGCTCCAAGGCTTTTCTAGCCTTGACCTTTAGCCTAGAAGCAGAGCTGACTGGATCTCCGCCTCCACTGTCACCCACAAGGAGACACAATTGGGCCAGGAGAGAGATGAGGAGTACCGATGGGTTGCCACTGCTCCTGCTGCCTCCTCCGCAGGGTAACAGCAGCAAAATTGCAGTTATGAAGTAACAAAGAAATAATTTTATGGTTGGGGTCACCACAACATGAGGAACTGTATTAAAGGGTCGCAGAGTTAGGAAAGTTGAGAACCATTGCCCTAGAGGATTCCAAGCCTCGAACCCAAAGGACATATTTGGGAGTATGCAGGGCTCTCAGTTGGCCCACTGGGCCTAGTTGGAGATGAGGGGATGGTTTTAAGGCACAGGCAGATCTTGGGATTCACCAAGGCCTTGAGTCCACTGGCTTTGCCACCCATTAAGTCTGTCTGTCACGCCTGCAGACCTGCTGGGAGAGAGTGGAGCTCTTCAGAGACAAGACACAGCTTAATAGTAATGTAAGAGGGAACAAGGCATCAGTGGATTAGGCACTATAAACCCACCCTGGGAGAGTTTGATGCACAGAGAAGAAGGAAGTGGAGGCCATTTCCACATGGCCAAGTATCTGAAAATTAGTCATCAAACTAAGAGTTTTTAATCTCTTCTCCTGCCTTGACAGACATCTTCATGACACCCTGAAGGTCAAGTTCGAGTTGAGAATTTGAAGTCACAAGAACCCCAGATGGAATGTGGTAGCCTAGGGAGAGGGGCTGGGTTTGGCCCCCTACCCCACCTAGCACTAGAAGAACGCGTTACATTTTTTAAATTGCATTTGTAGTGTGTGTGTGTGTGTGTGTGTGTGTGTGTGTGTGTGTGTGAGGGTGTGTATGCACCATAGTACATATGTACAGGTCAGAAGACAACTTAAGGGATCTGGTTCTTTTTTTGTCTTTTGTGGGTCCTGGGCATAGAACCCATGTCTTTAGGCAGCAAGTTCTCTTCCCTGGTGAGCCATCCCATCAGCTGTAAAAGTGGTCTTAACCCCAAGCACATCAACACTTAGGTGATAAGTCCTAGCCCTATCACCACCCACCACCCACCCTTTAGTCACCCTGAAGGCCTGTGGGTGGACACATCAGTTCCATAACCCACCTACTTTGGCAGACCAGACTCCAAATACTTAGAACCCTACACTGATTGATTTCAGCTCAGAAACTCAGTAAGGGAATTCCAGAATCCGAAAACAAGGTCCAGCAGTGTGCTCTTACTGAATCTGTTTCTTTAGCCCAAGAGCACTCTGACTGTAGCTGGAGCAAAATCCCAACATATGGACCACAGTATATGCCAGTCTTGTGACCAGATCAAGGCCAGAGCCTGACAAGCAGCCAGTGGGAGCTCGGGAGAGGGGTTCTGGAATTTCCTCGAAGGGTCCTCATCGTGCACTGTGCTTCCTGTGCCTAAGATTGGACGTCTGCCCATGACCTCATGCCTCCACACAGGTCCCATGGGTGCCATGCAGGTGTCACCATCTCAGGCTCCCAACACAGTGGAGCTGGTTTTCTTCTTCTCTCGCTCCTTAACTCTAATCTCCGCTGTCCTGTGCCACTTGGCTGGCCTCCTTGGCAGAGCGGTGACAAAAGGACGTGTTCTCTGGAGGTTCAGATCCTTCAGCCATCGGAATGCAGTTTCCTTGAGGTCACATGAGCTAAATGGCAAGAGTCCTACCGTCCAATCACTGACCTGGTTTCCTCTCACCTCTTCTGGCTGGGATGTTGGTGGTTGCCACTCAAAGTAGGTTCATTCATCTGTGTAGGAGAGACGCAAGCCCCTCTCCTCTCTGCCACAACTCCTGCTCAAAGCCTGAGACACCTGTCACTCAAGTTCCAGCATCCTTCTCAGCCCAGAGCTGGCCTCCTCCATGGGCTCTGCCTCGCCCTCCCATACCTGCTTCTTTGTCCCTACTCAACTGTTCTCCTTATTTCTGTGGAAATCCTTTCATCTTTGAGGTTGTTCTCAAAGCTTCCCTCCATGAGAGGTTCCTGGCACATCTATGAATCCATCTCATACTTTACATCCTGTGCCGCTAACCTCTTGTGCCCTACATTTGACCCAGAGATGACACTCGTGTGCCTTTGTATGTATGGCATTTGTAATATCCTTGCTAAAGAAAACTCACAAAAGGGACCTTGAAAGAACACCTACTCTAACCCTCATTTTCCAAAGACGGGGAGGAAAGTTTCATAACTTACTCAGGCTGGAGGTCTGAGTCTGGCAGAGTTGGGCATGACACTCAAATTACACTCAACCTCTCCAATCCAGGACCTGCCCACAAACCCCCTGCTGCTTCCCTACGGGGAGCTATACCACCCCCAGGGGACCAGGCTGTCACGAAGGGCAACCACGTGACATTCTCATCAACCGGGCACCCGGTGCCTCTCCATTTACCAGCAGGACAAAGCCTGCTGCTGCACCCGCCTCCGCCCCTCTGCATGCTGTATGTTTCTCAACTTCTTTGCATTTTAATATCCACCAGGCAAAACAAGCAGTGAACAGAGGTCACTTGGATTTTCTCAGACCAGCTTTAATTCCCCCGCTGGCTGCGTCTGAGGACCGCCCTTTTCTTCAAAGTGAATAAGCCCCATGCCTGCTCCCCATGGCAGGGAGGCCAGCTCCTTTTGCCTGGCAGTCCTTTGCATTTTCAGCTTCCCAACGTTACCCTCCCTCAGAAGCTGCCACAAAGCTCCAGGCAGAGGCTGGAGGGGACAGAGGAAGTAAGCAAGCAGGGTGCTTCAGGGGTCCATGGGATGAGATAAGACACTGGGAGCTGAAGAGCAGGGAGGACCAGAGCAGTGAGACCCCTAACTTGGAGCAAATGCCCTGACTCAAAGTAAGCCTAACAGGGCAGAGCAAACATTCCATCCCACCCCCCACCCCCGCCACGCCGTCCCCTCCCTCATTGTCCTCCTCAAGAAAAGAAGAAAAACAGAATAAAGAGCCACGTTGGACAGTGTCACCCGAGCAGCCGGAAAGACGTGGGCAGACGCCTGGCCAGGCCACTAACTTTCTCTGTTTCTGGTAGAGATTTTATAAATATTCGGGGAGTTTGATCTGAGATTGTTGGTGGGGAGGTGAGGAGAGCTGTGGAGGGGGGGGGTGATAACTCAGTCCCTGGGGGTTCTTGGCTCTCTCTGAGGCCTGCTTTTCATTAGGGTTGCCAAGACAACAGCTCATCTGCTGCAGAGCTCATCACAGCCCAAAAGCATCCTCAGCCCAGCCTGCTTCCTGTGAAGCACTGAATCTTCATAGCAAATCCGCCTTCCTCCAGGACTTTGCCTTTCACCTCATTACCGCCTAGCCTGGGCAGGAGGAGATCACTAAAGGGGAGGCAGGAACGTGTGATGGTAGCTTTCTGAGGCTGGAGTGGGCAGACAGAACTCCCATGGCCCCATTACCAGGGTGGTAATTTGCTCCAGCATTGTTCAAAACTAGAGGCAGGAACCCCCAGTAAGTACAAGGTCCTTCAGCAACCTTCTGGTTCCAGCATCTCCTCTTGTGGACCCCAATCTTTACTCACTGCCCCCCATACAACCAACCTTTCCCCTCCACACACACCTTGATTTGATTTTCTTCCTAAGGCAAGCACTTACAGTGTTCCCAAGGAGCAGCCTCCCTGGTTGTTGTATTGATAAGTTCCAGATGCCTATTCCAGTAAGAGTCCACGCGTGACTCTGGTTTAGACCAAGGTGTCCGGTGGTTTCTAGAAGGGGAGAGTCAGGGTAGAGGGACACTGGGGTCAGAAGAGACTCAAGACAGCAAAGCAATATTTGAATAAGCAAGTCAACCTCCAGGGGACAACCTGAGGCCAGCTAGAGAGTGTGTGCCCATAGCTTATAACTCCTATGGACTGCCAGTTACTGGATGAGAAGCCAACTCTCTCTACTGTGAGCTCTGCAGAGCCAGCAGCCAGGAAACCCCACTTGTGGGCTGCATGCCAGCACCCAGCAAGGCGCCTATACCCAGGAGGCCCCTTAGCATGGGTTCTCAGAAGAGTCCCTTCTGCAGAAGTAAAGGAGGGAAGAGTCACCAAACTGCATCTGGGCCTGCGCCAGAGTGCTCCGGGTTATCTTATGGGCCTAGCTTTGTGCCTTGGAGAAAGTGGACCTCAGGCCTCTCCTGCCTCTCCTTACTGTGGAATGCAGACCACCCTAACACTCTGGAAAGATCTGGACTCTGAAACCCAGAGCTAGCCCTGGGGAAATGAAGACTCTGGGCTAGAACTAAAAAGCCAGAAGATCTCTCTCTCTCTCTCTCTCTCTCTCTCTCTCTCTCTCTCTCTCTCTCTCTCTCTAATGGAGTAGAACCAGGAACTTTAGTCTTTGTGACTGTCACAAAGCAACTGCTTGCCTTAAATATAGATACACACACAAAATACAGAACAGGGTCTCATAATGTAGCCCAGGTTGGCCTCAAACTCTCAGAAAGGCTCCTACCTCAGCCTCCCAAATGCTAACCTCACATCAGACCTCTAAACACCTTCTTTCTTGCTCCCACCGAGATTGGAGGGTAGACTCTGAATTCCTCAGCTGGTCAGAACAGAGGGGCAGGGGATCCCCGCCCCCCCAGCTTGTGGGAGAGGCCATCTGAAAGCGATCTCCTCACATCCATCCCCCAAGATACCAAAACCATATCAAAGTCTTATCTGAGCCAACCCCCAGGGGAGCAGCTGTCTCCAGTTCTGGGCTTCTGATCCTCACTGAAGAGGCCCCTGCTGGCTTTTGTGACTCAGTACTGGTGTTGGAGTTAAACAGGCAGCCAAGTGAGACGGTCATGTGACTAGCTGCATAGGATGGCTCCTCGGTCAACCCTAACATCCTGGTGCAGAGTGACACTAACCCAAATGGCTGTAGGGGTGGAGCGATAGAGAGGGCAGAAGAGTCCCCCAGCCTGCAGCCTGTTTATTTCCGCGCAGAACCTCAGGCCCCTGCTGAATCAGGGGGTGAGTTTTGACGCACTCCCTAGGAAACACGATGTGCGTTGGAGACGGTGAGACAGTGGAGCCCAGGGCAGAGCCTCACGGATTCAAATTCCAGATTTGCACTCAGCAATGTCTAGCAGAAGGGAAATCAGCCCTCTGTCTGAGGCTCTCTCCCTCCCTTTAGAATAGATGTGATACCAGAGGGGTTGGTGTGAGGCAGCCCCCAACCCGTGATTGGTTGCAGCCTAGGCATTGCTCAGGAACCATTCCATAGCCTTTGTTATCCTGATGCCGGGGCTTCAGCTTGTCCTCTGCCTGTTTCATTTCTGTATTTTCTGGGGGTATTTTTAGCCCCCTAACTGTGAACCCTGTTGCCAGCAGGGTCACCTTTCGTCTCAAGTATATCCACCCGTGTGAAATAAGGGTCCCAGGGCTGTGGGAAGAATGGGGCTGTCTAGTGTAAACCAGATAGCTATGTCATGAAAGTTCCAGGCCTGGCCAGGCCGAAGGCCAGTTCCTAGAAGAGGAGACAAAACTAGCCTTCACTATAGCGTCTTCCAGAACCTTCTCCATTTCCCACAAGGAAGTAAAATGGGGTCTGGTTTTCATCTCTTTCACTACCTGGGTTACCTTGAGAGACAGCAAGATTCCGTCGCCATGACACTGGTTGGGGTTTTGCCAGTTTCCCTTTGGGGGCATCGTGTTCTGTATGTGGTTCCATCTGTACACCTAGATGGCGCATAGCGGGCGCGCAGGGTGGGGATAGGGGACTCGAGGTTTGCAAGATTGCCAGAGTGATTTTGCACAGTGCTTGGCTGATTCACTTTCATTTTGTGGGAGGAAGGAGAGACAGCTCTTGGGATGGTCCTTGGCGTATATGACTGGGTGACCTGGTGTCTTCTTAGCAATGCTTAGCCTCAGTTTTCTTCTGGAATGTAATACTCACATTAGAACTTCCCCGAAGACAGGCTTAGCTATTTCTACCCAACAGCAAGGATGCATTTGCCAGAGAGTTCAATGAGGTGATGCTTAACAGGAATGTGGCGTAGAGAGTGCTATCTGATTGAGAAACGGTACCCACTATTTTGGTAGCTGTCAGAGAGGCAAGGCCTAGACAGTTGGCTCAGACTGAAAGCACAAATAAGAGAATGGGCTGCAATTTATAAAAAAAAAATCAAACAGAGCTCCCAGCTCCTGGGGAGCACAAGCCAGTCATTCTCATGCCCCCCCCCCCACTTCTTTATCTGCAGAAGATGAGGCATGTGGCCCTCCAGGCTACCCCAGTAAGTTAAAGCTTTAAATAAATACACAGTCAAAACTGCTGTCACGTCCCTGCCCCTTGGCGGCTCCAGGCCCCTCCCCCTTCTTGCCTCTTCTGTTGGGAGCCAGGCCTGGAGGAGCTCTGGAGACGGTATCCCCTCTACATGCACGTATGCTGTCCCAGGGGTCTGTGCTGGACACAGGGGGCATCCTGATCCAATGCAGGCTCTCCTCTTCCTGGGTTTGTTAGGAGCCGGCCTTGCCCTGAGTCTTATGACTTCAACAGATGTTTCTGCTTAAGGAGTCCTGGCATCTTTACGGCCTGTTTTTTCCATTCTTGCATCTCTTCCTCTGTCTCAGCAACCCTGAACACAATTTAGACTTCATTTTCTTCCTAATGGTTACAGGGAGAGAAAAGGCTGGGTTTTCGTTTTGTTTTGTTTTGTTGTTGTTTGCTTCTTCTTTCCCCCAGTTTATCCTTTTTTTTCTTAGCTTGTTAAGTCACATGTACACAACACACACACACACACACACACACACACACACGGGTCTATGCTCATGGTGTCTATGAATATCACAGCGGCATTTTTGTGTTCTGTTTCAAGGCCTCCCTTCCTGCCTCTATGCATAGCACATATTCTCACTTGTCCATCCCACACAGGTTACCCCAAGACTGTTGGGGTGTCCGCCATGATGCTGATTTGAAGGCTTATACAGCCCTCGGCCTCTCGCCTGCTCTCACAACAAAGCCCAAGGAGCCCCGCTGTCTATCAGTATCCGGGGAGGCTTAGCGGATCAGCAAGAGTGACAGCTCTCCCCACACTCTGTCTAGCCAGCCTGCCTCCCTGAGCTCAAGTGGGGGGTCAAGCTGACAGTTGTTAAAAATGGAACCGGTTTTCCAGGGGCAGGTCGCAGGCTTGAAACCAGTCCAGCCACACTTCAGGTCACACCTGTAATTCCCTCTTGCTTGCTGGCATGACTGGGTGTTCCCAGTCACCTTCCCTGCAGGGCTTAAGGTGACCTATCCCAGGACCTCAGCTTATGACTTGTGTATGCCTGGGGTTGAGGCCTGTTTATTACCTGCCAAGACTGATGAGCAGACCAGAATTTCTCGTCTAGGCTCCCACAGGAATTTAAGCAGATCAATCTGGAGTCCTAAATGTTGACTTGGTTACTTAGCTGGGGTTAGACCTGTGTCTGTCTGTATCCTTTGTGTAAGACTCATATCCCCAAACACTGTCTTGTTGGAGCACACTGCCCCATGCAGTTCTCATCCACCTTGATATTAGCCATGGGGTAAGAAGTGGGGTGAAATCTTTCGGATGCCCATCTTCTTTTAATGGCTGAGCTAAGTCCTTGGAAGTGTTCATCAGGTGACTGCCCCCACCTGAGGAGGCCAAACTCCTGTCCCCCCCCCCCGCTCTTTCCCATGGAACTGCCACACTCGCCTCATCCATGACCCTCTCCTATCTCCTTCTTGTTTAAACACGTCGCGACACTGATTCCTGCTTGTCTGTGTTGGGAGGCAGAACTATAGCATTCTACCCCATTGAGAAGTCCGTTGGGTGAAGGCAGCCACAGTAAAATGGGCCAGATTCCCCATGGCCAATGTCACACATAGGGACAGCGGGACACAGATGTGAGAATAAGGCTCAGATGCAGAGAAGCATAATGGTCTACCAGGGAAGGATGGATGTGCTGAACACCAGCCATGCCTGGAGTCTCGGGCAGCCCTGGATTTTGCATTACTTCATACTTGTCTACCAGGGATGGAGTAGGAAGGCTTCCCCCAGCTTGTCCATCAGCAAATAAATCCCATCGACATGGAGACCCACACCATGGACACTTCCCCAGAAATCACTATGGATGTCATAATGAGAGGTCCTATGGATGGCCAAAATCAAATCTGCCCCAGGAGCCCTCAGGGTCTACCACACCTCTTCCCTGGGCATATGCCAGTGCCAGGCCTTGGCAAGTGAGGCAATGGCAAAGGGGCTTCTTAAACCATATCTGGTACTGCTCATCCTGTGGCCAAGGCATGGTGGGTTCCTGATGTTGAATGGTGCCCTGGTTCTACTGAGCGAGTCTTTAGAGACCCAGTAGAGACAACAGGGCTTGCAGGTCTGAGTTAGCAGACTAGGAAGTGATGACTCAGCTGTCCGCATGCCCCCATCTATCACTTGCCTTCCCTCTTGTCACCCCTGGAGCCTGCTGGAGGGGTGGAGCCCTGAGCACTGCCTTGCTGCCTGGACCATGTGAAGCCAGGCACTGGCGCTGGTGACAAGTAATGTTCTGATGGCCAAGGGCAGCTTTCCTTTTCTTCTGAAGGCCCCAGTTTACAAATGATAACCAGATCATGTTCCTCAGTGTCCGGAGTGAAGGAAGAGCCAAGTACTAAAGCTCTGTGTTACCAGGAGGCCCTGTAGAAGGACGGCAGACTCAATCGTACTGCCAATGTGAAGGAAGGTATAGAGGGGTGTGTGTGTGTGTGTGTGTGTGTGTGTGTGTGTGAGAGAGAGAGAGAGAGAGAGAGAGAGAGAGAGAGAGTGAGGGGGGGTGAATTTGTTACAGGATAAGTACGTAATGGCCTAAGATGCTTTAAAGACACATATCCCAGTTTTACAATATGAACATTGTGGCTAGAAATTGCAGCCCCAGAGGTAGAAAGCTTATCTATTATGCGCACGGTCCTAAGTTCAATCCTCAGTACTGCAAAAAGGTTTGTTTGTTTTTTTTTTTTAAAAAAAAGGGAGTGGGGAAGACAAAAATTAACCAGGTATGTGCTCGCTTCGGCAGCACATATACTAAAATTGGAACGATACAGAGAAGATTAGCATGGCCCCTGCGCAAGGATGACACGCAAATTTGTGCAATGTTCCATATTTAAAAAAAATAAAAATAACAAAAATATTAACCAGGTATGCTTCTAATCCCAAAATTTGGGAGGCAGAGGCTGGAGGAGTGTCAAAATTCAAAAGCAGCATGGTCTCCCTAGTGAGTTCTAGTCCAGTCAGGGCTATATAATGAGACCCTATTAGAGAAAAAGAGAGAGAGAGAGAGATCAGTCTTTGTTACAATCATTGATTGAGATCTTTTTCCATAATAGGCATACATTATTTCATTTATTTCTCAAATAATATCTTCGAGTCACAAGTACCAAAATCTAGATCAACTGAGCAGTGGAAGGGCGGACCAGAGCCCAGAGTCTTCACCACAAGGCTCTCCTATCTGCGAGCCTTTTATCTGACTCCTTCGTGGTGATGAGGACGTCTATACCAATACCAAGAACTTCTGGCCCTTACTAAGCATGTGCAATGTGCCAGACACAATCCTACCTAAGTGCCTTATATAGATTCACCCAGTCATCAAAAACCTCTGTATTTGTTATTGCTACCTCATTGTAGAAATGAGGTTGCTCACCATGTTAGCATTGATTTCCTGCAGCTAGGCACACTGGGACACTTCCTGTCCAGGCAGTTCACTAGGGTTTTGTGTGGCTTCAAAGTTGAGGAAGGCTGCTGTCATCTTGTGGGACCCTGACAATACCCTTCATGATAAGTGTGTGGTGGGTTAGAGATGGGATATATATAGTGGTGGGCTAGAGATGGGGTGTTATAGTGGTGGGCTAGAGATGGGGTGTTATAGTGGTGGGCTAGAGATGGGGGTGTATGTAAAAACAGGCAACCTGATGGTAGCTGAGAAGATGGAGACCCCAGGTGGTCTCCAGCGAAGGAGTCAGATAAAATCTGGTCACCAAACTAAGATCGGAGCTGAGCCAGCAGTAAAGTTTGACAAGCCTGGGGTCATTTTTTTTTCTACCTACAGTGCAAAACCAGGCTGCCAGACTTAAATTCTCATTCCACCATTCTTTATCTGTGACCTTGGGCAAGTTTCTGAACCTCCCTGGGTCTCAACAGCCTTCTCTATAAAGTAAGAATAGCAAGTGTCCCCAAGTAGAGCAGTGCCACCATCAGCTAGCTGTCCAGGTGGCTCTCAAGCCTGCAACAACCTTCCTTTGCTTTGAAGGCACCATACTGAAGAAGCAGAGCTGCAGACAGACGTTAGCCCATCCCTGCAGTAGAGAAAGCTATAGCAGAACTCAGAGCGTGTCCCTGAGGCTCGGTAGAGAGGGAAAGAGGACATCTAATGGGGCAGGGAGGGAATTCACATCCTGGGTGTCAGTGTTTGGCAGCCAGGCACGGGCTCTCCCTTCTTCATCCCCGGAGGCCAAGTGGGAGGTCCTGCACACCTGGACTGTTGAACATGGGAATTTCTCCGGTCTGGTTTGATTGTAGTATCACCGTCATCCAATTATGGGCAAGAAGAGAGGCTTCCTCTGTATCTGAACAGCTCCTTCTTGTCACTCAAGACAGGAATATTGATCTGTTCCCAGCCTCTCTGTAAACTTCCCCAACCCCAGCCTCGGGCTTGGAAGACAAGCTGGGGGTGGTGGGTGGGGCTGCGGAAGGCACAGTAAATCTTTCCCGGGAGATGAGACAGCTGAGCTCTTCGGCCAGCTCTGGATCTGCTCAGAATGGATCCTTCCCAACCCCCAGAAGACCCTCAGCAGCTTGGGAAAGGAACGGTTCGCTTGGGCGCTGGGTTTGTGTACACGAGACTGTCAGTCTGGGCAGGGGTGTCTGATGACATACGAGAGCCGCAGAGAAGAGAAGGCTGTTTGGAGCCCAGACAAAAATGTTGGCCTAAAGGGAAGCTTGTGATCCTCTGGCTCTCCTCCCCCACTTGCCTTGGAGAGCCCGCCCCATGACTTTCCATGAGCAGTTGAGCCCATGGTTTCCTCTCTCAGAGCTCCATTAAACTGTGAGTGAACGATATGTGTGCACACGCCACCATTTCTTCTTCGCCTGCTCCCCTTTGCACGCTGCCTGCTCCCCTTTGCACGCTGCCTGCTCCCCTTTGCACGCTGCCATCGTATACATTCCCGTACCAGTCGCCTTGGGTCGTTCCCCCCATTAAGCCTTCCTCTCACCATCTCTTCTACAAGCTTCCATGTCTCAGCAAGGGACAAAGGGGATTGCACCTTGCAAAGCAGAATTTCTTCCTTAGTGGTTTCATCCAGCATCTTGCTAAAGATGCGAATAGAGCTGGGAAGGAGAGGGCAACAGAGCAGGAGGAGACCTCTAATGCCTCCCCACACAGCCCTTGTCCCACTAGAGAGCACACTTCTCTGGCTTGCACTGAGCCAAACCATCAAAAATGCCAAAACAGGAGGTGTCCTGAGACTCATCCCACATGCAGCTAGATTTCTTGCAGGTGAGCTGCACTGGAGAACAACAGCCTAGGTTTTGCCCCAGATTCTCTGGTGTGAGTTCACCCAGTTTTGGAAGCCTATGCCTTCCCTTCTCTGCTTGGGTGAGCCATGACTTCTGAGCACGCTTGGAGCCTGGACCTGTTTATTCAAGGCCCCTTCTGATTATCTCCTCGGATGGAGCAGAAGAGACACTGAAAATCTTAAACATGAAAACGGCTTCATTTTGCACCCCATCCTTCCAGCTGCTTCTATAACTGGATCTTGTACTGGGCATTTATCTTCCATTGCTACCTAATACTGAGTTTGTGTTTCGTGCCGAAAAGACGGCCAGGGCTTGAGGAGATCAGTCAAGGGGAGCAGTCCTGTCCGAACTAACACATCTATGAATAGGGTTGTGCTGAATTGAGTCCACTGTCCTTTTACATCAGTGGGTGTTTCTGTGGGTTTATAAACACACATTCTGGCTGCGTCTAGCCTGAATAGATTAAATTTCTCCTTCAGTTCTGAGAAAGGGCTGTGAAGGGTCTCTGACCTCCACAGAGCCCAGTGGCTTTTGAGGAAGAAATAAGTGACTTATGACCAGAACAATAGAGCAGCCTGAGTCGGTCTCCCCAGTGTCAACATCGTGTAATTTATGGTGGCAGAGAATAAGATACACAAACTAAAAACAGACACAAGTATATGGTGTTAGTTAAATTAAACATCTGCGAGATGGAATACTAGGTAGTCATTAAAATTGTATTAGAAGAAAAGCTCAGCCCGGTGGGAAAATGTTCACATAACGTATCATTAAAGGGGGGAGTGGATTATGAAGTACCCTGCACAAAACGGAACAGTTTTTAAGGAAAGCATCATACACATTTTTTTTTTTGAACTACAAAATCCATCGAAAATGGTCAGAGCGCTGTCTCTGGGTAATAGGTTTCTGCTTTGCGTTTATTTCTTTTGAGGCGTTAGCTCTACTTTTCCAGTTTTTTCCATAAGCACGTCTTTTCCAAAATCGGCGGAGGGGGATCATTAAAGAAAGATGATGAGAGGGGCTCGCAGATGTGTCCCCTGCTTTTTATCCCACGTCTTTCCTTGGATTCCCCAGCCCCTTCCCGTTATGGACACTGCGCCAACATCTTCGGCCTTACTCAGGTGGACGTTCTGCTATGGTACGAGCCCTGGAAGGCTTTGAGAATTCCACCTGACATTGGGAATTCATCAGACCCAAGCCATGCTTTCTCCCAGCCAGTAATGAGCCTCTCCAAGGCGTCTTAAGTGTATTTCCAGGGTTCGAAGAGGACAATTGCAAACCCTGACAGCTCCTCGGTGGGTTTTCAAATGCGAGTGTGATTCATCCCTTCTCCCGGGTCTTTTCATGCATCTATTCCTGGAGACCTTTGGAAAAAAAAAATTATCTGCCATGGCTGTGAGAAAGAAAGGGGCTGAGGAAAACAATGGCCCTTCTCTTACAGAGGATGATGAAGGGAAGTAGAACCAACCAGGGCAGGGAACAATTCAGAGCTTTGTTTGTCCAGTTCATAGGACAGGGTTAGCCGTAGAGTGGAGCCCGGTAAGCATATGGAATAATGAATGAGTTCATGGAGGGGCACAGTTGGGCCGCTGTGAAATCGGCTGCAGCCTGGATAGGCCCTGTGCATAGCATTTCTGTCACAGATTCTAGAGAGTCATCTAGCTTTCAGCTGCTCTTCACCGCCACCTCCTTCCCAAACAGAAACAACATCATGTCTCTTCTCACCGCAGGGAAATGGCACTGAGATGACCCAGCTGTCTCGGAGCCACTAATCCCATTGGTGGCAGATCACCAGGCAGGCCAGAAAGAGGAGGGAGCACAGCGTTCCTCCTGGTGTAGCCAGCCACCTCTTCTACTCCAGGGGGTGCCACATTACCTAATTCTGGAGCACGGGCAAATGAAGGCTTTCCTTGGTCAGCCTGGCCTTGGAAAATCCACTCCCTGGTTGTATTGGAAAATTCCTCTTGTGTCTGTCACTGCACACATCAGAAGACCAAGGTTTCCATTTTCTCAGAAGAAATCAACCAGCTACTGTCAGGGAGAGCGAGTTTGTCTGGAACTGTTGACTCATCCTCTCGGAGCCAATCCAGGAAAGGCAGGCCAAGACCAAGGCTGGTATCCCCCAGCACAGAAAGCGACTGGTTAGGTCGGGACTACGCAAGGAGACTATGGTCTGCACCCAGAGGGGTGGCCTGATGCTGACTTCTTTAGTGATGCTGGGGTTCACTAAAGCGAAGAAATCAGCTTGAAAAACAGCAAGTTTCTTTGCCTTGGATTCCCATGGTCGAAGCAGTCAGATTTTAAATCTAAATGATCGAGCGCAAGCAGCTTCTTGGAAGAAGAAATCTCTTTCTACACAGGCTGGGACCTTTTGGGGATTCTTAGGCCTGGCCATTTTATCATCCATGATCATCCTGTTGATGCTATTTGTCAGATTGGACAAAATACACCCACTCAACCAACATTCTCCTAAGTATGTGTCCACTTAATAAATATCCCTTGATCACCTTTTGTGTCTATGAGACAAATATTAGGAAAGATCGACCATTCAAAAGTGCTAACCAGGTATAGTGGTGCACGCCTTTAATCCCAGCACTCAGGAGGCAGAGGCAGGTGGATCTCTGTGAGTTTGAGGCCAGCCTGGTCTACATAATGAGTTTCATGACATCCAGAGCTATATTGTGAGACCCTGTCTCAAACAAACTAACAATCCCCCCCCCCCTAAAAATAGTACATTTGTATAATCCCCATCTAGGGAGTTCACAGTCCAGGAGCAGGGGTGTTCAAGAATGGGGCTTAAATCGCAGTGCAAAGAATGAGCCGTAGAAAAAGGAAGACCATTAATCCACCCACGGATTCTGGGGAAGGTGCACAAAAGGGAGACTTAGACATTGGGACAATGTGAGCCAGAGTTTTCCAAACACCTGAACTGCCTTTTCATGGTAGGCGTGAGTGTGTTGCACAATGCCCTTGAGCTCTGGGGAGCTAAAAACACAGAGGGTGACAAGCTCTTAGGGAATGTGAATTCCATTCACTGGAAACCCTGGCTCTGCCCTTGGGCAGTATGTCCAGTGGGCTAGAGGCCTAAAGCGTGTCTTAATGTTTGATGTAGTAAAACATTTTGGCACAGAGTTCCAAAGCCAGTAGCAATGCTCTTCCAGAGACTTCTCTCCTTGCAAAAGAGAAGGTCCAGGTCTACTTAAATAATTAAGCAAAAATTATTGAAGAAATATTAAAGGAAGTTTGTACTATGATGGGTCCAGTCTTGGCATGGACTCTTCCCCTTGTTCCTTCTGCCTGTCATAAACACCGTAGCTTCCCCTGAACATCTTCGCTCAAACACCATGTCCTCTGGGAAAACTTCAATGCACTCCCCAGAGGAATAGACATTCCCTTCTCTTGGCACAAAACCATCTTATCCTCATGAGAAGACTGCATTTGCCTACTTACCTGTGTGTCTTTCAGAAGGCCGGAAGTGAGTCTTTCTCATCTGACACCCACCCCATTCCTGAGGGCCCATAAAGCTGTTGTTGACTGGACTGAGGCTGCCATAAACAGCCCTTTACTTTGCCCTGGTCTTCTAACAGAGCAGGGTCAATTGCAAAGACTTTCCCGATAAGACCAGACGTCTTTATACCCTAGTGTTACATATAAAGAATCTAAAGTGTGAACAAGGGAGGCTAGTCCAGAACTGAGCCCAGCCCAGGAGTGTATCAAGTTCTCCTCAGTCTGGGATAAACCTACCAAGACTGTGCTGAGACCCTAAATTCATCACAGTTCACGGACCACCCCAATAGATGGAAGTCTAAGCAAGCCATAGTGCCAGGCTCCTGCATGTTCTGGAAGCTTCTCCAAGGCTGATTCTCTAAAAGGTTGGGGTGAATAAGAGCCCCATAGGCCCCCAAGAAAGTGTCAGGTTCCCCCTTTTTTGTCAACAGCAATGGAAGGGCCTTTAAGAAAACCAAGTCTTATTATTTGTTTGTTTGCACAGTGACTCAGTCTGTAGTAACTAGGTTAAAGTCCACTTTGAGAAAAAAAGAGAACAAAAGACCTCTTGTTAGTGCTGGAAGTTTGCCTCTTAAGATATCACCGAGGGGAGCTGGGAAGAGAGAGAGAGAAAAGTCAGCAGGGCAGAGGAAGCTGCAGGCCTTCAGGAACACAGCCGCACTTTGGAAAGGAAAACGCACCGCCTTTCATCTCCAGGCCTATCTGCACCAGCGGCTCCCTTTGCCGCTGTTTTATGGCCCCGCTGCAGGACACAGGCCAGTGCCCAATTCCCACACTCCTCGAACACACTGAGACTGCCAGGGGTTATAGCCGAGTGGGCAGATGTCCACATCTAACCATCCCTCGGTGCAAGAGGAGAGGAGAAAAAGGGAGAAGAGGGGGGCGGGGGGGCCCCACCTTACAGAACTTGCTATATGCTGGGTGCTGTTCTAACAAAGTCTAGGGTGACCTATCTCCTTAACGCCCAAACGAGGTTAGCATGCTATTTCCCAGGTCCAGGCAAAGGGAGAAACAAGCTGGTCCCACTCTATTTGGGAAACCTGTTCACTTCAGCACTGTAGAGGAGCCACAGGGCCAGGAGACTGAGGGGACTCTTCCAGGCTACACACTAAAACAATCAGACTCCAGCACCGGAGGACTTAATCCCACCCGCTTCAAGTGAAAAGAGGAAAGACAAGGTAAGAGGAGTTCTCTTCCCACACCCTGCCTTTAGACCATTAAACTTGTGCCTGGCACCATTCTTCTTCATCCTATGGAGATGTTCTTCTAGCTTGTGACCGCCCAGATGGTGAGGTGGGTCTGTGCTGTGATTGCCCATTCTGGAACTGATCCACTGCACCTTGAGTGTAAGCAGCCGAATAGAGACAGTTAAAAACAAAGAAATCTGAAACTCCATGACAATCTTCATTAAAACTGCTTCTTGCCAGCCAGTGGTGGCACACACCTTTAATCCCAGTGCTGGGTCTCTGTGAGTTCAAGGCCAGCCTGATCTACAGAGTGAGTTCCAGGACAGCAGGCTGTTACACAGAAAAAGCCCTGTGTCGAAAAACAAAACAAAAACAAAACTACCTCTTATCATCTTTCCCTTCCAGGGTTGCCCAGAGAGTAGGTCTCAGCCTACAGACCCCAGACCCTGACATACAGAATGTTGGGACTTTCTGGGAACTTCCCACTCAGTTAACACCTGTGGTGGTTTGAAAGAAAATGTCCCCTAAAGGGAGTGGTACTGTTAGGAGGTGTGGCTTGTTAGAGTAGGTGTGGTCTTGTTGGAGGAAGTGTGTCACTGTGGAGGCGGGCTTTGAGGTCTCATATATGCTGAAGATACCTCCCAGTGTCTTAGACCACTTCCTAGTGTCTACAAAAAGATGTAGGACATTTGATTCCTTCTTCAGCACCATGTCTGCCTGCCACCATGTCTCACCATGATGATAAGAGACTAAAATTATCCTCTGAAAATGTGAGCCACCCCAATTAAATGTTTTTTGTTTTGTTTTGTTTTTTATAAGAGTTGCCATGGTCATGGTGTCTCTTCATAGCAGTAGAAACCCTAACTGAGACAACACTAATCATTCTGCCCTCGGAACAAGTTATATTTTTTGCTGACTCATGACCAAACAGCCGATATTTCTCCACAGAAACCTGAATAAAAAGTGTTGCCTGCTGACATATCCCTTGTCTCTTTGTGGAGCATCCTTGTTCTACAGGGTGCAGAAGACCAACGTGGAAAGCCAAGGTGGTTAGGAGCCGCACATTAAAGCCTGTCTTCTGGCTATGTTATTGGCTGCAGGTAACTTTGAAGGATTTTTGCATTGACAAGCAAAGACTCAAAAGAGGCTGATAGGGCTCCCTGGGCTGCTTCTCTTAGTGCCAATGTGCCAGTGGCCTTGTTGAATTTCATAAGTCCTAGGCTGAGAACGTGAACTGCTTATCCTACCCTAAAAGAGCTAGTCCTCCCTAGCTAAGCTCAGCAAGACCTGGGAAGAGTTTGTGACATTACATCAGGCACCTTTTGCAGACACAACAGAGGCTCTGCACAACTCCACAACTGTAGGAACCTTTGACATTCCCTTCCCTCCTTGGCCTGGTAAAGCCCACACTCAACATCAGAGTGACCAATTATATCCTTCTTTGTCTTCATCTTTCCCATGTTTCATGTGTGTGTGTGTGTGCACGTGTGTGTGTATGCATGCGTGCGTGCATATGCGTGTGTGTAATTACATTAATGTGCAGGTATACGTGTGTTTTCAGATGCATGTGCATATGCAACATGGTGTATATGGAGGCCAGAGGATAGCCTCGGGAATACTATCCACTTTATTTTGAGACAGGGTTTCTCACTGACCTGAAGCCTATCAATTAGTCTAAACTGGCTGGGCAGCAAACCCCAGGTATCCACCTATCTCTGCCTCCCCAGTACTGGGACTACAAGGATGGACTACCACACCTGAATTTTTTTTCAGTACTGAGGATCAAACTCAGGTCTTAATGATTACAAAGCAAAACCTTTATGGACTAAGCCCTCTCCTTGGTCTTTCAGTCATCTTCTTAGTGGATTGCCCTGATATTCTCTGCCATTAGGAGTCTGACTTCTGAGCATGGTTGAGTCATGCACAGCCCAGAGTATAAGGACTGGGATATTACTGAACAGTTCTGGAGGGGTTCTTATGAAAGGGGTCCCACAGATCACAATCTGAGCAATTGCCTGTTTTCTTGGGCTTGATATTGGGTTAATCCTTGACTTTGGCATCTGCTTCTGATAAATAAATAATCAGAGCTGGACAGTGGTGGCACACATCTTTAATCCCAGAACTTGTGAGACAGAGGCAGGCAGATCTCTGAGTTTGAGGCCAGCAACCTTGTCTCAAAAAAGAAAATCAAGTAAATAAATAATCAGAAAGAATCTCTCAGGGTTCCTTTGTAGTCCAGCACCCAACATAGGAAAGACCCACCGCTGGCTCCAGGACCCCTCTGCCGTGATCCTGCGGCTACCTGCTGAAGCATCCAATCCTATAGTAGATGCCAGAATCTCAGATGGACAGAAACATCAGGGAGAGGAGGGCTGACAGCAAGCTGTGGGTGATTTGGGACTGGACCAGTTGTGGAGGGGAGGGCCAGGTATCTATCTCCCAACTGCAGACACCTGGGGACTTTACCTGACAGTATCACTTTCATCCTTCAACAGTCTTCATGCCTGTAAACATAATATCCGCCACCAACTGTCCTCTAGAGGATCCGGGTGAGGAGAATTAATGAACATTTGCTGAGCAATTTCAAGTTCTTCGGAGAAAGGCCCTTATATATACGAAGCATGATCGAAGGCTATCAGCTGGCTAGCTCTCGAAGGAAATATTTTACGGAATCAAGCCTGATGACTGAGTTCAATTCTTTAGTATATGCAGAGTTCCTATCGCTAGACTCTGCTGCCTACTCGAAAGTTTATTACGCTCTTTTTCCATTTCCATACAATCATAATGTGGGTCTACCAAGCACTGCTGCCTCCCTACCATGCTACCCACTGTCTTTCCCCTGTGTTGTCAAACCTAATGACTTTTGCTCATTCTTGTTTCTTTTGTCCTTTATTCAATGTGACTTTGGCCATTAGCTTCTCTTTGCCCTAAGCAGTCTAGTTCTCTAGTTTCCTCAAACTTAAATGTCCTTTTATTTTGGTGGTTCTGGGGATTGTATCCAGGGGCTTACATACTAGGCAAATGCTCTTCCTCTGAGTATATGCTCAGTTCTTTTTATATTTTGTGTGTGTGTACACATGGGTGCAGGTGTATTATGTGTATTATTGTCATCTCTCAGTAGCTATCGCCTTGGTCTTCTAAGTCAGGGTCTCTTACTGGGAGTTGGGGTTTGCCGACTAGGCTAAACTGGCTCACCAACAAGCTCCAGGGATCCATGCATCTTTCTGTCTGCACGAGTATCCTTGTAGCCACACAGGATCTTACCTGGCTTTGTTTGGTTGGTTGGTTGGTTGGTTTGTTGGTTTGGTTTTCTGAGATAGGGTTTCTTTGTATAGCCCTGGATGTCCTAGAACTCACTCTGTAGACCAGAGTGGTCTTGAACTCATAGATATCCATCTGCCTCTGCCTCCCGAGTGCTGGGATTAAAGGTGTGTGCTGCTACTGCCTGGCTCATACCTGCTTTTTTTTACATGAGTGATCGGCACCGAACTCAGGTCCTAATGCATAGCAAACACTATTGACTGCGTTCTATCCTGGCTCATTTTTTTATTTATCTTGATATAATATCCCCGCTCTTCTCTTGCTTTAGCACTAAGTTCCCTAGATGGCCTTTCACAAGTAGGCCTTCAAGTATTTGTGTATTGATTTACGGAGAAAGCAGTATACATGAGCGCATATATGTTCATGTGTGCATGCACACGGGTACACATGTATGTCAAGGACAGAGGCTGACATCAAGTGTCTCCCTCAGTCCCTTCTCTAAGTTTTGAAACAGCATCTCTCATTGAATCTGGAGCTCACTGATTGACCAGCAAGGCCTTCCTCCTTATCCTCCTCCCTCCATCTCCCAAGCAATGGGATTCTAGATGCTGGAGATCCAAACTCAAGTCCTTGGGTTGGCACGGCAAGTGCTCTATGAACCAAGGAACCTCCCCACTCACAATTTGGTTTTATTTTTCATTGATAACTATATCAAATTTACCTGAGATATTAAGATCTTAGAACTATGAAATCTTATAAAGTCATGATACTAAAAATCCCTTTCCTTAAAATCTCTTTTCTCAAAAAAAATTAGTTTACATTTCTTTACATGCGTATGTGCATGCCTCTGTGTGTGTGTGTTGGTCAGAGGACAATATACAGATATCTGTTATCTCCTATTACCATGAAAATACTAGGAATCAATTGAACTCGGCCACCAGTCTTGACAACAAGCACCTTTACCTGCTGAGCCAGCTGGCTCACTGCTTTATTTTGAAGGTACAAATGTAAGGAGATTTTCAGAATCAGAAAGGGTATTTGGACTTCAGTCAGTAGTCCATAATGAATTGGGACCGCTTCTATTTTATTTATCTGCTTCGTTGTGTTTTTTAAAACTTGTCCTCTATGTCCACAAGTTACTTTTAAGGTTATAAAATGCAACCTATGCCTTTTTTCCCCTTCATCTTTTTACTTCTAAATCTGAAGAGTTCGGAGCTCTTGAGGTCTCTCTCAGGCCCTCCGCATCCTCTTGGCTTCTCTCTGAAAATGAGGGGGTCTGGAATGGAGGCCTTGCAGACCTCTGTGAGGAAAGTTAACTGCAAACAGTTAGATCTTAATTACATTTGGCGTCTGGTAACTGTAGGTCTACAGTGACAGCGTTTGGAGGGTTAATGACGCAGCTGTAAGCCATCATTAGGAGAGAGCCAGGAATCCAGGGGCACTGCCTCTCCCCTCAGGCCACTCCTTTAGCCTTTCTTGCCCCGCCCACTGGTCCCAGGCTCTTTTAGTGTGTCATCAGGCTGTGTGTGCCAAACACCCAGCCATGGTGGAAACGACTGTTCTTTGAACTTTGCTACAGCCCCCGCCCGCTGGGGTCTCCAGAGGGAAGCATTCACCTCTAGCCTAGATGAAATGGAGCTTCAGAAAGACCAAAGTGGCCTCAGGCTCTGAACTTTATATTTCTTAGGCTGCCAGCATCGCTCGCCACTGAGTGTCATATAACTCCCAAAAATGTGCAGAGGAAACCGAAGAGCCGAGGAGCACAGATGCCCTGTGGCTGGAGAGACCATCGAGAAAGTGTCTTTTCCCTGAGAGGCCAGGTGTGTGAGAGGACAAGGAGGCCTATGAGGAGGTGGGGCATCCCAGAACAAGAAGGCCGGAATTCCAGGAAACTTGTGCCTCATGCAGCCAAGTTTGTGAAATCCCCCATGTTCTGGAAAAGTCTCCTACACAAATCGTTGGTGTTTCCAGCCTGATATTTGATAAGCGCAAGTCAGCTGGAAATATTCTGGAGACTTTGGGTTTTACATGGTTTGTGATGGCCATGGAGACCCTTTTCACCTACTACGACATCCAGCCAGTGGCCACCCTGCCAGCCTCCTGCCTATCTCAGCCCTCCGGTGAAGTGTGTCTCATTCTCACTGACTCATGTCACCGGCAGCCTTGCTTCAGCTCTGACTCTCAACATCTATGACCTCAGAAAATGTCCTTGGCCCCTTCTTACTTCTTTCCGGTCACTAAATCCCAGAGCTGGAGGAATCCCAGGTGTATCAATCCAGCCTCTTTAGTGATACACTGTGATCCGGACAGGACTGGCTCTAGCCTTGGGTACATTTGTATACTAGGACTCCAGAAGCTGCTGCTGAGTGAGTGAGTAAGTGAGTGAGTGAATGAATGAGTAATCCCCATTCTTATCTTTTCTTCAGAGTGATACCCAATGGGTCACACCAGTTTTCTGTGCCTTTATAGAGTATGATGTTGCTAGTGCCAGGCAGAACCCATTGGCTCCTCCGACAGACTTATGGGGTGGCAGGGTCACGCTTGTCTCTCATAGAACTCCAGGAAAAGAGCAGTCAAATTCAGGTGTACCGAGTACAGCTTTGGACTTGTTTCCCCAAGCTTGGTGAGCCTGGCTTAAGGAGCAACTCTCCCAGAGTTCCACAGACAAGGTGCTGGCAGCAGGGACTCCTTCCAGGCACTCAGAGGAAGAAGCCGGCTCAGGCCTTCCTTCTGCTTTCTTCTTTGGGCACATGTTCCGTGAGTGTGGTGGTTTGGATGAGAATGAGGCCAACGGGCCAGTAACCTGGGACTACAGATGCACACGTGGATCCTGGGATGGAACTTAGGCTTGCAAGGACAAGCGCTTTTATCTGCTAAGCCATCTCATCAGCTCTCCCTTCTGCCTTTTTCCACGTGTGTTCCATTGGCCTCCCCTACCTCCTCGGTACCTCTTTTCCCCCTCGTGGTCCTCCTTCTCATTCCAGGATCTATATCCCAACTCACGCCCACATATATACATATGAGGCTGAGATCGGCACGTGAGAGAGAACATACGGAATTGTCTTCCTGAGTCGGGGTCACCTCGTTTAATGTAACAAATTCCAGGCCCGCCCACTTCCCTGCAAGTTTCATAATTTCATTTTTCTTAACAGCGGAATAAAAATTCCATCACGTATATGTACCACATGGTCCCCAGCCGTTCATCTCTTGATGGCCATCTTGTTCTAGTTCCTGGTTACTACGAGTAGTATAGCCCTAAACACAGATGTGCGGGTATCTCTCTGGGTATCTAGCCCCGGAGACCCAGTATAGCTGGGTAGAACTCTCAGTCCCACCCCAACAACAGACCACAGATGTATGTCTCCTAAAGGACTTCCTAGTCCTGATCCTAGGGGCACTTTCCCGACAGGAGAGTCATGAGAAAGGAGGCGCAGACAACAGCAGTGGCCTGTCTTCCTCCAGCCTTAGCAGGGACACAGAAACCTTGCTCCAGCCTCTCCTCCAGAGGAAGTCCACCAGTCTCGCCCTGCCCCACTGTCCCAGGCCCTTGGAGTCTCCCCAACCCTGCTGCCCTTTTCTGTTTACACTGGGAGATGAGCCTCTGGGAGCTTAAGTGCAGTTCTGGCCCTTTTGTTTGTTTTGAAGTCAAGTTACGACTTCGCTCCCGGATTTATTGCAAATTCCATTTATCTCCCTCTCCCCAGGGTCTCAGCACCAATCCTTTAGGGCTGCTCTCCCCACTGGGGACAAATGTCAATTGACACAGGAAAGGATAGGCGAGCACAGATATGGAGGAGGCACATGTAAGGGCAAGAGCCAGCCCCTAGTACAGGAGAAGCACAGATCACCGGAGGAGGACAACAGGCCTCAGCAGCCTGCCTGCCACCCCCATCACGCCCCTTTTTCACAGGCCTTAATAGGAAAGAAGAGCCAGGCCCAAAGAAATCCCAGTTCTGGGGGGGCTAGAGTAAACAAAGGAAGGCTCTGGTTTAGAGGGATGAAGCCTGTGGCAGTTTTTAGCAGGAAGCGGTGTGAGGCCAAGGGTCCTGGGAGGCCTGGAAAGGAACCTCTCTGGAGTTGGTCTGACACGGGCTGAGGGCCTGAGAGTTGGGCACGGGTTCATGCCTGCGGCCTTGCTGGGAGCCTCTACCTTCTCCTAGGTATCCCAGTGCCCTCCAAACCCCACTGTGTTCATAAACTGCTGCTGTGAAGCTCACTAGGGAGAGAAAGAATCAAACTGAGCCAAACAAATTGGGAATGGGAAGTCCCACTGTGCTGTTGGCTTGTCCTTTTCGAGACAGGAAGTGCCGTGGACCTGTCCCTTCCTTGCATAAGTTCCCTGGCTAAGGAGCATGCAGGAGACACTGGAGGACTTCAAGCCAGCCTGGTAAGGGGGGGAAAGAGGTTGCTCCCTATCAACACATACACACCAGCCAGGAGAACAGAGGCAAGGTTACGTGGCTGCAGAGTGCCCTGGAGAAGGCTGTGGCTGTGGGCAGCAGGTGAGAAGAGTTACTTTTTGCATCCTCCCCGGGCATCACCAAGACACGAGACTAGAGTTCTGGCCTCACAGCCAATGACGCTGGGAGATATGGTTAGTGAGTGAGGGCTGAGCATCTGAGAGCACCCTGATTGCAGAGTAGGTGCAGCTGCTTGCCAGAAGCACATCCCACAGCCATTTCACCCCGCAAGGCACTGGGCTCCATTCTGCCCAGACCTGATTCTTCCTCAGTCTCTAAGCAGCTGAGCCCTTAGCCCAGCATCTGCGTCATCCGCATCTCTCCAGACCCAACTCTGGACTCAGGCCCTGAGGAGCCAGGGGCCTTCACATACCTCCATCAGCTTAGCCCTTGCCTCTGGCATCCACTCCCACCAGTCTCTGAGGCTCTCTGTGCTTCTCTCAAGTCTCCTCACAAGCTTTTCTCTGTCCCCTCACCAGCCTGACCTGTCCTCTAAATTCCTCTGTCCCTAACTTGCCCTGAAGGACCCGCCTAATTCACCCATTCCATTCTCTCTGCACATGCTACCACCTGGCCCGGAAGGGAGCGGTTAAACACCCAGTTGGTGGCAGATTCAACAATTAGGTCACCGTCCCTGCGATTCATCCCCCACCCCCAACCCCAGCCTCCATCTTCCAACACCTCACGGCCCTCTTTGCTAGGGTCCTGGCCTTTTCTCAGGTCCCTTCCAGTCTCTGCCTGCTCACCTCCAAGTCCCTTCTTATTGCCCCCTTTCCCTCATGCCAGGGCAGGAGAGGTTCCTACCTCCTCTCGGCAAACTTACATACCTGGCCCTGTGTAGTCCCTGCCCCTTCCACGCCATGTCATCATCTCTGTCTCCTTTCCTGGATCAGAAGCTGCATGTTCAGATTCAGCTGAGATTCAGCAGCACACTCCTGCTGAAGAAGCAGTAGCCCAGAGCATGGCTGCCTCTTCCCTCAGGCTGGAATGGCTTCCCTCAGACCTGCTTTCTCTCCACTCACCACCCTTTTCTCCCTTTGCTAAACACCTGTGTTTGTTTCTTTCTTCAGACCCAGCCCACACACCTTCCTCACAATGGTGGCTCAGTAGCTCTCACAGCTGCCTCGTTGGGGTGCCTCTTGGACTCTCTCCTTAGGCCATTCTGGCTTCTCTCTGCCAAGATCCCACTCTCCTCATGCTCTTTAGCTACCCCCCCCCCGACAACTCGGCCCTCTCCCCTCCCCATCCTTGTCAACCAGAGTCCATGAACCCCAAATCTCTAGCTACCGAAATGCCCATATTTCTGTCTACTGTTGGCTACTTCAGCACAGACACTGTGGAGAACTGCACACAAAAAAATGAACCGATCACCTCAGACTCTGTTTTTGAGATTGCTTGATAGTGTTATATCCCCAGTTTCCCACAGACAAGGCTGAAATCTTCAGCTTCCAGAAACCCAAATGATCTTCTTCAATGTGTGTGTATGTATACGTGTGTGTGTAAATGTGTGTATGTGTCACATACTCTAATGTTATCATCTAAATTCAAGCCCTTCCCATCTCTCTCCTAGACCTTTTTCTCAGTCTCTGAGCCTTTTCTCTGATAGTCCACTTGTCTTTGGACACAGGGCCCTTCATAGCAACCTGTCTCCCTTTCAGAAACCCATGTGGGGCCGGCGATGATGGCGCACGCCTTTAATCCCAGCACTTGGGAGGCAGAGGCAGGAGGATCTCTGTGAGTTCAAGACCAGCCTGGTCTACAGAGCTAGTTCCAGGACAGGCTCCAAAGCCACAGAGAAACCCTGTCTCGAAACCCCCCCCCCAAAAAAAAGAAACCCGTGTGGATGCCACACTGTGTGTGGTTCCCTAGCCAGGGCCAAGTCCTTGTCTTGCTGTCAGTCCAATTTCTACTACTTGTGGCTGGCAGTTGTTGGCTCAGAATCTACTATGCAACAGGTCCCTGGGTCTAAACAAGAGCCTCTTCCTTCGCACTTGCAGAGCTGGCCACTCCCTCACATCCCCAGTTTTCCATTTGCCCATTTTTGTCTGCAGTGGACAGCCCCCCTCCCATTTGCTGCAGGTATTTCCCAGTCTTGCTTAAGGCCTAGTTCTTCCAAGAAACCTAAAAACTTCCAAAGTAACAACTGAGTCCCCTGTTCTTCAACCCATATGACAACAACATCTGAATATATGTGTCATCTCCCTGGTTGTACAGCCCTGGCCTACCATAGAATGTTGACTGAGTTTTCTGTTGTCAGGGACCCATTACTCTAGTATATGTTAGCCACATGGCTCGGTACCTTTTTCAGCAGGGTAGGTCACATCTTCCTTCTTCCATGTCTGGGCAGGACAGGGAAAGAGCTTCCTTCTTTCCAGAATATTCCTGTTCTCATTGTCCCACCTCTACTTCCTGTCTGGTTGTCCTGCCTATACTTCCTGCCTGGCTACTGGCCAATGAGCGTTTATTTAAAACATAATTGACAGAATACAGAATTGTCCCGCACCAATAGAATAATTCTTTTTGGAGGGATTTTGGTTGGTTAGTTGGTTGGTTGGTTTGGGGTTTTTTGGTTTTTGTTTGTTTGGTTGGTTTTGGTGTTTTGGAAGATTTTGTTTTGTGTTGTGTTTTAGTTATTTTCAAGACTGGGTTTCTCTGTTTAACAGTCCTAACTGTCCTCAAACTAACTTTGTAGACCAGGCTGGCCTTGAACTCACTGAGGTCCACCTGCCTCTGCCTCCCAAGTGCTGGGATTAAAGGCATGTGACATCACCACCCAGCCAGAGAACAGTCCTTAATGTCGTATGTATCCTACACACTTTTAATTAAAGCCAATAGCTTTTGAATTGGATCTTATCCTCAGATTTAGCATTATTTTCTAGCTGCTAAAATTGTGGGCAGAGTCAGGGAGGGTAATCACAGCAACTCCTAATACCTGATTCAGTCTCCAGAAAATTAAGGAATCCCTGACTCAGTGGCCCCAAGTCTTGTACACACCCTCTGCAGGTATGCTGACATTTCTTATGGTCTTCTTCCTACTGACCCGGTGGAATCAGAAGAAAGAGACCTTGGATATACATCTGGGGGCTCACCTGGCCTTTTTCCACAGTTGCCTCCCGAGAGCATGTTCTGGGAACCTATAGGCTGATTGCTTACTTCTGACTTTCAGGACCGGATGTCACCATCTTACAGTCTCTGTGGTGGAAAGTCTCTTTCCTGTTCCGAAGACCTCCCTCCTGCCCCTCCAAGCCTCAGTGCTGCTCTCTTTCCCAAGCTCTCTAGCAGGTCTCTTGCACAGGAGGAGGTTTTCTCACCCTTCTATCAGCATCGTCTCTAAGGGAGAGGATTTTTGAAGCTTATCAAACCTAGTAACTCCTAGAAAGGAAGAAATAAAACTCATCGGTCTAGGGCTTTTGTAAAAGTTGAATGGGACACAGCCCAACTGTGACTGTTCACACAGCATTCTCACAGAGATATTTGAAGAAAAGGAAACTTTGTCACTTAGGAGGGGATCATGGGTCCTCGTGTCTAGATGCACACGAGCTCACTCCTCAGCCCTTCCCCCACCCGATCTGGCATGGGACATCCCAGGACCCTCTGGACCTACCTCTGTTTTCTAGTCTCCCCATTTCCAGTCTAGCTGTGTTCTTATGCCAAATCCAGTGGAAGATTTTCTCTTTTTCAGGAAGAAGACATTGGTTTAATCACCTCCACAAAAGCCAGGAGAAGGATCTCGTATGGGGCTCAAATCCTGCCCTGAGTCTCAAAGAACTGGCTAAAGAAATAAGAAGATCATGGCAGCCGAGGCTGCAGGAACTCCTGGGAGTTGCTGACCTGCATTTTGAAAAGACTCCACGGTGCTCTCTGCAGCTTGGAACAGAAAGCGGCTCAAGCTGTCAGGGAGCCGGTGTTCCCCGTCAAGGGTGAGCTGGAGCAGGCTGACCCAGGAACGGGCAGTCACAGCTGAGCGCATTAGCTTGCGTGGGAAGGCCAGCTGTCTCAGTGGGGCCCAGGAGACAGACTGACTAGGGAAGAATTCCTGTGTTTGGAACTGGGCTTGAAAAGTCTCCCATTTGTAGCTCTCAACTCACAGAAGAGCAGAAAGAATTTCCAGCTGTCATCAGGGTGCAGAAAGTCCTCCCGCGTCTGTCTGGGGGGGGAGGTGTGTGTGTGTGTGTGTGTGTGTGTGTGTGTGTGTGTGTGTGTGTGTGTGTGTGTGTTGTAGACTCTCCTCCTCCTCCTCCTGGCCTGGCTACCACATCAGAGGGGTCAGCTCCAGGTCACATGACCCCCTGCTGTCAAGAAAGGCAAGCAGGCCAGGCCTGGTAGCACAGCTGCTCAAGAGGCTGAAGCAGGAGAATCTCAAGTTCAAAGCTAGCCTGGGCAATTTGACAGAAGTTAAAAAGGGGGTGGAAAAATATGCATATACTCACATATCCAATGATATTATAATATATATGGTATGATATATAATCTATTATATAGTCCAGTGTAGAACACTTACTTGCCTAGGAAGTACATTTCCCTTCAACCCCCAGTTGAGGGAGAGAGAGAGATGGGAGGGGAGAGAGGGAGGGAGAGGAAGGGAGGGAAAAGGAAAGGTAGAAAAGAACCATTGTCGCTGGACAGTGGTAACACATGTCTTTAATCCCAGCACTCGGGAGGCAGAGGCAGGCAGATCTCTGAGTCTGAGGCCAGCCTGGTCTACAGAACAAGTTCCAGGACAGGCTCCAAAGCTACAGAGAAACGCTGTCTGGAAAAAACCAGGAAGAAAAAAGCCAATGTCCTGTGGCTCCTCTTATATGAGTATCTAGCTTACTCAAATTTGTGGAGACAGGAGGTATCATGATGGTTGCTAGGAGTTGGGAGAAAATTAATGGTTTGTGGGAATGGAATTTCATGTTTTTCAAGATGGAAAGTTGTGGATACAGACAGTGGTGCTGGCTGCAAACCGGTGTGAATGTTCTTAATGCCACAGGATCGCACACTTTAAATGACCGACTTACAGGCCAGGGAGCTGGTCCATTTGGTAAAGCACTTCGAAAGCAAACATGCATACCTGAACTCAGTCCCCAGAACCCATGGAAAAAAAAAAAAAAAAGACAGGATCAGTAGCCTGCCCTGTAATCTCAGTGCTGGGGAGACAGGAACAGGCAAACCCCTGGGGCTCTCTAGCCAGATAGTTCAGGCCAACTGATAAGTTCCAAATCAGTAAAATCTCTCAGAGAATGAAGGCAGATGGCTCCTGAGAAACAACACCTAAGTTTGCTCACTGATCTACACACACACATACACACACACACACACAGACACACACAGACACGCGCGTGTGCGAGGCCAAAATGATCTGTTTTAATGTTACACGTATTTTACCACAATTGGGGTGAAGGTGGGAGGAAAGACGGAAGGATGAGGGAGGAAGGGAGGGAGGGAGGAAGGGAGGGCAGGCAGGTGGGGAAAGGAACTCAGTTCTGCTCACAGCACTGTCAGTAGAAGGCAGCCAGGTGACTCGGGTCCTGACTCCAAAGAGGGGAATGTGTCTGGGTGAGTACATCAGGAAATGGATTCACACACAGCATGGTAAAAGCAGGGAGCATACAAGGCCAAGCCGTGTAAGCCCTGGACACTCCCGATGACTAATAGCTGAGCTAATTGTGCACACCACAGACCCATCGAAGTTTTTCGTTGGAAGTTATTCATTAAAAGCCTATAAGCCTTGTACGGCTATGGATGGGAAGCCATTTCTTCATAACCTGTTCAAACACATAATTTAACTCTTCTCAGTCAGACTCTATTTTTAGAGCTAGGGAATTTGGGACCCGAATTCAGAGCCTGCCATTGTGCGGCCAGTTTAAGTGTTTAAGAACAAGAATATGGCCGGGTGGTGGAGGCGCATGCCTTTAATTCCAGCACTCGGGAGGCAGAGGCAGACAGATCTCTGTGAGTTTGAGGCCAGCCTGGTCTACAGCTAGAGTTCCAGAACAGGCTCCAAGGCTACACAGAGAAACCCTGTCTCAAAAGAACAAAACAAAAAAAGCAAAAACAAGCAAAAAAAAAAAAAAAAACCAAAATATGGAAATGCTTTCTGGGAGTGGCAAAGGACTTTTCCATCCTCTCTTATCCTTTTAATTGAGTCTGGTTATGGAGCAAGTTAGCAATTGATATTAAAGAACTAATAGTAAAGGAAAATAAGCATGGCTATTAAAATACAAAGTACAACCTTCACTGCCGGCCAGACAGCCTGCAGCAGCCACGGCTGAGAATCGCAAAGATGTCCTTGAGACTCGACTCTGAGAACAGATGTGGGTGGGGCACAAAGAATGTTCTATCAGATTCTTATATTTTTTGAGATGTAATTCACGTGTGATTAAATTTCACTATTTTAAAGTATGATGTCCAGAAGGTTTTAGTATTGTAGGGAAGAAGGAAAAAAAATGTCCCCTTTGCCCTCCGGAGAGTCGCCGCAGTGAACTAACAGCACAGATCAGCACACGCATGTTTAGCTTGGCTGGTGAGAAATCTCATGAGGGTGATTACCAGTAACCCGGATAGGCAGAATTGCCTACACATCTGTCTTTGTAGGACACAGGGATTGGGGGGACTGCAGACAATGTAGTAAGTTATTACAGCAAATGAACATTTGAGGAAGGGCCTGACTGGCAGAGCACGTGTGTGATCCCAGGACTTGGGAGGCAGAGGCAGGCAGAGCTCTATGAGTTCCAGGCCAGTTGGGGCTACAAAGTGAAACCTTGTCTCAAAGCAAGGCTGACCAGCAGAAATGAACCTTCGGGGGTTGGGGGTTGGGGGGAATGAATGGGTCTAGAGCATACACAGACAGGGTTGAACTGCCTGTGGTAGATGAATGATACCCGGGGAATATAGGAAAGAAGTGGAAACTAACTGTTGATAGGTGTGGATACTGGAAACGTTCTAGAATTAAATAATGACGATTGCTGTACAACATGATGAATAATTAAAACCATGGAACTTCACACTTTAAAATTATGTCTTAGACTGGGCATGGTGGCACATGCCTTTAATCTTCACATTCAGAAGGTAGAGGCAGGTGGATCTCTGTGAGTTCGAGGCCAACCTGGTCTATGTAGGAAGACAGGGATATGTAGTGAGACTCTGTCTCTAAAAACAGAACAAAACATGTATCTTAATTCCATTCATTTGAAAACAAAAATCCAAACTATCCTCACATTTTCTTCATTTATCTTGCAATTATCTGGATATTCTAAATATCTTCCTGATTTTACTTCTAATGTAATTATTTTGTGATTAAATTTCAATTTTAAACAGATGCAGTCTTTTTCCCTTTTTCTTTGCAGGGCTGAACACTGAACCCAGGACCTCACACCCCCTAGGAACTGCTGAGCTACATCCTCAGCTCAAATACAGTCCTTTTTTTTCAATGTTTTGATGCCCCAAACTATAACCTACCTTGGTGACTGTCTTAGTAAATTTGAAAAGAATGGGCGTCCTGCTGCGGGTAAAGGGCTTTAAAGTCTCAGCTCAAGTCAAACGATCACACTGCCGCATCTTCTACAATCTTATTTTTCTGTGTGCTCTATTGATGCCTGAGAATTGTTGTTTTCTCAAGCTCCACTTGTATGTCTAGTTCATCTTTACATTTCATCCATTTTCCCTTCGTGTGCTATAAAATTCTGTTTGTGGATACACACACGTTGAGTGTTATTGTGTCTTCTTACGTTTTTCTGTCTAAGATTGTCCCTCCAACTCTAGGGATAGCCCTTGCTCTGTAGTCTTCTTTTGCAGTAATTAAACCATTCCAGATTTCTAACAAATGTTGCCTGATTCAGCATCTTATTCTTCTACTTGGAAACTATTTGCATTTTGATTCTTAAAGTTGTCTCTTTTATAAGCATATGCAAACAGAATATCTTCCTGTTAGCTTTCCTATTGCCCTGTCTGCTCCTTGCCGTCCTCTTCTTGGGATGGACTGAGTTATTTTTTCCATATTTCATTTTATCTGCCTTGTTGACTTTCGTGTCCATGCCTGTGTGGGGCTTGTGTTAACCACTTCTGGCACTTTTCACTTCTTTTGTATATCTAAGCTTTCTGCCTAAAGAACCTCCTTTAATATTTCTTACAAGAGAAGATCTGCTTATAGTGAAACCCTGTGTGTTTTGAAGTCTTTAGTATGCCTTTGTCTTTTGTAAAGAGCATTTTCCCTGGATACAGAATGCTAAGTTGAGTTCTTGTTTTCTTTACGCTAATTTAAGGTATTGTTCCATTATCTTTTTGCTTGCATAACTTTGGTCAAAAGTCTGCAATATTTCTTATTCTTTCTAAAGAATAAAAAATAAAATAGGGTTTTTGAGTTTACATTTAAGATTTTTCTTTATTGTTAATTTTTAGTTTTATTTATTTATTTACTTACTCACTTACTTATCTGCTCTTTCAAGACAGAATCTCTCTTTATATCCATGGCTGTCCTGGAACTACCTGTGTAGACCAGGCTGGTCTCAAACTCAGAGATCTGTCTGCCTTTCCTCCCAAATGCTGGAATTAGAGGTGTGTACCATCACATCCAGTTTTATTTAATATTGGAAGCTAAGCACAGGACTTTCTGTATGCCAAGCAATCACTCTATCACTATCAGTCAGTAAATCACTATCAATACTTTGATTACAATATACCTCAATGTGGTTTCATCTCTTGTGGTTGGGATCCACCGTAATTCTCAGATCGCTGGTATTTATCATTCTTATCACCAAATTTGAAAAAAATTTGGCCCATCATTGTTAAGCACCTATTCACTCTCCCTTCTGTCCACTTACACTTTTATTTCCTTGTCTTTCTTCTCTGCTTCAAGTTGGGTAGCTTCTTTTGCTGTATGTTTTCAATTCCACTTCTTTTTCTCCTGCAGTTTCCATTTTCCTTGTAATCCCATAACTAGAAGTTACATTTGGTTCTTATTTTGTATCTTCGATTCTTTCCTCATTCCATTCATGTTTCCCTTTAAACTCTTGAGCACATTTTACATTATGTTTACTTCAATGTGCCTGTCTCCTCATTTGATCAACTCTGTCACCATCCAGTATATTTCTATTAGCTGACATTTCTCTTGGTGTGAGTCACATTCTCCTTTTCCTTGGTGAGCCTAGTTGGCTTGATTAAATGGTGGGTACTTTGAAAGTTCTATTGTTGACCATTTAGGTAATTCTTTAGAGAGTGTAGAGTTTCTATCTGATCATGAGTAGCTTCTGAATGTGACTTTCCTTCAGGGATTTGTTTTAAGCTTTATTAGAATAAGGATTCTAAAATCCCCCAGCCAAGGGAAGTTTGGACTTACTATTTGCCAGCTCGATGGCTTCTGTCTGAGTCAGAGAGATGTGGGTGGGAGATGGGAGAGGGTGTGAGGCTGACCAGGAGAAGTAGCTGGGGAGGCTTCAGTGCTGTGAGATCCAGCATGGACAGGAGAAAGGTGCATGATGTGGGGAGCAAGCCAGTAAGCAGCACCCTCCATGGCCTCTGCATCAGCTCCTGCCTCCAGGTTTCTGCCCCACTTGAGTTCCGGCCTTTCTGCTTTTGTTGATGAATAGTTCTATGGAAGTGTGAGTGAAATAAGCCCTTTCCTCCCCAGGTTGCTTTTGGCTATAGTGTTTCATCACAGCAATAAGAAGCGTAAGTAGGACAACTGATAGCTTCAGATAATGCACGGAAGGCTGTATAGACCAACAAGGAGGAAATGAAAAACCGAGGCGGGGGCTCTATGATCATCTACTTTGGAACAGGAAACCTGGACTTCAAAGCTGCGCAAAGGAGCCCACGCAGAGCATGTTGGTCTTGGTGAATTAAAAGACAGACATTGCCAGGGATGGTGTCACATGCCTGTCACCCCAGCTCTTTAAGAGGAAAAGGCAGGACGATCACACACTCAAGCTCACTTTGGTCTGCATAGCAAGGCTCTGTCTTAAAAACAAAAGGTTGAAGAGACTTTAGGTGGAAGCTGCCAGGGCAGAGCTCTAGGGATGAAAGGACTTCGTGGAAAATGTGTTTCCTCGTGAGCTGTGCACACCTCGACTGCAGCTCTACCGCAGTGGGCAAATAATGACTGAAAGTTGTAAAATGAGTCAGTCAGTGTTCACACAGGAGAGTGACTCAGACGGATGCCATCGAGCTGGCAAATAGTAATTCCAAACTTCCCATGGCTGGGGGATTTTAGGCTCCTTATTCTAAAAAAGCTTAAAACAAATCCCTGAAGGAAAGTCACATTCAGAAGCTACTCATGATCAGATAGAAACTCTATACTCTCTAAGCAAATACCTAAATGGTCAACAATAGAACCTTCAAAATACCCACCATTTAATCAAGCCAACTAGACTCACCAAGGAAAAGGAGAATGTGACTCACACCAAGAGAAATGTCAGCTAATAGAAATATACTTGATGATGACAGAATTGATTAAATGAAGAGACAGGCACATTATGTATGTATTATGTTATGTAGACATAACAACATAAAATGTGCTCAAGACTTTAAAGGGTTTGTCCTTCAAGCTGTTCAGTGTGCAAATGTCCCATTTTTTTTTCTGCTTGTTTACTTGGGATGATCTTGGGAGGTTTCGCAATCAATTCCTGACTAAAATGGTCAAGTGTACACATTGCGTCATGTCAAGCATAAGGACTGGATTCAATCCCTAGAGCCTATCTAGGTGAGGCAGTGTATACTTGTTATCCCAGGGGAGGGGAGGGAGAGGGAAAGGAAGAGACAGATGGGCCCTGGGACTTACTGTCCAGTCAGCCTAGCCTCTTTTGTGAGCTCCAGACTAACACAAGTTTCTGTCTCAAAATGGACATCCAAGGCCTTCATGCTCATGTGCATTTGAACGTACATACACACACACGCACGCACGTGTGCACATACACACACACACACACACACACACACACGGGGAGGGGGCGGAGCTCAAGTGCCTGGATAAGCGTGTCCTCACCTGCTGTGCTCTGGTTATTGCTTTGCCATTCCAACCTTCAGGACCCACTTGGGAACAGAGGCTCCCCAGGGGCTGGACTTCTATCACTAGAGGTATGTCTTTCTGACTTCTTGTACACTTGGGCAACAAACGGGTTTAGCCAGCCCACATCAGTGAGAATGTGCTGGTTCTGTAGACCACGACCCTCTCCTCCTAAGCTGGGTTTCCAGGGGGGAAAGCAGAGGACACCAAGCAGCTAAAGTGGACGCCATGTCTCGAAAGAGGGAAGGCACACAGGCTTCAGGTCTGTTGAGACGCTGAGCTACGCTAACTACGCTAACCACGGAGATAGCTTTTCAACTATGGGCAGAGGCTCTTCTTTTCCCCTGCCTTCCACCCGGAGCCTGACGCAGGGTTGGCACGTAGTAGCTACTCAGTGATACCTGGCTGAAGGGTGAACATGAATCTCGGCACTTCTTGGTAGAACCTGGTACTGGAGCTGTTAGGTGTCCATTTAGAAAACACTGCACTAAACCAGAAGTCACCCTTCCCCCTGACGTCTGCACATGTGGGCTTGCTGTGTGTGGTTCCTTTGGTTTTAGAGGTGCTGATGCTGGGTCACAGCTGGGGAAGACGATACCCCTGAGATCCTGCAGGGAACCTTCCAGGCTTGCCCCCCGTGGCCTCCAGACCACACCGTGAAGAGCTCTGTAAATGGATTCATCAAAGCAGGCAAAGCGAGCCTCTTGACAGGTGACTGGATTTAGACCTGAAAGCAGAGATGTGTTCAAACTCTCTGGGCCCAGATGTCCTGACCACAGGCTGGCTCCTGAGGAGGAAGGAGAGCAGCAACCATGACCCTCACCTCTTTTTCTCTAAAGAGGGTGACAGTTCTTGGGAATTCCCTGAAAGCACCCAAATGAGCAAACTCGAAGGTGTTTGCTGTCAAGTTTCCTCGCAGGATTATGGCAGACCGACCAGCTGTTCCATGCTCCGCAATTACCTTAACTTCAAAAAGCTGGCCTTCTGTCCCAGGGAAAATTGAGCCTTACCATAAAATGTTTCCAAATTCACCCAGATCTCAAAACATGCCCACACTAAGGTGTGGGTCTTAGGCCTCCAGAAACCTGTGACAAATGACCACAAAGGCTCCTGTGCCTCCTCCCTCTCCAGTCAGCACCTTCCCAAGAAGAGCTAGTGACAGTGTAGGGGTTCACTGTGTGCGCCGCCATGCAGGCTGTGTTTGCACAGAGAGCGTTGGGGGCAGGAGTTCATCGAGGGAGGCTGTGTCCACCCAGAGGGGTGCCTTGGATCACTTAAACTGCGATGCCATATGAGCGTGTAGTGACCGTGAGTGGAGAGCACAAAGAATTACATCTGGAGAAGAAAATAAGTCATCCTTACCTACATATTCTAACCATCTGTTCCTCAGTTGAGCAGATAAACTAATAAGGCAGACTTCTTAGAAGGTCATAGAATGTGGTGGAAACAATGGTTGGACCAGTGGGGCTCTGTGTTTTACTTTGGGGTCCCAAGGTTAGCCGACAGTGAAAAGCAAATGGCTGCGGTGTACTCAGGAAGACTCCAATGTGAACCACGTTAAGGAGAAGCAAGATTTACAACAGGCATGCCTCCTCTGGGTTGGAAACACCAGAGGTTTGGAATCCAGCCCAGACCTGGTTCTGGGGCTTCATGTACCTGGAGTCTGTTGAGCAGGAAATGGGCCCCTGGAAGATGAGGTGAAGCGAATACTTTCTCAAGAAAATGACTCTCCCCACGGAGATCCAAGCACCTCGACAGAGAATAAATTCCATCCCAGAGCGAGTAGCTCTCAGTGCCATCTGGATGCTGGTGTGATGTGGATGTGTTGCTGGAAAGGAGCTGAGGTTCTAGCTCATGCTTTCCTGTGCAGAGGGAAATGTTTGCGCCGTGCACATGGCTTCACATGGGAGGCTATTTGGCAAAGACGAAGAAGATCCCTGGGTGAGCCTGGGCTTCTTCTCAGAAGCATGTCTCTGCTGTGACGCTGTGCCCCATCTGCCCAGTCATCCCCAAGTCAAAGAAGAACCACGGCTATGGGAAGCTAAGAGGAAAGGTGGAAGCTGGGCTGCCAATCACAACTCTCCTGAGGCCTCTGCGACTTGAGGTAGGATTAAGGCAGAACTGGAATCCTTCCTGGGGCTCTAGGGCCCCTTAATCTAAATTTCGTGCCCTCCTCTTTCTCCATTATCTCTTATTTTTTTCACAACATTAGCTGCTGTGATGTCAGAACATGGCAGACACGAGTCTTCCATGCCTCGTGGGAAGCCTGGGGAGTTCTTGAGCACTTTTAGTAGCCAGGCTAAGGGATAGCTGGACAGCAAGATCCTGTGGAATCCCCCAACCCTGAGTGAAGCGCTATTTGACTAGCCATAAGAAACTAGAGACCTCCAGAGAAAGTAATATGCCTGAGGTCACACACAGCCAACAGTGATGGTTTGGGTCCATACAAGATGACTCTAGTGCCCACATCCATTCTCACTTCTCAGCATAGGGAGTTCCATCCTAGGTCTTTACTAAAGTCAAAAGATGGTGTAATGAGGGGCTACCTCCCATTCTGCTGTCAGCCAAGCTCTGCCCTGGGTCATGACAGAGGTGCCAGACACCAAGAGTTTGCCCAAGAGAGGGATCAAAGACCCTTCCTTATATCCGGGATCTCCTTTGCTATGGGAGTGTGTAGTGGACTGTGGTGGGGAGAAGAGTGAGGATACAGGTCAACCTAGGTAGAAGCCTGGGCCCACTTAGGAGCCCCATGATCCCAGGGCACACTCAGAGTCTTGGAGAGGGGACATGAAGGAATAGCAGACCATGGGCAGCTCAGGAAGGGTCCCTTTATTCCTCCAACAATCGCTCACTCTCCTGTGAGCCAGACTTGGCTGCAGCACCGGAAGATGTGGTAAGACAAATCTGAACAGATGAGCGCTGCCCCCTTGGCCCAGGTCTCTTTTTACGAGTAAAATGAAAGAAAGTATGTGAACCTCATAGAGTGAGGTTCATGGCATGGCTCACTCCTGGGTGAGCCCACGCAGAGACCATCTAACAGCAGGCACCTGACCTCTCAGATCAAAAGCCAAACAGTTCAGACACCTGGAAATGCTGCTGCCATTAAGAATCCCCATGCTGACCCGCACTGAGGGGGACACAGAGGAGGGAAGGAACCAAGCAAGGCAAGACCCTGCACTTTAGTATCTGTGCTGATACTAATGTGTGTGGTACAAGTGAGCATACAAAGTTTTTTATGGGGCTGGGTGCCAGGCATAGTTCCAAAAAGAAGGGTGGTATTGGGGACCACGGGGGCAAAGAGGCTAAGAAATTAGGGTTCTTCCAAGTGTTCTTCTCAGTCTCCATTCTCTTCCTGTCCAGTTATCCATCACTACATGATACACTGGCCCAGACTCAGTAACTTCACACAGCTATTAGGTTGATTCCGTTCTAGGGAGCACTTGCCATAGCGGTCCAACAGCTGCTGAGGCTAGAGCCATCAGAAAGGTCTATGAGCCAGATGCCCAGAAGAGCTGTCATTCATTCCTCACGGCTGGATCCAAGCTGTGGAAGGTCTAGAATTTCTGTAGTAATCAGTGTCTTTTGTTCAAACACATCACTGTGCTAGCAGAGAGAACATACAAGGCTGCCATCTTGGGAGGGTCTCTCTACAACAACCGCCTTTATACAAAGTGGCCTAAGGGATGGGAGAGGGAGAGGAAGAGGGACAGACTAAGAATGAGCATGAGAGAGAAGCAGAAAGAAACTGAGCCAAGGGCTTAGTTTGGGGTATGTTTGGGGCTTAATTTGGGACTCAGTATGGGGAAGTCAAGACTTTGTCCTTGTGTCAAAAGAAGAAACATCTCTTAAGTTACATCTGACTGTTCCCTCACCTCACATCCCAAGGTACATTCCTACACTATGCCGGACCCAGGGTTCTGGAGCCAGTATGTGGAAGAGAGCGGAAAAAACCTGCTTACATCATCCTAACTAACCAGCCCACATTTAAGAATGAGCCTGCTACGTGACCGTTCTCTGTGAAATTGTTTATCTGCCCTTGTTGAAGTGTGGCCTCTAAGGGTCATGATCTGTTGCCTATGACGTCCCAACAGCGGTTGCCCTGGAGATTTGGAAGTCAAGGATGGTAGAAGAACCTCTTGCCAGGATGATCTCATATGAAAAATCCCTTTGCTGGGGCTGCAGCCCAGCAGCAGAGCATGCTTAGTGCACACAAGGCTTTCCGTTCAGTGCCAGAAACAGGGAAAATATCTCCCCGCTTTCTTGTGACCGACCACCTGGCAACTGAGCTACGAGGGGACAGGAAAGAGCCATAAATCCCTTGCATAAGTACGCGGGCAGAGCGGGGTGGGCCTCTGACTGTTTCTGCTCTCTCTAAGGGCCGTCCAGTTAACCTCACTGGACTTTGGTTCTGGAGCCTTGTTTGGAAGACTGTAGAACCATCCGGATGTCCTAGATTACCTTTCCCACTCTGGATAAATCAAGCATAGTATCTCATTCCTAAGACTGAAGCCGGCTTCCTCCAGCCTCTGCCTGGCTCTCCATTGCATACTGTGACAGTCTTCACCATTGCAAAGCAGAACAGGGTAATTTGCGCGTCATATTTCTCCTACAAAGTCACTTTTAATCCACCCTACTCGAGAGCTCTTCGACCTTCTTCAGTAACAACGAGGTTTATTTACTACCCCCTCCCTCGAGAATTTCTTAGTTCACGACAAAATTTCATCTTTGTTCCACGAAAATTCCACTTCTATTTGCCTTTAAAAATAAAATAAATAAATAAACGCTGGCCAGCCCACAGCCTCCAAACAAAAGCCAGTGCCTTGACAATAACCATCTTCACTCTGAAATCCCAAGTGACAATAAACAGGAAACCAAAAGAGGGGTCATCCAGCATAAACAAGACAAAGGGGGCCCGTTCCCTCAAAAAGATTTCACTTCTAACATCCAAAGAAGACGTCTTTTCCAAATGCTTTGGTTTTTACATGGCCCAAGTGTCCTATTAGTCCGGGTCATTTAAAACCTGAGTTCCCAATTGGTCTATCATTTTATTTTAATGACCTATACTTCCTACAGAAACATGGAAAGTAATTGTTTCTTTCTTTTCTTTCTTTTTTCAATTAAACATGTTGTGGCGGGCATATGAAAGGCAGCCTTACTTGCAGCCCGCAGCGGGGAGCGCGCAGAGAACGCGGGAGAACTGGGTCTGGAACCGCGCGAACCGCGCGCCACGCATGCGCCCAGGGCCCAGCCCAGCTCGGTGCGCGGCCCCGCTGCTCCCTGCTCCCGCCGCCGCTCTGCACAAAGGCTTGCTTTGTTCTCTGGGCTCTGTTTTAAATATCTGACGAATATTGCCCCCATCCCTGCGCCAAATCCCTCGGCCTGGCTGCAAGCCCGGTACAAGGGTGCATTGTGGGGCCGAGCGAGGCGCGAGGGGGCTGGAGGCGGTGGGGATGGGGACGCTCCGCGTGCCCCGAGTCACCCCTGCCGTTAGGGTCACCAGGGTTTAGGTGGTGGGAGCTGAGGATGGAGACCCAGGGAGATGGTGGATGGGATCTTATTTTCTTTTTTTCTAATTCCAGAAGTAAAAATCGGAAAATGGGGCTGGGAGCGGTTCCTATAAGGAAATGCGGAAATTTGCAGGGGCTACGCCACCCCATCCCGAGCCCGGAAAGCAGCGGGCAGTACCAGCAGAGCTGGAAGCGTTGACCCGCAAAGCCCCACGCTTGGTTTCTTATCTGATCATCGCTGTACTTATTTAGAAAGTGCTTATCACACGGACACTTTGAAAAGCGTGGCATTCCAGCGCAAACCAACCCGAATGGGGGCCGGTGAAGGAGGGGAAGGCGGTCCCTCCTCCCCCAAGCTCAAGGGTCAAGAGACCAGAGCTGACTTCCTGCAGCAGCCATCGGTCCAATCTGGCACCTTGGGGGAAAACCACACCTTCCATGCTACAGCCTCACCCTCTGGAGGGATAGGGGGTGATTAGGATGTAGGTCAAACAAAAGTGGGCTTTCAGCTGGCATGGAGTCGCCCGGCCTCTTCCCTTCACGGGTCTGGCTGGCCTGCACTGTGGACCGCAGGTAGTTACCTCCCAGCTCAGGTGTTTGGTTTCCTGCAGCCGTGGGTGAAGGAGTTCTTGCTTGTCTCCAGGGAGGCTTGCTAAACAGGAATCACAAACCCCACCTGTCTACCCTGGCGTCTTATTTTAAGGTCAAGGAAAAACTGCCTTCCAAACTAGGTCTTGTAAACTCAAACTCAAAATGTGGGCCTTCGAGACTCTGAAAACAAGAGTATGTTTGGTCTTGAATTTAATTAAAAGACAGCTTCTGTATCCCACCTTGTGAATAATACCCGCACCACAAGTGAAGGAGGAAGGTGTGGCCTGGGACTGTTTGATTTAGAAAACAGCTTGCTCGTTTCGCTGTCCTCATTCTCGTTCTGAATTGGAGCCCCAACTCCTTCTCCTCATCATTTCTCATAAACTCGAGGGTCAAACTTACATGTCCCTGGAGGCTCAGACAGGGCTCAGTTGGTAAAAGACTCGCTGTCCTAGAATGAGGGCCCTAGTTTATACAAAGGGAGATGGGGTGGCTGTCACCCCGGAGCTGTGGAAGCCAAGATAGAAGGCGGGCTTTTACACCCCACCAATCCAGCAGAATAGGTGAGCTCAGCTCCAATGACAGTGGCTGGTTCACAAAGTGCAGCTGAGAGCAACTGAGTAACACACCCAACTTCAAACTCGGGCCTCCGCACATGTAGCCGCATAACACACCATCACACGCATGATGTAAGTCGAACAAAATAATAAAAAAATTAAAAACAAGTTTCCCAGCTGGGAGGGACATAAATACCTCATTAGTCTTTTAAGTGATAGTTTGTTTTTCCCATGTCACATATTATCATATTTTGCCAATATTTCCAATCAATACCTGAATATAGAGATGATCTGTCAGAGACCAACCCTCTTTTGACAAAGAGAGAACTTGTCCTGAGTCACTCAGAAAGTCAAGACAGAGGCAGCCTGGCTGTCCAGCCTCCTGCCCATGATAGAATTCTGCCCCTCTAACATGCCACGCTTCCCACGTGGAGGGAATTGTGTCTCAAGGAAAGCTTTGACGAAAGGGTCTTGGTAATCAGGGAACTCTGAGGAGAAGAAGCTTCAGGATGTGTTCCAGAACTACAGTTTGCAAGGACCATACCATACCATCCCTGTTCGGATTGCTAAGTGGCAGAGGGTTCCTGGATATCGCATCCAGGCACTTGTTGGTCTCCTGAAGAATGTCTTCAAGGAATACTAAGTGTCCTTTCACCACTCGGTGGGCCCTAAGCCCTCTATCTCTGGAAATGATAGCAACTTGCTCTCCCCCCCCCCTCACCCTGGGAACAGAGCGGCCTGGAGCTACTTGTGCCCTAGGAAAAGGGCAACCTAAAATTTAGCTGCTTGTCTGACCTCTCTCTAAGAATGCACAGTCTCTCTGGTTGCACAGCAGGATGGTGGGGTCCTAGGACCCTCTCTTTTCACACATCCCCAAATCCAGGAATGCTGGAAGATTCATGGGCATGTCTATGGGGCACTCTGCTTGGAGAGCAACCTTCACCCACAGTTTCATTGCTTGGCGGTGTTTGCCCAAGTAGGTGCCAGGATTTACACCTGTTGGGCTTCATAGGGTGAGATCATTTGAGGTCGCCTTTGGCTTCAACCTTTGACTCTGACAATAATATACATTTCCATTGACTACATCATCCAAGCTCTTGAGCCAGCGCCTGTTGGTTTCAGGCTGTCCGTCCCAGGTTGACCGTTAACCAGGGCTTGAGGCACTCACAGTACTGGATCCTGCCAGACAACGGTTGCATTTTTTTTTTTCAGCATCACCTGTTTGGTGGTGGTTGTGCAAGTATGTGAATATTTTCTTACATTTTGACCTTAATTCTTTTATCAGAATGAGTGGAAATGGAACATTGACATTCTGATGCTGGTGATAAGGAGGGCAGGTCTCACGAACCTAATGTAATTTAAACAAAGATGGAAGTCATTAGGCACGCCAAGAGTGGAGAATATTTAGCCTAACTCAGATGCTCCCTTGATTTAAGCCAGACAACTGTGCGTTCAATTGCGAGCGGGAAAGAACACAACTTGGAAGGCCCACAGGAAATTGTGGACATACACGGTCAAAGATTGTGTCTCAAAGGCGAGCAAAATTAGGCATTTACTGTGTTCACTCGATTCTAAGGCTGTGCTGATTTAATAGAAGTCTTGGGAGACTCAGTGGAAAAGATACTGGGAAACTGTGAGTCAAGTAATGCAGCGGTAATGTTGTTTTATTTCCTAGGAACAGAGCGTCCCCTGCGAACATGCATGCCAGCTGCTTGCTTGTCTCCTGTATGTTAGATGAGTGGACTTTCAGGAGAACATTGAATATGAGACACAGCCAAGAGGGAGCCTCGAGATGGAACCTCAGTCCAGCACCGTAGCAAGGGAGAAAACCTCACATTAGCGTGCTGGGAGGAATGGAACTCAGTTCAAGAGAAGCGCAGAGACCATGATGTTTTTACAGTCCCACGAGCCCAACAAATAGAAAATCAAGAGTCATCAGGAAAGAATAAGAGCCAGGTGTGGGAATGGACTCCTTCAATCAATCGCAGTACTCTGGAGGCAGAGGCAGGAGACTGAGAGTTTGAGATCAGCCTGGGCTACATAAAAAGATGCTGTCTTGCTGACAGAGCGATGGCTCAGTAGTTCAGAGTACCGCTGCTCTTGCCGAGGACGTGGGTTGGGTTCCCAGCAGCCCCCTGGGTAACTCACAGTCATCTATAACTCCCATTCCAAAGGGTCCTGCTGTTCGGCATAGGCATTTGTGCGGAGTACATACATATATGCAATCATACTCATAAAAATTAAAATAAAAAATATTCTGGCTGCAGCAGCATTGGGGGCAAGAGAGGAGAGGAATATAGAAAAGAATATTGAGTGTGCCTTCCCCTTTGGGCATCCGCTCTTTCATGCCTCAGCACGTTTTGCTTGCTCTGTTCCCTCTGCCTGGGCCAACTGACTACTTCCCTGACTGATCATGGCCCGCTCTTGAAGGCTCAGGATTTTGCCTCCCTCGATCCAGGTTTCACCTGAACGCTACGTGTTCCCAGGTCACCTCTCTCTGCTCTTTCCACGCCATGTAGCCATCACTACTTTGCCTAAGATTCCCTACTTGCCCTTCAATAATCTCTGTAGGAGTGCCTAGGTGAAGCAGAGCAGGAAGGAAGAGAAGGCTCTCAGAATACCCCTTTAGCACACGCTGTTATCTAGTACAGTGGTTCTCAGCCTTCCCAATGCTGTGACCCTTTAATACAGTCTCTCATGCTATGGTCACCCCCAACCATAAAATTGTTTTCGTTGCTACTTCTAACTGTAATTTTGCTACTGTTATGAATCACAATGTAAATATCTGTGTTTTCCAATGGTTTTAGGTGACCTCTGTGAAAGGATTGCATGACCCTCGAAGTGGTCAAAACAGTTTGAGACCCACTGATCTAGTGGGCAATGACAGCCATTTTGAAGTTCTTAGATGCTAAATCCTTGCCTTTGCTCTCCAGGAGTTGACCCATTTGTTCTTCATCCCCCACTTTGTCACCCACATCCTTCTTGGGAGTTTCCTTGCCCACTCTAAGCCTCTGACAATGCTGTTCTTCACATCCCCGGAAGATCCTCCATCAGTCCTTTCAGTAAGTAAATTACTGTCCTCCAACCATGGCCTTCTTGCTAAACTTCTCCCCACTCTCCTCAGACACAAACAATCCAGAAGTGCTCTCAGATCCAAAACATTGCTCAGGGAGGGTGGTCAAGTGAGCATAAGGACCGTTCACCCTCCCGAGCGTAGGATGTGATGTCCGAGTAGCCACTTAACAAACATCAGGGCCTGTTCCAGGGATGCCACCCAGACAGGTCACTGCTCAAAGCTGCCTCCAGTCCTGGGAACAAAGGGAAAAGCTCATGGCAAGGAAACTTAATCCTTCTGGGTATGGATGGTGTCAGTGGTCAAACCTGAATGGAGGAGGGGGTCTGAGTTTTGTTTTGTACTTCTCTGATCTAAGCCTGCTACTTTGACTACATACTCTGTCCCTGCTGCTCTGAGCTCAGAGTGGGAAGCAACAGTCTAAAGACACCAGAGAGAGGCCAGCTCAGAGGAGCTGCCTTTGGCCCACCTTCCACCTTAGTGTTATGACCCGCGGGGTACTTGTGCCACCACCTCCTGGCAAAACTGCTCCGGCAAACATTAGCCACTTCTGTTCCCCAGGTCCTGCGGACTCGGAGCTCCCTGGGGCTATGCCCAGAGTCCACCCCATAGAAAGCTCATTCTTTTCCTGTGGGGCAAACATCTCTGGTCAGGACATGTCTGTCAGGAGGTGGCCTGCAGAACGACCATGCCAAGTCTTGGATGTGTGTGTATGTCTCTTTTTCTTTCTTTTTTTTTTTTTTTTTGTCTGATTCCCCAAATTCCAGGCAGGAAAACATGTCTTCCCCTCTGCACAGCCCCAGCTCCCCCTACCAACATTTGCATTCCCTGGGTATGAAAGGAGCCAGTAGCAGGCCCCATGGAGGACAAGGCTGTAATTCAGCCAGGCCCCAGTGACATCCCAACCGTGAGAGTGCAGCTGGGGCAGCTTATGAACAGCACTCGGGTCCCAGGGGGAAGTCAGCCCTGTTCTCTAGTCCACAAGCGCCTATTGTTCACTTTCTTGTTTTTCTCCAAATGTTTAGATGTGCTCAGAGCACAGAGAAGCCCAAAATTAAGACCATCAACCAGAGCAAGCCTGAAGCCGGGAAGCCCGGGGCTGAAACTCTGGGGCCCTACACTCACTCCCTCCTTGGTTATTCCCACGTCCCCCTGCCACGCGTTAGAACTAGGGTTCCAGGAGGTGGCCTCTTCCTGGCCAGGGCTGTTTGGACATTAGTGGGCTTGGGTTGTGCAGCAAGGGAAGTGTGAAGTCCAGCTCAGACTGGCTTGCTTGGCAGCCAGGCACAACTGCCCACGTTAACTCGGGGCTGTCCAACATGAGGGCTGGTGGTGTCTGGGTATGCAGACTTAGGGAACTTACTTAGTCTTTTTGAACCTCGGTTTCCCTCTTGGTAAAATTTTACTTACTTTGTAGAAATATGCAGACTTGACATAACCAAAGGAGAGCACGGAGATAGAGTTGGCCCTCAACCTCAAGAGGTTGTCCTTCCTCTTACCATGTATTGCCGTGAGCCCGATCAGAGGCTGCCCCAATGCTGGGAGCATTGACTTGTGTATCTCGGTGTCCACTGTGGATCAGAGCAGCTCTGCAGGAGCAGCGACGTCCGAAGAATGAAGGATGGAGTGCCTGGTGATACCAGGGAAGAGAGAACACGCTCGAAATCCAGCCTTCTTCTCTCCCTCTCCCCTCTGTTCCAGATCCCTTTCCCTTGGGAGTTCATATTACTTGCCTTCCCCCGTGCCTGGGATTTCAGGCTGCCTTGTGTCTTCAGGTCCAACAGACCCAGGGAAAAACCTCAACCTGGAAAATGCCTCCACCCCATACCATCCTGCCAAACACCACTGGTCAGAGCCCTCAATGGAAGCATAGGTAGGCAGAAGGGAATTACTAGATCAAGGTGGGGATCCAAGCTTGGGATGAAAGGATAGACAGACAAGCAGGCAGGCAGACAGACGATAGACAGATATCCCAATAGTACAGTATAAATATTGATAATACTGAACCTTTTGAAATGAAGGGAGGTGGACAGAGCAGGCCGAGGTCCCCTCTTAGATCAGAGAGCTGGAGTAGCAGGGTCTGAGTTCCAGTCTTCTAGGTCTGTGGAGAGTTCACATCCCCCACATGGGGGTTGGGGAGCTTCTGCCATCTCAAGAGAAGGACTTTATGAGGATCCCCCTTCAGACTCATTAATCCTTATAGGAATAAGCCCCGGGGAGCCTCCGGTGACAGGGCCATATGGTTTCCTTATCTCCCTTATCGCCTAGCACTCACCTTCCATTTGGAATGTTTATCCCGAGATAAAGATCAGATTCCACTTAGGGTGATTGAATGAGGGCCTCCCTGCAATTTCAGATGAATGGACGGATGATCTGATCCAATCATAGCTGAGCAGAACTCAGCTAGTTAATGGATGTGGTTCCTCTTATATCCCCACCCTCTGTCCCCCACCCCCACCCCCCAATGGCCTTTATTTCTCTGCTTTTGCCTGCTTTACACAGGAGAGGGAGCTCTGGACAGTATGCCCACTACAGAGTGCAACAGCTTCTCCCCATTGTTTCTAAACTGGAGTCTGATTCTCAACTGGCAGCTATCGATAAAAATGTAAAGCAAGCAATCCCCAAAGGGTAAGCCACACACATGATTTAAAATTCTCTACTTGTCACAGTGAGAAGGAAAACAATAAACAGGTAAAATTAATTTTAATAATTCGTCTTAAGAATTGGGAAGATAGTTCATGATCAATGCTTAGCATAAGGACCTGGATCTGGTTCAATGAGAGACCCTGTCTCAAAACTTAAAGTCAAGGCACTAGACAGGCCTGCAGTTAAGAGTGTGTACTGTTAAAAAAAAAAAAAAAAAAAAAAGAGTGTGTACTGTTTTTCTAGAGGACCTGAATTCAGCTCAAATGGCCACAACGATCTCTTCTGGCCTCCATGGGCACCTACATGTATACACACACAGAGTTTTGTTGTTTGTTTGGGTTGTGTGTGTGTGTGTGTGTGTGGTTCGCCTGCACGTGTGCACCATGTGCATGCTCGGTGCCTTTGTTGGCCAGAAGAGGGCATCACAGCCCCTAGAACTATAGTTACAGATGATTTGAAGCCACAATGTGGGTGCTGGGAATTGAACTCAGGTCCTCTGGAAGAGCAATCAGTGCTCTTAACCACTGAGCTATCTCCCCAGCAACTGAGGAAGACACCAAAGGGCAACTTCTGACTTCTGCACATGTGCACACATACTTGGGCACGGACAGGCACACACACAAATATATATAATACAAAAATAATACTTTTTGTAACTCATTTTTATATCTATCATATATTTACTATAATAATTAATTGGTAACATTTTATTTGACCTCAGAATACCACTTCAACCTGCAACTGAAATGTTTAAAAGTTGCAAAATAGTTTATATTCATTTTTTATACATTTCTGTCTGGTTTGCTTACATATTTGCCTGTGGGTAACAATTATTGCATGGCTCGGGGCAGAGCTGCTCTAGACCACACTTAGAAACCTGGAGAAAGAACGCTGTGTGGGCAGCTGGCTGCCAGAGAGCTCCTGTGGGGAGATCAGCCACTCATATTTTACTCTCAGCCTGAACTTACCCCTAACTGTGTCTTGCTCCCTCCTGTCCCCTCCTCTTAGAAGGAAAGCATACACATACAATATAGTATTTTTTTTAAAGATAACCACGTTTATTACTACCAATTTCAGGTGAGTTATTGTACCACCACTAGTGTAATTTTCCACCAAAGCCTCCAACGTTGGGTGCTTTTTTTTTCTTCCTGTCTTGTTTGAAATTAACCATGGTGTCCATTATCACCAAGAATCTGTGGTATGGGTCCTGCTGCCCTTTGTAGAAAAAGGGGTGGACCTATGTGAGTAGAGGAGTCAGCTCTCGGTCACCACTGCCTGTAGATGCTCTCAGATGTAGAGGGGAGACATTAGACATGGACAGGGTGGTCAGGCAGGGGAGCCACTAGTCAGCCATATTTAATCACATTTAAATGACCACTCGCGTTCTGGGTAGGAAATGGAAATAGGGAAAGTGTGTGTGCACTTGATTTCTCCCAGCCATAGGGAGTCTTCAGTGAATTGATAATGTAATAAATCTCCTGTTGAAGCAGAGCTGAGACCTTACAACCCAGACACACAGAAAAGAAACAAGAGAAAAAGAAGAAAGCAGAGCAAAGCTCCCAGGCCTTCCTGAACCTTCCCAGACTACCCACGGAAGAGTGGCTTGCTGGCTCCTCTCTGCTTCCTTTCTCTTCCAAGCGTTTCAGACTCTTGATGCTATTCTTTTGTTTGTGTTGACTGCTGCCCCCAGATTTGGTTCTTGCTGCTGCTCCAGTGCCCAGGAGAATGCACTTTCTGGCTAACGAAGCATAGCTGTGGATGGTGCTGTCATACCAAAAGGCCCTGTGATGGCAGATCAGCAAGAGGCATAGAGAAAAGGCAGCGGAGAAGCCAAGAGAGGGGGGCAGGGAGGCCACAAGAGATGGCTGACTGTGTGTGATCCCCCTGAAAAGGGACAGAGAGAAGAACTTGTGAAAGTGGAGGAATGTGGCTGCGGCACAAAAGCAGCGAGATTATTTTGTCAGCAACATTTGGATCCCATTGGCGACGAGAGACACGTGGGCCCAGCAAGGAGACAATTGTGGTAGTCAAGGCAGGATGTGACTAAGACATAAAGAAGGGTTTCATCAGTGGGGATGGAAAAGAACCAGGGCTGTGGGGCCAAGAGAGGGAGCAGGAAGGGTCGGCCTGGCATTCTCACGTGCGTCGTCTTCTCGTGCATCTGTGTGTCTCACACACGCACACCTGAACACACAGGCCACCCACTGGGAACATGCATTCAAAGTCACACGTCACATTCTAGGCCAGTTGCAAGTCCCATAATCTGCTTAGAGCTTTTGACCTTTGCCTTGCTTGCTTCTGACCCTGGAGGGTAATAATGAGGAGGAAGGAGAACAGAAACTGGAGGAGGTAATACCTTCTCTGGTAACACAGGTCGGAGAGAAAATTCTAGCTGCTGGAGAGAGAAAAGGCCTTAGAGAAGTCACAAAGTCCTCTGGGACAGAAAGGAGAGAACAGACTGGTGAAGGAAGACCCGGGGATCGGAGAAAAACCCTTCTTTGAATTGGGCAGGTAGGGCAACTGTTAACTGACGTCCTAAGTCACATGCTCACACATGTGTGGGCTGTGTGAGGGGTCTATACTTGCGATACTCCTGTCTGCAGAAGGCAGATGAGTATCTATCTCACAAGGAGTGGGTGGGAACATGCTCGAGGATCCAGCTGAAACAGGACTTTATTTTTAAAAAGCCTAAAATTGATGTCCCTGCTTAGCCTAAATATAACTGAACAGCCTTCTTCCCAGCCAGGCCAGGCTTTGGAACAAGCTCCAAGACCGTGCATCTGAAGAGAAAAATACGAGAGAGAGAGAGGGAGAGCCACAGATGGAAAAGGTCACATAGTCAGCCCTGTGGGTGTGCAGGGGAGGGAATGGATGAGCTGGTTGCAGACACGCTGCATTCTCCCCGGCCTCACACTCAAGCAAGAAAGATTGACGACGGCTAGGCAGTGGAGGAGGGGAGCCAGCACCCTCTTTATATCTAGAATATGCCTGGCATAGTAAGGGATATTTAAGGACCAGGCTTGCACTCAGCCAACAGTCCAGCGGGAGGAGGGGAGGGCTGTGCAAGCATGGATGGTATATGCAGGGCAACAACTGAGAGACCTGTGTGGCGTTCAAATGGAAGGCTTTCAAATGTGTGAGCAGAGAGGGACCACTCCAGGGGCTGGAGAACCTGGAGAATCTGTCTTAGTAAAGGAAGAATTCAGATGGACCTTAAAGGACAATGGCAGAGGGGGAGAGAAAAAGAACAGGAGTGAGCAGGATGCTTTGGTGGGGGCTCTAATTAGATTACACAGGACTGCAAGAACGTGAGCCTGAGGAGGAGGCAGGAGCGTGGAGCCCCCCCCCCCCCCGGGCTCCGTGTCTCTGTTTAAAGCATGTCTTTGAGTCTGTAAGTAAACAGAAGCCATGGAAGGGTTAGGGCAGGGGAAGGTGTCCACACAACCAGATTGATTGAAGAAAGGTAAATTTGGCAATGGGGTGTAGGATAGAGCTTGCCAGGGGCATGGCAAAGACCAAGGACTCACAGGTGAGGGAGATGTCGGCACTAAGCCAGCGAGGCTAGCTAACACTGCAGACCCTCAAGCCTCGGGGACATGGCACACCAGACATTTGTCGCTTGATCACTTAAAGAGAAAGAGGAAAGAAACTGAGGTAATAGTTCAAGGATCCTGAGAGAAGGGGGCTCTTCCATCTTCAGTTTGAGGAGGTGGGGTCACCCAGGAACTGGCACGCATCTGGCACAGAATTCCTGGGTCCCCCAGGAAGGCTTCATGAGATAGGTGTTCCACTGGGAAGACTCACACGGCCTCAGCCATGTTCAGTGAGGGCTAGGTTGATGAAGGCTTGGTCCTTGGCTGTTCTGTGCTGTCCAGAGGATGATCAACAACAACCACACTTTAGGTTTTGAATGAGTGAATCTATTAAGAAAATAGCAAGCGCTGGGCAGTGGTGGCTAGTGCCTTTAATCCTAGCACTTGGGAGGCAAAGGCAGGTGGATCTCTGTGAGTTTGAAGCCAATCTGATCTACAGATTGGGTTCCAGGACAACCAGGGCTACATAGTGAAACCCTGTCTCAAAAAAACAACAATAACAAAAAAAAAAACCCATATATATGTCCATGATAGAGAAAGCCCCATGTACAGCAGTGGTCATCAGGCGAACAGCAAGAGATGGAGGTAAAACCATCAAATCAAATCCGACACTCTCAGCTTGCAATAGAAACTGACTGGGGAAGCTGAGGCAGTCGGCTAGCGTTCTCAATTGAGATTTCTCTCCGTGGATGAGCTTCCTCCCCCTCACACTGCAGGCACGTCTATATCATGGAATAAACAATAGAAACTTCTGTCGGAAGTGACATACCTTCTAGCTGCTTTCAAGGACACAGTGTGTCTAGTCTTGGCCTGTTGTGCTCTTCTCTTCCCTCGCTGTCAGAGTTAGAAAGGGCAGCCCACCCCAAGACAAAGGCATTGGAGGACACTTAGAGACAAACATGCTTGGGTTCAAAATAGGATGAGGGACTATCTCGCATCAGAACCAGAGAGCAATTTACCAGTATGACGCACCAGTCCCTAGCGTTATTGGGAGATGGTGGAATGTTTAAGAGGTAGGGCCTCGGGCTGGCATGTAACTCTGTTGGCAGGATGCTTCTCTAGCTTGCATAAAGTGCTGAGTTGGATTCCCTAGCACAGCACAAAAGGTGTGGTGGCCCTTCCCTGTGAGTCCAGCACTGAGGAGGCTGAGACGGGAGGATCACGAGTTCAAGGCCAGCCTTGGCTACGTGAGACCCTGTCTCAAATGTATAATTATAATAGGAAAAGGAACGACAGAAGTGGTAGAGTCTAATGAAAATAAACCGGATAACCAAGAATATACCCTTGAAAAGGATATGGGACCTTCTGCATCACTGCTGGGTTTTTCCTCTGTCTCCTCTGTTGCTTCGGACTCTTCCTCCTCCTAATTCTGTAAACACACAGAACCACCACTGCTTACACATACCTCCATTTCTGTGACCAGAATACTTCTTCAGAGCTCAGTCCTCTATACCCTTGTTCTATGACAGAGATGGACAGAGCGTGTGTCTGATGCCACTAGCTATAGATTACATCCCCAATGATGATTCTGTATAATCATGCCTACTCTGTACATGTGTGTCCCACATGCCCGCCCTATGTTAGGGGGGTTGATTTCAAATTCCCTTGCTTACTGCTGTCATATGGAAAAGCAGTTGGTAATTCTGTCGTAACTTGTATCCTGCAACCTTGTAATCATCTGTGGGTTCCAGTGCTTTGTCAGTTCAATTGGATTTTCTCTATCATGTCATCTCCAACAAAAAACCAGTTTATTTCTTCCTTCCCACTCTGCATGTGTTTTATTTCATTTTCTTGTCTTATTACATTCCCTATGATTTCAAGTACATGTTGAAAAGCAGCGAGCAGGGCCATCTTTACTTTGCTCTTTCTCTTGTCAGAAAGTTTTGAGTGTCTCATCAGTAAGTAAATTGTTAGCTATTTGGTTTCTTGTGGATATCTTTTCAAGTTGAAGAAATACCCTTGTGTTCCTAATTTACTGAATTGGGGAGGAACAGAGTATTAGATTGTTTGCTGTTAATTGCTCAGGTGGTTAGTTGGTTGTTTGCTCCTGTATATCCCAGACTGACTTCAAGCTTGCTACATAGTCAAGAATGACCTTGAATTTCTGATCCTCCTGCTCCCACCTCCCAAGTGCTCAGATTACTGGAGTGCTCCATCATGGCTAGTTTTTATGGATGCTCTGGATGGCTCCCCAGGCTCGTGGATAGTAGGCAAGCACTCTACTAATTAAGACACATGCCCAGCCCAAGTGCTGGATTTTGTCAAATATTCTTTGTCATCTGTTGATACAGTCACATGATTTTTATCTTTTCCTGGCTTGTTGAAGTGATGGATTCCATTGATTAATGTTCAAATGGTCAACAGCTTTGCTTTGCTGGGAGAACTCTCACTGGATTGTGATATACAATGAGTTTTATATATCGTTGGGTTTGGTTTGACAAAATTGCACTGAATATTTTAGAAACTATATTCTTGGGAAATAATCAGATTCCTCTTCCCGTATCATTGTCTGGTTTTAGGTGACATTGGCATCATAAAATACCTTAGGAAATATTACTCCCCTTTCTCCCTTATCTCCTGAAGATTACTGTAGAGAATTAATGTAATTTCTTCCATAAATATTTGGTAAAATATATCAGTGGACCATTATAAACCTGTTTTGCCCTCTGTTTTGAAAGATCATTAATGACTGATTTAATCTGCCAAATAGTTATATGTCCATCCGTTTGTATATTTCTTCCTGTATGAGTTTTGCCTGGTTATATCTTTCAGAAACTTGAACAGTTTCAACCCACAAAGTGTGGTAAGTTGGATTTCCATTTTCGTTTAGTTCAGAGTACTTTTAAATTTCTCTCAGGATTTTTCTTTTGACTCTGGTCTTTTTTACAGTCTGCTATTTAATACCCAAGTGTCTGAAGATTTCCCAGCTATTTTTCCGCTGGTGACTTCCACTTCCATTTTGTGGTCTGAGACCACTGTGTGGCTCTCTTGACTGGTTGGCGCTCTTATCTGTTAACAGCCAACCTGCCATTTCATCAGTTTAGAGGCTCGGGTGGGGAGGGGGGGAGGAAGGTGGGTTCAAAGCTGACCTGAATCACGTAGCAGGACTCTGTTTCAGACACAGGAAAAGAAATGGCCACAGAGATTTGTGCATAAATCTCTGCTGCATTTCAGGTTATTTTTGTGGGGAAGGAGTGCATATTGTCGCTAAACTATTCAGCAAATATTTACGAAACGTCTTCGGTGGGTCAAATGCACGCATAAGATATCTTCCAGCCTTAAAATTCCTTTTTAATTTATAGGTTTGTTTTTTTAATATGTGTATCATATGTGTTTGCAGGTATCTGAAGAAGCTAGGAAGAGGTGCTGGGCCCCCTGGAGCTAAGGTCACGGACAGTTGTATCCTGCCAAACATGGGTGTTGGGAACTGAGCTCTGGCCCTCTGCAAGAGCAGCAAGCACTCTTAATCACTGAACTGTATCTAGAAACTCCCAGCATTAAAATTTTAAGGCAAGGGCTGCCAGATAAAATACAGAATGCCTAGCTAAACTTGAGTTTAAGATAAACAATGAAAAATTTCTTATCGTTAAGTATTCCCAAAGACATTGCCTGGAGTCAATTTAGCCTCTAAAAAAAGAAAAAAAAATAAGAAGAACAGTATTCATCGTGTATATGCAATACAAACTTAACTGGGAACCTTATCTTTTACTTGCTAAATCTAACAACCACATCACAGGTACGGTTCCCAGAAGTGAGTCAAAGCTGATGGCCATCTTCAAGGTTCTCAGCGTCTATGGCCAAGAGCATTGTGTTCAGAAAAGTAGGGCAGATCTTCTCTGCTCGAGCAGCAAATGAAAAGGCCTAAATTCCCACAAGAGTGGCAACTCTCAATTATTCCTTTTAAAAATAAACAAAGGGGACAGAAAGATGGCTCTGTGGGTTCTGCCAAGCCCCATGGCCTGAGTTTGATCCCTAGAACTCACTTGGTGGAAGTAGAGAGCCAACTCCCACAACTTGGCCTCTGACCTCATAGTGTGCTTGAACTATGGCACACACGCACGCGCATGCGCGCACACACACACACAGAGAATTAAATAAACATAAAAATATTAATAAATAAAACTTTATTCATTTCATAATAGGTGGGAAATGGCCATTCATAAAACTTGAACTATCACCAGTAGCCTTTTGCATTTCTGTTTGTGAATACTATGTTTCTATCCTTTGTTCAATGGCCTTTTTGTTTTCTTTGTCAAACCCTGTGAACTCTTGTGTGTGCAGGTGTTTGTGTTCATGCGGGCGTGTGCACATGTAAGTATGAGTATGCATATACATGTCTGTGCTTGTATGTGAAACAGTCTGAGACTGACATCAGGGTGCTTCCCCTCATGTTCTCCACCTTAGCTCTTGAGACAGGGCCCTCTCAATGAAGCTGAATTCACCATGTTATTTGGAATGGCTGACCAGTGAGCTCCAGTGAGCTGCTTGGCTGTGTCCCCAGCAATGGTCTCACAGATGCATGCCGCCACATCACCTGGCTTTTTACACAGGTGTTGGGGATTTGAACCCATACCCCCATGACTGTGCAACAAGTACTTTACCAACTAGGCCATCTCATAGATGTATGATCTCATAGAGAATATTCATCTTGCATCTTTATTTCTCCAAGTTTTTTTTTATCTTGCCTTTTATTTTGATTTACATTATTTTCAGAAGGAAAGCCATTTAAACATTTTATACATTCAATCCTTATGTCTTTCATATTGTTGCTATTGTTTTTATCCTACAATGTTTTTGGGGTTTTTGTTTGTTTGTTTGTTTGTTTGTTTGGTTGGTTTTTCAAGACAGGGTTTCTCTGTGTAGTTTTGGAGCCTGTACTGGATTCATACTGTAGACCAGGCTGGCCTCAAACTCACAGCAATCTGTCTGCCTCTGCCTCCCAAGTACTGGGATTAAAGGTGTGCCCCACCACCGCCCCAGTTTACAATGGTTTTCATATAGACTAGCATGTCATTCACTTATATTTTCTTTGAGAATCTGTATAGGGTTATTTATTTATTTAATGTGTTTTGCATTTAGCTCATTAAACCCTAAGAGGTTTCTCTGAAAATGATACACAGTAAGATTCTAAATTCACCTTTTCCTTCAAATCTCTAAAGGGTCTCAACTTTGTTCAAATAAAATCCTTTCCGGGTGGTGGTGGGGCATGCCTTTAATCCCACCACTCAGAAGGCAGATCTCTGAGTTCGAGGCCAGCCTGGTCTACAGAGAGAGTTTCAGGACAGACAGGGCTACACAGTAAAACCCTGGCACAAAATACATACATACATAGCCGGGCAGTGGTGGCGCACGCCTTTAATCCCAGCACTCGGGAGGCAGAGGCAGGTAGATCTCTGGGAGTTTGAGGCCAGCCTGGTCTACAAGAGCTAGTTCCAGGACAGGCACCAAAGCTACAGAGAAACCCTGTCTTGAAAAACAACAACAACAAAAACAATGACAACAAACATACATACAGACATACAGACATACATACATACACCCTTTTCAATGGCACATAGTATGATATCTCTTTAATCTTATTCATTAAAAAAATAATTCCAAGATGGCTATGATGACACAGGCCTTTAATCCTACCACTTGGGAGGTAGAGGCAGGTGAATCTCTGTGAGTTTGAGGCCACCCTTGTCAACACAGTGAATTCTAGGACAGCTAGACCTAGACTTGTCTCAAAAAAAGCAAAGAACAATTCATTTTATTTTATTTATGACATTATTTATAACCTTTAGTCTCCTATAAAACGAGCCTACATTGGGATAAGAACAAAATACTCTACCTGTGGCTCCACTTTACCTCAGCATCATCACACTCTGTGGACTAGCCACATATTACTTCTCTCAGTCTTATGGGATTCGGTCTCCTTGTGCTTCCCAGGGTGATCCCCAAAATTCTGGACTCAAGCAATCTTCCTGCCTCAGCTTTCTGAGTCTCACGACCATTTCTATCTGCCATAGAAAAACACAAATAAACGTTTGAATTCGAATACACACAATACAAAATGCCCTCCAATATCAGAAAACACTTTGAATCAGTGAGATTGAGTTCAAAAATGGCAAAAAAAAAAACATCCAGAGGGAGAAAAGCAGGATGCCAACACGTTGTTCAGCTTTGCCTAACCTTGAATAAGTTATGTGGTCTCTCTGGGACTCAGGTTCCTCATTGCTAAAATGACAGGGCTGGGCTAGCTGACAGCCAAGCCTCTTCGTGCACTGACATTTACTGACAGCCATGCCCCTGTGGGGAATATCAGGTTGTGGAAGAAGCAGATCTGTGTGTCAGTCAGCAGGCAGTTCTGGCATTAGAAAAGCCAAGTAGAGCACAGTCCTAGGATTGATGACCAGGAAACTGTGAACTGAAGTCAGTCTGGAGGTCTCCAGGGGCAATCCTGGCACCAGGCGTCGCAATAGAGCACGAAGGCTCTGGTGCTTTAGACCAGAGAACAGCAGCATGCAGACTTCAAGACAAGGTCCTTGGAGGGAAATTTTAAAGAAATAAGTCCGCAGGCTAGAGAGGACATATTTTGATGGCTCTAGCTTTGAATTCTGAGGGATACAGCAACTGTATTATAGAGAACATGGCGGCTCTGTTGTACTCAACTCAAGCCAGCTCATGAGCAGACGCGGGGTTCACAGGAAGGGACAAGCAGTGGGGGGCTCAGCTCTTGCTCTCACAAGTGGTCCTTCACGAAAGTTCTGTTCTCCATTCTCTGAGTCCCACTGCCAGTGGCCCCTCATCATAAGGCCAGCCTCCAGACGGCCCCCACGCCACCCTCTGCATGGCTTCTCAGTGGCTGAGTCTCGGAACCGCCGGCACGTCCTTTCCGTTTCAATCCTAGCTTCCCCAGAGTGGATTCCTTTACCATAGCTTATTTTTCCTTGTCAAGGCACACCAGTCACTGATGATGGCAAACTAGTCGATGAATGGGTCACCTTTGAAGTGTTCTGACCCAATCAGGGCAAAGAAGAAGAGAGGGGAAGCATGTGCCTGAGGTCATGACTGTGTGAGTGGACCGGCCATGATAGACACCTTCAGCAAAGAGGCCAGTGTCTTAGTGTGACACCATATGAGAGCAAAATACGCCTGACCCTGAACTTTCTATACAGAAACATACTGTAAGAACCGCTCTCAGGAAACCTCTGAAATTCTGTGAGATTCATGCTTCTTTAAGGCATGCCAATGAAGCTGCCTCGGACTGGGGCTTGGCTTCAGGGCTTCTTAAAACTACCTCTTGGTTTCTTAGCCTTGAGGAGTAAAGAGCAGTGGGTTTTCAACCCGTGGATCTCAACCCCTTTGGGGGTCAAATGTCAGCTATTCTGCCTATCAGATATTTACATTATAATTCATTACAGTTATGGAGTAGCAACAAAAATAATTTTTATGGTTGGAGGTGTCACTACAACATGAGGAAGGATATTAAAGGTCGCAGTGTTAGGAAACTGAGAACCACTGGTGTTGAGCATAGCCAATCCCTCTTACAAGTCTGATTTCTCTATCAAACATCCCCGGTCTTTGCTGAGGGGCGGTTGTTTGGCTGAGGACTGTATAAAGCGCTGGTTCTGATCATTACCAACCAGACACCACCAGAAAACAGCCTAAACATCTCTGGGCCTCACTGCATTGGCTTGGCCTGTATTCACCTACCTTGAATATCCAGTTTCTATTTTTTCTTCTGAGCCAATTTACAACTCAGTACCTTTACCACTGACATGATTAAGTTTAGGAGAAAAAAAAAAAAAAAAAACAACCCTCAATGACTTCAGATTTAATGGTTTGATGGATAGAGACTTGAAGTCAGAAGAAAGTTTCCTTGACCCGGAACACAGGTACCCACATGTCTCACTATGTAAAATTGGACCAGAGCCTAGAGATAAGTCGAGATCTGTCTAAGCAGCCAAATGTATCCAGCTCGGTCCATATTGGAGTATATAAAGAATCATACAACCAACTCACCTGTGCCCCTGGAGGGCTGGCTGGTCTAAGACCCTTTAAGACTGACTGGTGTATCCTGTGGAATAGGGAAGCCTGGGTTCCTTACTCATGATGTGCCAATACCTTTTTGGTCACACAGAAGCTTAACAAGTTTGCGTAGACGATTTCTCAATCCAGAACAGACTGAAAGAAGTGTATTAGACGGGAAAGAATGGCTTTGCCAGGTTATGGCAGGTGATACAACTTTTTCCTTGATTTCAAGGGAAAGATCCACTGTCCGGCTTACAAAAGAAGCGATAAGAAGATGGCGAAAGCAAGAAAGAAAGCAAGAAAGAAAGAAAGAAAGAGAGCACATACTGTTCTTCCAGAGGACCTAAGTTCAGTTCCTAGCACCCATATTGGATTAGGTCACAGCTGCCAGTAACTACAGCTTCAGGGACTCTGATGCTTCCGGTTTCCACAGGTTCCTGAACTCTTGTGACCACACCCATCACATAGATACACACACACACACACACACACACACACACACACATATATATATATATACATAATTTAAAATAAAATGTTTTTGAAATATAAAAAAGGCCCATGAATTCCCAAAAGAACATAAATACACATATCTGAAGGTCTAGGTGTGACTGGTCTAGCAGTATATTGACTATCAATTATTAAAATGACCATAAGAAGAATTTTTAAGTATTAAATTAAAATAAAAATATCCCAGCTGGATATGATGGCACATACCTTTAGCTCCATCTGCTCAGGAGGTTGAGGCAGGAGGATTGATTGTTGGAGCTTTTGAGTCCACTATCGGCCTGGACAACATAGTGAGATCCTGTCTCAAAACAAAACAGATCCCAGAATAGTCTATACTAAAATCTATTCTATAGATGACATTTTTAAAGACAAGATTTGATCCCAAATGATTGCATTTTGAAAGTGTGTTACTTCCGAGGACAAACTAAGCTCCCTGGAATGTTCTGCCACCTAAAGTGATGCGTGGTGGGCTAGATAACCCAGGTTTCACCAGGGCTCTGCGCAGACCCCTTAGGAAACCTCCTAAAGGACAGCAAGGCACCTAGTCACCCAGGAAAACGCTGTGACTTTGACTTATATGCTATGTGGAATCAGCCAACGAACAGGGGCTTAAGAAGGTTTTACTGTATTTGGTTTGCAGGCTTGCTTGGCACCGTCACTTTAAAAGGCTGCCTGCCTTTGAACTAATCCTCTATTTATAATCCAGCTGGAGAGAGGCTTCTGCAATGTATACACATTCCTAGAATTTACAGAGTGCTGTTCACGTAAGCCCCGCATCCAGAGCCCTGCCTGGCCCTCTCCCCCCCAGAGAGCACCCCACAATCCCGGAAGCATCTGGGTGCTGTGGGAGACAAGCTGCCTGGCATGCCCAGGAATGCACCCCACATTCTTGGTGGGGAGCACAGGGCAAGTCTGAGGCCGAGGCATGAGCTGGATTAGGCTCAGTAAACACCATCCCTCACTCCTGACAGGCTGCCCTGCTCAGACAACCCTCTCCTAGAGGCCGGGGGCCAAAGCCTCATGTACGGCCTGCCCCCTCCAGCCGTGCCTTTCTTATAACTCATTCCCTCCCCAAAACGACAACGCCAACTTCACATTTTCCTCTTTCCCCCCTCACACAAATTATTGCAAGTCATGGCAGTCTAAATATAGCCCCCAGTCTGTTTTCCAGATGCTGGCTCGCCGGCCGGCCTCGACATTTTCCTGATGTGGCTCCAGCTGCCTCTTTGCTCTGGCTTTCCTCTCTCCTCTGCCTCACCTTTTTATCCCTCCCTGATACCCTTCCCCCTGCCTCTCAGAACCGTTAGTCTTTCCTGCCTTTCCAGTTCAAAGGAAAGTTCTAGAATCAAAACCCAGAGCCTTTCAGCCCCGTCCCCAGCTGTCTAATGGTGCAGGCAACTGGACAGAGAGATCATCTAGGGTCCCCGGGAACCCCTGTCAATCAACTTCCCCGATATGTGCTTAACCCCACAAATACTTCCTTGGTCCAGAAGCCAGTGGACCTCCTTGTCTATCTCTGCCTTTTGAGTCCTCAGTGCCAGAGTGATAGACAGCTCTCTCCATCTGACAGACATTCCTGGATGACACTGGTTGGAGCAAACTTGAAACCATCACTTCCTTTGGGTTAAGTAACACCAATTCCTTTTGCCTTTCTTCATCAGAAGAGGTGTCCAGAGTTTAATCATTTCCATGACTCTCTCTGTACAGCTTCCAAGTTGGCCATATCCCATGTAGGATGCAGAGCTGCGCCCTTGCTCCTTCTCAGCTAGTGAGGGTTTGATTCCTACTGCATGGGTGTGTGGGAGCAATTTCCCTGAAACTTTGTCAGAAGCCCCTACTTTAGAAAGAAGTGATGTGTGTTCACACCCAGCATGAGGTATATATACTCTAATATAGCTTTTTCTAACCTACAAGCAATGCGTTCAATTCATGGGCATATTTTATCCCATCCTTTTCAATGTGCTTGCTCTCAATAGTCAACTTAAGACCTAATTTGGTAATCTCAAAAAGAACCAGTTCCTACAATGAGAAAATATTTAACTATCAAGTCAATCTGATCATTCACTTGTTACACAAATACACACTGGACATCTCTGTAGGCCAAATATTGGAGATTAAAAGGTACCAACAGGAATCCAATTCCAGGGCTAACACTCAGCATAGTTTACACCTGGAGCCACAGACTTTCGGGAGAGGCTGCCCCATCATTTTATAAGTTCAACAGCACCCCTGGCCTCTAGCTCCTGGGTGCCAGTAATATACACGCAAGCTGTATTTACCAAAAGTATCTACACATATGGTCAAATGTCCCCTGAAGGCAAAAATCACCCCAAGTTGAGAGCTACTAGCCTGGTGGAGTAACTAGCAGAGGCAAGGAGGCAGCTTCGGAGGCCAAGATATTTGGGCCATGTTCTGAAGGATGGAGACGTGCTTCCCACATAGCGATGGTAGTAGAGGGAGAATGTTCCAAGTGGAAGGAACAGGGTCAGCAAAGGCTCTAGGGTGTCAAAGAATGGATCAGCTGCTCCACACAGCATATCTGATAAAATAGAGGATGAACCAGGGCGAGCCTTGTATAAGTAGGACTCTAAGCCGAGGAATGTGAAGAACACAAGCATTTTGACCTGTGGATGTGGAGTGGGGAATATGAAGGTATAATTCGGAAAGACGCCGTATATGCTTGACCTGAGGTGGTAGTGACATGGCAGGAGACAATTTGTGAGGGATGGATTGGGCACAGAAATCACAGAACTCAGGCCCAGTGGAAGTGATCGCAACAGAATAAAGCTGGGAATTACCCCGGTGCCTCAGAATTGATGGAATCTCAAAGACTAGCCTTCACACAAGGATCTTGTTCTAGAGTCTGGGTTGTGCCCCCCCCCCTTATCTAGGAAGACCAGACTCTGAGGCAGCTAGGGAGTATTTGCGTTCATCTTGCCTCCTGCTCGCTTTATAATCAGGCTCATGGAATGCACCAGGTTGTCAGGACTCACCCATAAGGAATTTAGCTTAGAGAACCAGGCTACTAAACTTGCCATTGCCAACCCCCAACAGTCAGGTAGCTATGAGCCTCAGTTTACACATTTGTGGTAGAAGACAGCCCCTGCTCCCAACCTAGGAGGATGTGGTAGGAGTGGATATGGCTGTTTTGGTGGGTGGTTCAGACCCCCGTGGGGACTTGGCATGCAATGCCTGCAGTTGGCAAAGCTCATGAGCGGTTGTAATCAGGCCCTGATGGAAAGGCCCCCTGACTCCACCGCGGCCTTGAGCGGCTGCCAGCTCCACAACCAGGCCTGCTTCAAAACTTGCCTGCAAGGTTTTTTTTCTTTTTTTTTTCAGGATGTCTGCTTCCTGCAAATAGGCTTTCCAAAACCTTCTCAGGCTCCAGCAAAGTCCCCTTGGCTGTGCATCCAATTGTCTTTCATGGTCCCCAAGCTCAGTGGGAAGTTAGGAGACAAAGCCCTTAGCCCTCCTTTTCACTTCAACTTAGCTGGGAAGGCTGGGAGGGAGCCAGGGAAGAGGCCGCACGGACAGAGGCCGGCCAGGTGGGCCAGTCGTGATTACCTTGGGCTTATAGGAAACACTTGGGTGCTTGGGTGGGCAAGGTAGGTAGATGACATCAGGAGGCAAGTGTGTGTGTGTGTGTGTGTGTGTGTGTGTGTGTGTGTGTGTGTGTGTGTGTGTGTGTGTGTGTGTGAAGTTGATGGTGATCTTGCTCTCCAGGCAAGAACAGGGGCTTCATTGTTAGCAGCCTATCTCTTGGTTTCTCATTCACCCCGGGCCACTGCAGCCCGAGCAGGTTCACAGCTGCTCAGGGATACACTTTCCAACACATTTAGGACTTGGAACAGTCCCAGGTTTGAGGAACACATGGTGGTGGGGGAGGGAAGGGGGCTCAGATGGACGAGAAAGCGGGAAGAAAGCGCCTTCTTTCTTTCTTTGGGACCAATCTCCATTTTCATCATCTGATAGCAGAAACAGCATGTGAGGGCGGCGAATGAATTGCAAACCTGTGCAGGTCGGGGAAGAGGGCAGGCAAGGGGGTGGGGGGAGATGGGCAGATCTCAGCCCTCCTGACAAGGTCCCCACTCACTCACAGTGCTTCCTCTGCTTACAGTCACCACCCAACCTCGGCCTACCGGAAGCACTCCAGTCACCCACACCAGAAATCACCCACAGAGTGGACTCCCAGCAGTCAGGTCCAGGGTGCAGAGATGAACCTGGGTCCCATCCCACCGATGGTTTTGTTCCTTTCTGCTCCTGCTAGTTCCTTTGTGTTCCCCCAGGCTCTGCTTGTTTTTCCTGTCTCTGTCTCTCTCTGTCTCTCTCCCCTGAGGCAAGTCATTACCTCACCACAGGCAGGGGCCAAGTGGTACCACCACCTCTTACCTTCTACCCACATCCAACCACAACCATTTATCAATCAGCTAATGAATTTTCCCAAAAGCCAAATACAGTCCAGGTGCTGCAGACTAGCAATTAGGGTCCCTGCCTTCCAGTTCGACAGAGTACCCAAAGGAATGGGCAAGCATCTTTAGCACCAAGAAGACTCCAGCCCAGCAAAACCAGATCTGAACACTCTACCTCCTGTGGCCTGCTCATGGTGTTGCAGGCAGCTCCTGCCACGCTCACCATCTAGCTGAGCAACCTGGGCAGGTTTCTTTGTGTTCCCCCATTCATCTCAGCCTGGTGATGTGGATGGCTGAAAGTGGCCCTCCTATCTGCCAGGATGGCTTCATGGTTTGAGCCAGACCCTGTGAACACCATCCCATGGCAAACCAGAAAGCCTGTATCATATTTTCTCCCCTTTCTCCATGGGTGCCTAAGGATCGAGGACCATCCAATGGGAGCCAGGATCAGAACAAGGAGGTCGATGCATTGATGGAATTGGCCACCCCTCCCCGCCCTGCCTGCCTGGGCAGCACCACACAGAGCTGGCCTCTGTGTGGGGTTAGAGTCTCCTGGCTCCCACACAGGGCCCTTTTCTCCTGTGCTCTGGCTCAAAGCTCGCTCACAGTCACCCACTCAGAAAGCCGGGTGATTGAAAGGAGGCTGTGGGCCGGCAGGGTGACCCCCAGGTCTGCCTGGGTGGGAGAGAGAGTTAGACCCCACGAAGACCCCCAGGCCCTAAGAGGACCAGCTGGGCTTTGATTCTGCACAGACACAGCTAGGAAGAGGACTGGCCTGAGGTGCTGGCTCCCAGCCCCAGTGAATTCCTTGCCCTTCTTTTCATTGCTCTCATTCATAAAACAGGATAAATAATCGCTCGCCACCCCCAGTTTCTGAGGGAACTGAAGAAAGTGTGGGGGGGTGGGACTATAGGTGTTTGGCGGGTAGATGAGTTTGCAGCTGAATAAAAGGGTTTAACCGGTGTGTTAAAACAAGTTCAAGTCTTCGGTACATTCTAATGGTACTTTCTGTGAAGATGGAATGTTCCATGCTGTACTGCCCCATGGGACAGCCTCGGGCTGCAGGTGCTACCAAGGAGTGAAATATAGTTAGTGAAACCAAAGAGAGAAAGCGAGAGAGAGAACTTTCATTTCATTGAGTTAGGTTTAAATAGCCACACATGGCTAGTGGCAATTGATGATGGAGCGGCACAAGCTTAGTGGAAAAGGGTCCCTCAGATTCTGAGGCCCCAACTGACTCAACTCAAATCCTGACCCTGCAGCATCTGCTTGTCACCGTGTGTGCCTTGGATGCATGGCTTGATCTCTTGGGTCTTGGTGGATAATACTAAGAAAGCGGGAAGGGCCTGCAGGCAGCTGGCGTTAAGCCCCAGACTCCAAGTCTGTCCCACCTCAGCTGCCTCCATCAGGCATATTCCCTGCAGAGTTGGCCTGAGGGCTGAGGATGCTCTGCTTTCCCTGGCCTTTCCTGCAAACAGGCTCCACTCAGGGGAAATCACCTCTCTCTGGTGCATGGACGAATTGATGGACAAGCCCAGAAGCTTGCAGGACAGGCTGTCAGGCATGGTCCTTCTGTGCCCTACCAGATTCATCTTCTGTGAACAAATGTTCCTGAATCCAGTTGGTGATCCTGACAGCCCCATGCCAAACAGTGATATGGCTGGAGGAAGTCCCCGCCCTGCTGCTCAGTAGCCAGCTGCCTTCTACCTGATCTATGGCTCCTGCGTCATTTCTTCTTCCTTCTCTGCCTTTGTCACAGCTTATCTGCCGCATGGCCCACTCTAGAGAGATTCATCTTGTTATCTTCCCAAAGGACAACTGTTTCCCCCACAGTCCCAGGGCCTAATGTCCTCCTAAGACCTGGTCCTGGTCTTTCTGAGAAGTGCCAGAGACCATGACAGAGGAGAGAGGGTCTGGCCAAGTCAGCCGGAGGCTCCCTGGGCTACTAAGAACAGGCACATCCCCAACTTTGCTGTCCAGGTGTTTCTGCGTTTCTCTTAGAGGTAAGTGGTAGCTGCCTGAACTAAAAATCTAGGCCAAGGACATCAGCCTCAGCCAGTACCCCCAGGATGGTCATTATGGTATACAGCATAGAGCTTCATCTGGAGTCAGAAGAGTTAATGAGTTCCAGAAAAGCCAACAGATAAACCAGGGTCCACAGAGCCAAAGAATGGGAAAGCTTGGTTTCCCTCATCGCTCCTTCACCTCCAGGTCACAGGTATCACCCACCGCTCAGTGCTGTGACACAGTCCTTCTGCAAGGAGGGGATGAACTCAGCTCTGTCTCCCCAGAGGGTAAGTTCCTGGATCAGAGATCCACCTAGAGCTTCTATGCAAGCTTTGTCCCTCCTCCTCCAGGGCACCCCCATCCAACCATTGCCACCACCGCCATCCTCGTTACCAGATAGGCACCACCAATTTTAACACAGAAGCTGCCCTGTTTTTACAAGTTCTTCCGTATGACAACTCTGGGAAACAGACACCATGCTTGTCATCCCGCAGGTGGAGAAGCTAAGGACCAGAGAAGTCTTTAACTCGGGTAAAATTATGCAACTCTTTAAAGAGAGGACGCAGTGCCTAGGCAGTCACTCCCTGGGCTGTACAGCTAGCTGCTCAGGAGAAAGGCAAGAGAGAGGAAAGGAGCGAGGACTAGGGGGCTCCACTGCAAAATAGGCCATGGAACCCAGAGCAGTGAGGAGCAGTGGGGGGGACAAGGAAGGCAGGAAAATCCCCCACGGAACCATCTGGGGATGCATGGGATCTGCTTTCATCCGGGCCAGCCAGCTCTACTGGGAAAACAGCCTCCCGCCTAGGAAGCCTGACTGGGCCACCTTCTGGTCTGTCTTCATTCAGAGCTAATTCTCTCCTCTCTGGGGCCAGGGGCTGGGAGAAGGTTTGGTGAGGCTGGAGTCTTCATCTGGGCCCCTTGAAGCCAAGCAAAGAAAAATAGCCCTTTGCCAAGATCTTTCATCTCGGTCATTTATTCTCACAGATGTTTTCTGCAATATAAACAAGAAACGAGGAATGTCGGGGAGGAAAGGAGTGTGGGAGGGGGCAGGAGGAGAAGGAGTGCACTGAGAGCTTTGAAATCTGCTCCCTCCGAGGGCAGAAAACAGGACCTCAGCAGGCTCCCTCTTGCCCTGAGAGTGTGGGCAATCTCAGGATCACTGCAGTGGGCCAAGCAGACTACCGCAGCCCTGAAGAGAGGGTCTGGAAAAGTAGGCCAGGAGCTCCAGGCAACGTTGCCAGGCCTGGGATCTACTGAGGCCTCTGAGCTGACCTGGAATAAGCCCTGCGGAGGCCCACTTACCTAACTTCGGACACCTAAAGCTGGGCAGGGCTCTGGGGGAATCTTGAAAAGCTGTCAGAAAGACTGGTGGGGGCATGGCCCTCACAGTGGACATTATTAATAAGTAGGCTTTGGTTGTACCATGGGAAAGAGAATCCTGGACTGGAGGAAGCTGGAAAAAGCATAACTTACAATGAGTCAGGAAATAAACCCAGGAAGTCAAAGTTCTCCAAATTCAATATTCCCCAAGATTCCTGCTCATTTCAGAAGCTTTTAAACTAGCGAACCTTGGGCCTATGGGAGCTAGCTGGAGCCCCAAACCGTGAAGATAGGGGACCTGTGGGACCTGAAGAAGACAATCCCATCCTTAGGGGACAGGCATCATTTTCTTCTGGATTTCAAAGAAATCCCAGAAATTCATAGCTTCCCATAAAATCTCCTGGGTTTAACAATATTTGCAATCACTATAACAAAAATACACTGTGCCGGCCACATGAGGGGAGCCTGTGGGCAGCTTTAGTTTGTGAACCACAAATAGTTGTGCAATGCTCTTGGCCACTTGAGTAAATGCTAACTCGATGTTTACTCTTCCTGCTCCTGACGTCGCAAAGGGATTTGTGACAAGGTTGTAAGCCTAAACAGCAAGCTTTTATTGGGCATCTACTCATCCCTCAAAATGGAGATAAGTATTCAGGTGGGTTCAGAGCAGAACCTCGTCCCAGACCCCTAGCGTGTGTCTGTATCTGTGGTTGGGAGACAGAGCAAGACAGGAGCCCACTATGATGGCGATCAGTTGTGTAGCACAGAATGTCCAGAAGAGAGAGACACCCAGGTTTCTCTGAGGAGACCATGTGAGGCTGAAGCCTTGGGAATCAAATAGGGCCAGCCATTTGTTGCAGGTTAGGAATGGATTCTGAAACTTTGAATTCAGTGAGAATTCTGGAAGGCTTCTCATTGAACTTAGGACATTGGCAACTCCACAAAATCAAGACCTGGGACTTCAGGAAGGGAGATCCCTAGCTTCCTTCCATTCAGACACTTCCACTGCCACTACATTGTATGGACACTCCTCTGGAGTATTAGTATGTGGGCGGCACAAACATTGTTGGGGGTTATGGAGGCAGAGCATCCATTCAGGAAGAACTCCCAGCAGGCCTGGTGCTCAGCAAACAGAAAGGATGGCACATATTTCACACAATAGCCCAAGTAAGGATCTGGTACCCAAGATTTCACACATATGACTATCACTTTGAGCTCATGAATGAGTGCCGATAAGGGCTTGGCCCCAGGATTCTCATGTATGAATCCACACATGGCAGCCATCATTACTCACACACCACAGCATGGGAAATGGATCCGCACAGGAAGGTCCCCCGGACAGAAGCCCCTCAGACTCTCCTAGGAGTCAATGATGCTTGCTGCAAGGGGCCTGTTGGGGTTGCAGGCAAAAGTGACTAAGATGAGCTTCACATCCAGGTTGGGCTGTACCCCAAGACCAGGATCTTCCTCTGTGCTGGGGAAATACACATTTTCAAAGATTCCCGAAAGTCCCTTGAAGAAAAGAGCCTTGCTCTGAGTGCCAGAGGACCCATGTGTTGAAGACCAATTGCTGGGTGTGGTCCACTGTCCCGTCTCCACAGCTGATAAACACTCTCGTGAGGGAGCTACAAAAGGCAAGCATTTCTCGTGCGTGTGATACTGCAGAGTCCACAGAGATCCTTTGAGCCGCTGGCCCGCCTGCTCATGTGATGATACCGCTTCCTCTCTGGCAGCTCTTGTCTCCAGTACCTCTCAGACAACCTGAGTCACGGCATGGCTTGCCGCTGTGCTGCCCACAGAGGATGCTCCAGACAGCCGCCCGTTAACTGACGCTCACTGCTCTCTCTGCTTTCTTTGTGTACTTCACAGACAGGCAAAGGCCTACCATATGACCACTTTCCAGATACCCAGGCCTCCCTCTTAGCCCCTCCTAGTCATCACCTCTGCTTTCCTTCACAGGTTCTCCCTGCTACTCGCTCTCAGCTTCCCGCAATTCATCCATGCTTCATCCCAAGTGTCATCCAGTTTGTGTTTCCTTCTCTTTTAAAAGTGAGGGGTAGAGAGATGGCTCAGGAACACGCTTGCCTCACAAGCACAAGAACCAAAGTCCAGATCTGCACCAGCCACATAAAAAAACTGGTGATATGTCTGTAACCCTAGCATGGTAAGGAAGAGACATGCAGATGCCTGGAGCTTGCTGAACAACCAGTTTAGTCCAGTTGTAGAGCTCTGGGTTTGGAGAGAAACCCTGTCTCAGAAAATAAGGTGGAAAGCAATTGAGGAAGACAGACATCAACATCTGGCCTCCACATGAACACACATGAACACACACACACACACACACACACTAGATAGCACAGGTCAATAGAGTCCAGGAGAGAGAGAGGGGGGAAGACTTTATCTAGCTGTTCCTCAGTTAATGTCACCTATGATTGTTCTTCCATGAATGTCACCTAAGATCACACCAATTTCCTTGGTAGTCAACACAGTGGCTTACATCAAGATTACTCTCCAAGAGACAGCATCCCGACCCTGAACATGGAAGTTCCATGTGTTCCAACCTCTGTGTTCCAGATGTGCATTTAATTCTATTGAATCCATTGTGTTTCCTTTGCCCACCACTAGGCCACATTACAAGATCTCTGAGGATTCTGGTTCTGTTATCTAAGTTGTCGGCTACTCCCATGAGCAGCAAGCAGGTCAGCCTAGCCCTTGACAAGTCTTCCCAAGCTTGGGTGAAAGGTCATGGAGACAGGCTGTGAGAGGGCTCAGGGATACCGCTATCTAGACTGACACCATGTGTCTATCAATAGCTTTGTGGCCAGTCACACAGTACCTGCCCAGCCACTCTGCTTATACCATCTTCCAGATTGCACTAGTCTTCTTTTTCTGCATGCGATGATGCCTTGGGGCCCCAGCTGAGGGGCTCCAGCCAGAATCTAACAAAGGGCACCTGGTAGGTTGTTTCTCTCCTTGGTGAATCTGTGCTGATTTCTAACAATCAGCATTTTCTCTTGTCTTCAGAAGCCATCTCTTTGCCTCTTCTGGAATTGCCCCTGAACCCCAAAGCAAACACCTTTATGTGGTAGGCTTGCTCGTCTGTTATCTGAGCATGTCTGTTTGCCCTCGCTTCCCTTCTCCCGCTTCTCACCATGGCACTGCACCCCAGGAGATGGATGTGGTGGACACAGCACCCCTGCCTTCTGGCTTCGGTTGTGTTCATCCACAAGATGCCAACAAGAGACGTGGGTGAAGCAGAGTCAGACAATTCATCCCCTTGTTTCCACTCTATTTCCTTGTCTGTGTGTCTTGGCTGCCCCTCCATCTAATGTCACTCTCTGGAGAGGCACTCTCTTACAGCTCCTTTCTCTCATGCTTCTCTGCCTTGCTCCCAGGCTCCCCACCCTTGCCAGCCCTGGAGGACTTCATCTTGCCTCATTAGTGTCCGTTACCTTGCCCACAACTTGTGAGCGGCCCTCACAAGTCACCTTGTGACCTCTCAGTCACCCTGTTGGAGTGTACCATCTCTCTCCCGCCAGGATGAGGACCAATTTGCTCATAGTTTGAGTCACACTTTCTAAACATAAGCTCAACAAGGCCCAGGGATGGAGGGAGCTGTGTAGGTGCTTATGAGGACACAGTAAAGCTGAGGGGTAGAGATTTGTGGTCTCAACCAACAAAGTTGAAGAAATCGCTACCACTGTCTAGCTAGAGCTAGTTAAGTTTTCTAAACGTCTCGTTTTTCTTCTATAAAATAAGAACAATAATCCTTCCTTACAAGTCCTTTATCAGGAACTGATAAGATTATATTTGTGAAGAATGAATTGGCACATGTTTTATTTTGATTTGGTAAGACTTGGTACGTGTAAGATAGCATAGATTATTATTAGGAGAAAAATCTAACCATGGATCCAGGGTATTGCTTTGATGCTAGGTCACACTAGCAGTAAGCCACAAGGTTTGGCTATTTATGGCTACTCGGGAATTTGGACAGCATGTAATCTCCCCACACACTGTAGGAGAAAGGCAAAGACAAGCATTTTTAAGTTATTTATAATCAGGTTTATGATTTAGTTTCGATAGAAATTCCTTTTTTATAATACAACAGTTGTGCTGAGTTTAAAGTCCCCCTCCCCCATGCTGGCACCGCTTTCATGAACTGTGATTCTTACTTGCTGAAGCTAAAGAAACCCAACTCCCTTCAGTTGCCCTTACAGAGTGTCCCCTACCCCATCCTCCCTCCGAGGGATGTTCTTCACAAAATAAGATTTAGAACGTTAAGAGAGTCTCTTAACTTGGTCCAAAAGCTAAATCTGAAAGAGGTCAAAGACTCTCCAGCCAGTCACATTTCACCCAACTATTTTTAACCAGCGTATGGCAAAGAAAACAAGATTCCCCAAAGAATCAGGCCCTGCGAAAGCCGAACAGTCTGCCAATATGGAGAAACACAGCCGTTTCTTGTGGAAGAAAGATCGGGGTTCTCCCTTCAGTGTTCCAGGGTGTTTGCTGCCAATGAATCCTCCACCAGCCCCACCTGGCTTGCTCCTGATCCCGTAGGTGGGTCTGCTTGCTTGTTACTCCAGCACCCACCTCTACTTTGGAGACTATACTAGTGATCTCTGGTGTGTCCACTTCTCCCCCTGGACCATCTGTCTCTCCTGTGGCAGAAGTTGGGTAGATTCTTGGAAACACATGATGAAGAATCCTGATTCTCGGCACGAACAGACTCTGTGCCCGGCCTCTTTCCCAGTGCTCCCACACAGTGTCTCCTGAGAGCCCAAGCCCAGCCGTGCTCCTTCTGCGCTTTCTGTCCCTTCTGACTCCCACTGACATCACTGCACCAAGGATAAGCATCTTTCTGTCCAGCCGTGTCTGCCCTTCCACATGCTCCTACGTGACCCTCAACTCCCTGACCTCTGTTGCCTGAATCCCTTGAGTTACAGAACCAGAGATGTTTCCATGACTTTTAAGGCTCTTTTGGCAATATAGCAAAGAGAAGAGACTGAGGGGCCAAGCACAGAGTTTTGAGGCCTGACCCCAGATCGCTGCTGAAGGCAATGCCATGGGAAGGTGACCTCCCATCAGGCTGGGGTTGTCCCCGGCACTGGGCTTCTCTGTTGCTCTACTCCACGGGCAGAATACCGAGGGGGCAGAAACTGAGCTTGAGATGAAAAGATGTGGCTAGAACCTCATTCCATGATTGATAGCCTATCCCAGGCTTTCCAAAACTGTTCTAAGAACGACTCCTGGATCAGATCCTTGCTGGTCACGCGTATAAAATGGAAACATCAGCTTTACTACAAATACCCTGCCTCCCCAGTTTCAGTGTCAAAAGTCAAGTTCTAGGTGGAAGATCTAGATAATGGGTTAGGGCGCTGGGAGAGGATTGTAAAGGAAGACTTGACAGCAGAATCTTGTCCCCTAGCATGTGCGGAGAGAATCCTGGGCAGTCAGAAAAGGGTGCTGCTCCTGAGGTGTATTTCTGTTAGTAAATAGATCACAAATACTAAGGCTTTTCTAGTTACCATTTTAGTTATTCAGCACTCGTCCACCCTCTCCGGTCCCTAGCCGCCACTTCTTCCTGGGAGTCCCACACTCTCCGTTACTCTCAGCCCAAAAGTTCTCTATAGCAACTTCGCGTACAACCCCGTACACATATGACCCAGGTTTACATCAATCTGGGTGTTATATTCTCTTGGGTGTAGTGATTGGTTGGGCAGTGGATATCAATAAGTGGAGCCAATAAAATATCTTGAGTTTATCCCCCAGGACTCCTGGAGAGGAAACTACTTCCCTTTAACTTAAATTCTGAGAAGTAGAAAGTTTAGGGCTGTCATCCTTTTACTGTCCTACAAAACCCGGGTTTAAAGCCAGCAGAGAAAAGTGTGGCGAGTGAGTGACCAAGTTCTATAACATTTTTTTTCAGCTCTGAATCCAGTTGTGTCTGATGTTAACTCCAATTCTAGATCTTTCCATTGCATGGGTTTCTCTTTTGCTAAAGGATTTTAAGGGTTTTTTTCCCTCAGTCCTTAGTAACCGAAGGATCCTCATTTGCAGTAGCTGTTTAAAGGTATAGTGATTGCTAGCTAAGTAGAACTAAGGATCCTGGCCAGCACTAGCCTATACCGCATAGTCTCGGGTGCTCACACACAGACATGATCACGAACCCTAATGCCAAAGAGTGGCCCCCAAAAGGTCCCCAGACAGGAAATGGGGGAACTCCGAGAAGGAAGTTCCACTAGCCCATATCACCTTTTTAGAACTGCGTTTGTTGAAAGATGAGACTGCCTTCCTGAGTTTCGTCTCGGCAACACGGCACGTTCTGTGCCTAGGAAAGTTGCTGCTGGGGCGAACCGTCCATTCCCATCACAGCTGCGCCGTTAGCTGCAATCCACTCCATTTCCCTGACAGTTAAATTTCCACTATCCCAAAATGACTTCCACTAATGTAATCTAATTTCTCTCCAGTGTGTTCATCTAAGTTTTCCAGAGAATAGAGCCAGCTGGATCTCTGTTTTGTTTTGTTTTGGTTTGGTTTGGGTTTGGTTTTTTAAGAAGGATTCCTCTGTGTAACAGCCTTGGCTATCCTAGAACTTGATCTGTAGACCGGGCTGGCTTTGAACTCACAGAGATCTGCCTGCCTCTGCCTCCTGAGTGCTGGGATTAAAGGCATGCGCCATCACCACCCGATCTCTATTTTGTTTTGATTTGGTGTTTTCAACATTATTTTTAAAGTTTTTGTTACTACAAGATATAATGGATTTTGCTGTGACATTTTCGTATACATGTTTAATTAGAGTTTGTTTACTTTTTCACTCTCACATAGAGGAGAGAGAGAGAGATAGAGAGAGAGAGAGAGAGAGAGAGAGAGAGAGAGAGAGAGAGAGAGATGGTGGGGGGGGAGAATATAGACTCTAATTCTATTCTATTTTCTGGCAAATGACATTTCCTTTTTTCTTTTGAGCCAAAACCCCGCTGTGTGTGTATACCACACATCCTTTATCTGTTCATCTGTTTGTTTGGTTTGAGACAGGGTCTCATTATGCAATTCAGGCTAGCCTCAATTCACTAACTATCCCAGGCTGGCCTCCAACTACCCTCCTGCCTTTGCCTCCTGAGTACATGATTAATGGCCTACGCCAGGATGCCCAACCTGGATCTCTATGTCTCTGTCCCTATTTTTGCGTGAACAAGCATTGTCAGAGGCTGTGATCTCGTACCGTCAGCCACCAGCTATGAAACCTGAAGACTATCCTCAGGAGAGTGAGGCTATTTACCCCCTGGCCCCACTATGAACAGAGTGGCTGTGTGAACTGGCAGAACCTGAGCTGTGAGCTCTTCAAGAAACCTGAAAGACAGCAAGGATTTGGGGCCCTCCGCGGTGCTGATTGCTTCTTTGTTTTAGTTGAAATTGAAAAGATGTCCTTACTGGAGTGGGGGCGGGGGTGTCTAGAAACAGAATCTTAACTGTTGAGAATGAGCCCATCTTAAAACTCTTTCCTGTGGAGCCCACCGGGCCAGCTATGCATGACCTGCGACCACGGGTGAGATGGCTTGGTATTTTCATACTCATGGAAATGGTGGCCTGCTTGATCTCAGAGCCTCCCAGATTAAACTGATTTCTCTATTTTTAATCTCTCCGGAAATAAGCAAAGAAGAGACCTCTAATTGCAAACAGACTGAATTTTACATAGGAAGTATGTAGGTCCCCCGAGGCACCTAGAAATTGTCTGAAACCCAACTGCCCCATTTGCCTCTCCCATACCCCCCCTCCCCAGAGAACTAGGCCTCACCTAGGAGGCCTAAGGCTGCAAGATGGTTTCCAGTGGGGAGCCCAACCTTGGCCTTCAACTGGCCAAACCTGCCCAGCCAGCTAGCCCACTGTGCCTGAGGGCAGGGGTTCTGGGTGAGGAAAGAAAGGCATTTGCCCACGGCCTGCTTGTACCAGGGCATTGAGAGGGCTCTTCTCTCACCCCCATTGTTTTGAGATTTTCTGTTTTTTTTTTTTTTTTTTTTTCTCTATTCTGGTGCTTATCAAATTCCAGGCACGAAAGGATTTCAGACAGTACCATCATACCCAACACACGCACATACACACTTGTGTGTGCACACTTACTACCCCACAGCATTCCCCTCGGAATCCCACTGCACACAGTTCTGGGACCTGGAGCCAAGTGGGGCCCAGTAAAAGCTTTGAAACCATTCACATGGCCCTTTCCATAAGAGCTCCGTAGTTAAAGTTCCAGCCAGAATCCTGGGCCTTGCTGGCAGCCATGCTACTGGGTCACTGTGGGAGGTACGACGAGGCCCTGTGGCCTGCTGTGCCTCAGTTTCCCTGCCTGTCAGTTTGGACAACCATGACGACAGCTAATTCTGAACTGTCTGCCTGCTGGTGGGATCAGGCCCTGGGGGTAGGGGTGGGGGGGCTCGGATTTATGGCATGGAAGTCTAGGAATGAGCCAAAGTAGAGAGACCAAATTAGGTTGGGTGCCCAGATCCCAGAAAGGCAGCCAGGGAAAATTAGATACGCTGCTGAGAGAAGCATCCTGATGGCTTCCCTGAAGGCTCCTGCTCAGACACAGCCACTGTGTTGTTATAACCCACAGCCTGGGCCAACCCTTCCTAGTAACGGGAAGTTTGGGATTGAAGTCGTTCATGTGCCCGGCTGTTACTGAGGTCACCCTGGGAGCTGGGGCTCTTCCAAAGGAAATCAGCATGGGGCTGCTGGGCTTGGCGGAATGGCTGGACAGATGGACAGTCTCTGAGTGAGAAAGCCATGGTTGTGAGGCAGGGAGCTGTAGCATGCCCCCCCCCCCCCCGGCCACAGCGGTGTTGGTGGGAGTAAGCCATTCCTTATGCAGTATCTGCCGCAAAACCTTTCCTGTCTTGTGTTTGCCTCTTGGTTCCATGAATCCATGTGCACAGCAGTAAACCAAGAGCACAGACATAGAAAGGACCCAAGAACTGCGACCGTAGCCCCTCATCCCCACACCCCAGACCGTAATCCTCCAGTCACACATAATTGCCAGCAATGGCTTTTCTTCTTACCCGTTGTACCCTGTCTCATCAGTGCCCATCTTTGCCCTCCGACCATTTGTTCCTTTTAATCTTTCTTTTATGTAGAAAACAAGAATGAAGTTCCATTCTACCCTTGTCTTCCATTGGTTCCCCTCAGACAATTACAGGAAAACTGGGTTCGCGTTGACCAGCAAGCCAGTCTAGGCGGCATTTGTGGATAAGGGACTAGTGGGTACCCTTGAACTGATCTTTTCTCTCCCCCACCGCTGCCAGCTCTCAGTCACTCACTCATCTCCTGCTCATCTCTGTTGGAAACACTACCAGCCAAGGCCAGCCAAGCCAAACAGGTGTCAGTGTGCACCCAGACTCTCCAAGGATGAGGGCCTCTTCTGTGGCTACCAGATTGCACCCCGATGCCGGCCAGCTCCTGGCGTCTGCTACTGGCCCTCCCAAGATGGCAGTCTGTGGGGACATCGTTCAGACACTTGATCCAGCCTTTTCCAAGTCTAGTTCCATTGGCAAAATGAAACTCCCTGCCAGGAGAGAGCCAGCCTGTCTTGTCCATGAGACACCCATGATACCTGGCAATTCACCCATGTTGAGATGGCCAGGACACTTGGGGATGCCCACACTCGGTGGGCAAGAGTGAGGAGGGGAGCCAAAGGAAGATGCCCAAGGCAAATGTCAGGTTTTTGACAAGACAGAGCTTGCAACACAGTCTTATTCTAGAAAACAGCACATAGGGGGCCAAGACAAACATAAAACAATTGTTATTGCAAAATGAAGAAGAAAAAGAAGGAGGAAGAGGAGAAGGAGGAGGGGGAGGAAGGGGAGGAAATTGCATGTAGAAACCTAAAACAATAAGGAAATTTTAAAGACCCCACCATGCAGCTCTAACCCACCTCTCCAGCCTGCCGTACGATGTCCCTCTTCTACCCGAATTCACACTTGCCAGGCCTACAAACCCACCTAACTGCCTACTTTATCCTTCCTTACATTCACTCATCTTCTGAGAGGTCAGTCTCTGACGCTGTCCTCTCTGGAATCTCATCCCACTCCTCCCAAACCTTCAGGGGGTCTGGAGATCTGCTGCCCGCCACCCGGCTCCCCACACACCCTATCTCCTCGCGCAGTTCACTTCGGCACTGATGGTCACCCTATATGTTCTCTCACACGGATGTACAGGGTCTTGACTCTACGATGAACCTATGTGTCTCCAACCTTGTCTTAAACTATTTTGTATACCTCAGGTGCGTCCCTTTGGTGCTCTGAACACTACCAGGCCTCGGACAATGCTTAAAGATTTGACTGATTATCCAGAATGGGTTTTGAATAAACAAAAGGATGCATAGCTGTAAAGAACTAGGGAAAAGCTAAATGAAACTGTGAGCCTGGGACCAGGGAGTCCTTTCTTGGGGGTATTAGTATAATGGTCTCCCCCAATAGCCCTAGAATCCCACAGAGGCTCAGGGAAGGAGCTGGTTGGGTGAACTGTGCTCTGCAATCAGACGAGACCATAAATGCAGATCCAGGCATTTGTGCAGATCCACGTGAGTTTTACAGCTCCAAGTGATGAGAGTGGTATTTGTAGACACGGTGACGTGTTTGAAGCACTGAGTCCCAGAGGCTAATATTTTAAACTGGACATCCTGAGACCCTGATGTTCTGTTTTTGTTCTCCCCATCCTTCCCTGCTGGAGCCCCTGGAACTTTCCATGTAATTCAGATGAAAGCAGAAACCATCTATTGTTTCTCAATCCGTACTCATTACTAGGGAAGGGTTTAAAAACTGCTTTGTAGAAGGGTGGTTGGTGATGAGTGGAAACAGTCTAATGCCTCAGAATGACATTTGCCATGACTTCAAAACCTCCAGCAGAAAATTTCAAAATTCTAGGCAGAGACAGAAGCCATTCTATCCTCAGAGACTCCGGCGACAACAGGGCCAGAAGCACCAACTAGCACAGAGTCCTTACCAGTAGATGAACACATCTTGGACAAGATGTTCTAGGGAGTCCAGAGTCACCTGCTAAAAAAATTGTTATTTTGGGAGTGCTGGAGAGGTGGCTTGGTGGTTAAGAGTACTGGCTGGTCCTTTTCCAGAGGCCCCAAGTTCAAGTCCCAGCTCCCAAATGGCCGTTCACAGTTCACAACTGTATATAACTCCAGTTCCAGAGAATGTGGGATGTCCTCTTTTGGCCTCTGTTGGCATTGCAAAAACATAGTGCATATACAAATAGACAAATAAAGCACTTATACGCATAAAATAAAAATAAATAATTTTTTGTAAAAAAAAAACTTTCCTTTTCATTAAGCCTTTTTAAAAAAAATATGTTGGATAATAAAACCGGAGGCAAATCTATAAAGACAAGAACCTAAATCCCTGCAGTTTATGTCCCAGAAAAAAAAAAATAAGAAAATCTCTGCTTTTCTTCAGAGCAATCTGAAAAAAAGACTAGCTAAAGAAGAAATTACAAACAGCTACACAAGTATCAGGGAAGTCCCACAGATCATAAGGGATGGAAAATAACCATGAGATCATCACGCTCATCTCCCCTGGGGCCTGGACAGCCAGGGCACGGCCTCACAACCACCATCTGAGGGTGTCCTGGCCGTCAATGCTCTTGCTTTGCACTATGAACAGTCCTTCTGATTAAGGTTCCACGCATCCCCAAAGACAAGCAGCAACTACAAAACATGCTCCTCGTGTAAAGGGAATTAAGTCCAAAAGACTCTCCACAGGACAGGTTTTGTTTCTTTTTTTTCCACTGTTTGTAAGCAACTCTAAATATTTATCCGCAACTCACCCAGCCATGCTGACCAGTATTCTATGCTAGCCAGACCTGGCCAAGCCTAAACATGCACTAGTTCCTGCAGTGACTAAGGGCAGACTTCTAGAAGCTATCAATACAAGAAAATGATGTGCCTGTTTTTGTGCTGAGAAAAGCAGATAGCTAATCTGTACCAAGAAGTCAAACAAAAACAACATGCTGAACTAGATTTTTTTTTCAGCATAGGGAGCATACAGAGAGAAATACACACACACACACACACACACAGACACACCAATTATAAAAATAATAAATACTCAGTGCAAAAACTTAGGATACACAAAACTACACAAGTAGAAAACTTTGATAATGGCTTGTTGCATTTCCTTTTGATATTTAATATAGCCGTTATGATCTAATGTTCTATGATCTATTATCTAATGCTCTGTGTTTTAATGCGTGATCAATATTATGCTATCTATCATATAGGATTATTTTTCGTGTATACTTGCAAATACATACTTCTTGTATATTTCACTGCAAATTTCACAAGAAACATAATCATCAGTTTTGTCTCCTAGTTTCTTCCAAGGATGCTCTTGAGTGACTCACACTTCTCCCAAGCAAGCGTCACCTCCTAGTCTCTAACATACCCCAGTACTGACATGAAACTATAGCTGCCCCTATGAATTAGTTCCTTCAGAACCCTCATCACCCAGTCCATCCCCCAAAGCCCCATCCCCGGACATTGAATTGGGACTAGACCAACAACAGCCTTCACAGGTAAGTTCAGCCAGACTACAGAAGGGACTGAAGGAAGCGGCTCCACGTCTCGGCACATCGGCATGAGACGGCTAACTTGGGCCTGACTCCTCATGGGCTCAGTATGGCAACGTAAGTGGTAAGAAAAGGCCTGGCTTGCAGTGAGGACTCAGGGACCACAATTCCTCCCCAGTTCTCCCAGGCTAATGATTTAATTCAACTCAGTTCATTCAAAGATGCTGAAGCTCCATCCCCAGTGATCTCAAAACCTACGGGATTTAACTTCCGCAGTACCACACTGGTGCATATGCTCTGAGAATTAGCCTAAGCAGATGCTGGGAGAGCCTCACCGTCGCACTGTGTTGGACGGTCGGGTTGCTGAGAGCTAACCCAAACACCGTTCACTCCCCCTTTTCTCTACAACTTTTATCTTCTCCTTGCCTTATCTGCTTCTGCATTCTCCAGTGCACCTGCCTCACACACCAGCTCTTTCATACCTCACTCCTGTGAGTGCTGATACTGGTTAACAAACCTGGGGGGTAAGGTCAGGCTTGTGGTAAGAAAGTCATTTAAAGGGGGGGACATTATTAGGATAATTTGGTGGTGTCTGATAATAATACTAATTATTATCACTATTGTTATCACTTGTGTGTTTTCCTTACTGCGCCGAGCACTGGGTAAGCACTTTTCACATACAGCATGAATTTCTAACTCAAATATGAGCATGAGCTCGTACTGTGTATGAAGTCACCTAAGCAACAGATGCCACTGTGACTCTCTTTTCACAATGAGAAAAGCCAGGCGCAGGGAGGCTAAAGTACTCTTCTGGGGCTGCATAGCCATCAGATGGGAGCCAGCACTCCCGTCCCAGTACTCTGATTCCGCATCCTCATTTGGTAGTGGTTAGGTAGCCCAGACACCCCGGAGCTGGACCAAAGCAGGTGACTGCATTGGGTCTGAAAAGGCAGGCTGACTCATAAAAGGCACCGGAGAATCTGAAACCATGCATCACAACCTTTAAGTGATGTCTCAGTAGGCAGGCGTTCCAGAACACCTATGGCTTCTGCTTTGCTACTGGGCCTGGGAGATCCAGGGGTAGCTACAGGAGAGTGGGATGCATACAGCCAGCACTCTGCCGAGGCAATGCCAGCATTCAGGAAGGAGTGCCTGTCTGTACCTGCACAGGCCTTCTGAGAAGCCAGGCGTGTCCAGCCTCCTGCTGAAGAATGCAGCAAGGGAAGGTGGCTTGGTCTCGCTCCGGTAGCTTTCAAATGAAGCACTTTGCAGGCATCCATTCATGTGCTCGGCGCCTGAACTCACTGACAGCGACAAGCCTGCTGGCCCAGCATCCAGGGACTGGGTCTCTACATGCAGAAAGGGCCAGCACTCCTGCGCTAACCACAGGAGTGGTGTGTTCTTCTCAGGGAGCCACACTAGATGGGGTGGGGGGTGGGGGACCTGTAGAAGTGATGGTCCCTTGGAAGCACAGTATGGACTCTCCAGAGCCATAATCCTCAGAGACGATGACTGGGGAGCCTGTGAGATCTTTCTCCCCTCCGTTTGGTCTTGACAGTGACCCAGTAGAGCAGTCAGGGATGTTTCCCCCTGTGTCACAGTTGAGGAAACTCAAGGTTAAAACTAGAAAGAGACTTTTGGACCCTCATGCCCCATCTCTTAGCCCCTACTCCAGGTGTTCACATATAACACAGTCTTAAGCAGCACAGGATTTAAAATGTCAGGCAGAACAGGAACTGGGCTTCTTCTGGGGATCCTGTTCCCGGATCTTCATCCTGTCTCACCGACTGTTGTGTGTTTGTGATGACAACAGTTGAGAGTCGGCCGAACGGACTCGTCTCTTTACACGTCTTTCCCTCCTGAATTGGTTACTTTCTCATGCGGGGACAGAGTGACTGACAGGGACAGCTGAAGGGAGGGTTTATTTTAGCTTATGATGTGAGACTGGCTAGTCCATCATGGCCCAGCAAACATGGCTGGAGCATCGGGAACGTGGGGCAGCTGACTAGATCAAAGCCCGGGTCAGGAAGCAGAGAGCTGAGGTCAGTGATAGAACCACAAATCACCTGAGGTCACTGGCAGAGCCTGAATCTGCATGCTGTTAACCACTAAACTTAACTCCCTCTGTTGGGTCACATCGGCAGGCCCAGACCATCCTCAAAGACATCTCAAGGACATCCGTTTCTTCAGAGTCTACCTTGGGCCTCTGACAACATCCTCCCTGCATGGCTCACACTAAGAGAACTGAGCCAAGTCTGAGTCTGTTGAACTTGAGCAAAGAGTTGATGATTGTTTTCAAATATAACTTTGAAAGAGGAAAGAGTGGGCTAATGACTTTACTATCTTCTTTGGTCCAATATTTTTATTACTAGATATTAATTACAGCAAGCAGGGCGTTTCATTGTGGCATTTTCATACATGTCTACAAGATAGCTCTGTCTCAGCACTGGCCTAGATTTCAAATGGAACAAGCAAACAATGGCATGTGTCTTCAACCCCAGAACTCAGGAGGCAAAAGCAGGCAGATCTCTGTGAGCCTGAGACCAGCCTGGTCTACAGAGTGAGTTCCAGGACAGCCAAGGCCATAGTGAGACCCTGTCTCAAAACAACAGCAACGACAGAAAAACAAACAAAACAAAGACCCCTCTCCTTTCTTGGAACTGACAATCAAAAAAATGACCAAGCATGCCACGTGGTGATGGATACTAAGGAAAAATAGAAATCCCATAAGCAAAGGAGAGAGGGTGCCAAGACATGACCCAAGTCCTCTGCTTCCACCCCCTAAAATGCTCAGTCTCACCCCTAAAATGCTCAGAGAAGGGGTGAGGTTGAGCATTTTTAAGGGCAGAGGTGTTTCTGGGAACCTTTGCTTGGCTGGTGACGAGATAGAGCTTAGCTGTCACCAGGGGCACCCAGATGGGGTGCCAGCTGTGGGTGCATGGGGTGCTTTTCCCAAACACAGCCCTGTGTGTGGAGTCCCTGCTGTTACCCACGAACGGGGGGGGGGGGATGCTGTACATGTTGTCCTGGGTCACTGCCCTTTTCCTGGCCCTTTCCTCCTTCCTCCCTGCTCTGGCTTCTTGCCCCTGAAAACTATGTGAGTCATTTTATCTAAACTCCTAAAAACACAACTAAAAATGTAAGTATGTTAGACTAAAGACTCATAACCAACGGAAGTAATTCCAGAACTCGGCGGGAGGGAAGCGAAAAGAAACTTTTACGGACGGCTTCCCAAATCCTAGACCTTTACTTCTACTAACTGCATTTCACCCAAACGTCACTGCAAACTTGTGACCAAGGCACCGTCACCTCCGTGTTTGGGGCCTGGTGCAGCAGCTCAACAGGCAAAGGCAGTTGCTGCCGAGTCTGAAGACCCGAGTTCTATTCCAGCGCCCCACGTCGTAGAAAAAGGAAAGCGACTCCTAAAGGTAGTTCTCAAACCTCCATGTATGTACCATGGCACATGGGTGCATACGCACATACACGCACTCACCCATGCCAATAAACAAACACATAAATATAACTTTCAAAACACTTTTTCAAAGAACCAACACTTCAGACAGTAATTTTACCAACGGTACGTAAAAGTCAGGATTAGATTTTTAACCGAGTTTATGGATCCCCAAGTCTACATAATCCTACGTCTCCATCAAGTGCCAGCTTCGCCATTTATGCAGAAAGACTAGCTTTGAGCGCACTCTGTAACTTCTCGTGCCCCATTTCCCGTGTGTGAGATGGGTTTGTGGATGATCTCTGGCTCCATCAACGGCCCCAGAGTTCTGGGGAGCACATGAGCTCAGGCAGAGAAGGAAGACCTTTAGACAACTTCCAGGAACGGAAGTCTCTGATGCTGGCTAGAAGTTACCTTATCTGTGATGCTCTCTCCCGACAGTTAGCATCTGCTTCCCTATAACTGTCCTTCAAACACGCTCCCTACTGCTGAGCTACAGGTATTCTAGAAAGGTCTTCCATCTAGAACCCCAAGGCAGTGGTCCACACATCCCCAGCAGTGTGATAGTAAGTGATTAACAACTAACGTGCGTACCTGACCATTTATTTGTTAAAATTACAAGAGGAACAGGAATCAGCAAAAACTCACGGTTATATGCCACGTAACAATGTTTGGGCAGAAAACACTGCACACACAACAGAAGTCCTATAAGAGTGTATTTCCTAGTGGCGCTGTAGCCATCTGAGTTTGCCTAAGCAGATTCCATAGTCATACAACAATGAAATTGCCCAACATGCTTCTCAGAATGTGTCTGTCGTGATGCTACAGACAACAGAATTTCAAAACCTCATTTCTTCACAGTATTCATGACTCTGCCTAACAGAGCAAGCTTTTTTGAAACCTGAAAGAATATTGCCTCAGTGTTCCATGTTCCTCATCACGTCAGTGCTGTAGACACAATCGACTCCCACATTAAATCTCCCTTACTAGTGTTCGCTCACTGCCTGAGTCTCCGGTTTTCTAACTCTAAAGGGAAAAGGCATCAAGCCCTTAGTAGAGTTCGCCGGTTCCTCTGGTATAAATAGTCACACCACGGCTAGTTAGGACTGTCAGCGTCATGATACTGAAAGGGCAATTGCAGAGGCTCCCCGCAGCAGGCCACTCCAGAGCAATGCTCATATGTGTAATAGTAGCTGTGGGACTCAACAGGCAAAGGACAAATCGCGGTAAGATGAACTAGGGTGTGATTAGATTGTAACATTTACAATTTTGGTTTTAAATATGTGACTTAATAATAGCTGTCTTAAGCAATGAGCTTGGAAAATTCCTAAAAATTCAGCAATCGGTTTTTACAAATCAATTCCTGTGCACCCTACCCTGTTCCTCAATCCATGAGCTCCCTGTGCCCCAGGCCTTGGATGGCCACGCCCTTTGTTACAGAGCTGCAGCTAGTTCAGGTCCACATGACTGGAAGGGTATTAGTCAATGCTTGGCATCTCCCAATAAGCAATTTCAACAGCTTCAGCCCGGTGGAGGGACTTAGTGATCTGTTTCCTTCGATAGACTGTGATTTCTGAACACAGTTCAGGTACCAGGGTGCCATCCTGAGTGGAGAACATGACCTGAAAGCACTCGTGATATAATGGACCCTGTTGAAACTTGGCAAGGGAACAGCTGTGTGAGAAATGGAGTTTCTTAGGCTGGGTTTAAGAGTCTGGGGTGTTTTCTTAAGAGTTAGGCCAAGGCAAAAATAACCCTTGCAACACATCACTTCCCAGCTGGTCAGCCTGGGAGAAGCTATTCTGGGATGGCCAACGAAGAGGCCTCTGGAAGCCCCAGGCAAAGGGGAGTCGGGTGGTAGGGTTCTATTTCTGTCTGGGTCACTGACATGCTCAGTAATCAATTAGCTTCCCAACACCAGTCTCAACTTACCTTCTCTCCAAATCAAGTCAACTTGACTTTACCAAGAATATTGGACTCAAACAAAGAAAGGCTCTCAGGGTTACCACTATAGAGTTACTAAAGGGGTCAAGAGAAAGACAGTATTTCAAAATCTCATTTCTTCATAGTATAGTCTCCAACTGAAGAAAGTCTGGCAAGAGCCAACTGTACGTGAAGCCTTATTTCTAAAACAATGACCAAGTTTATCAGAGAGGTTGAGGAAAGACGATGGGAGAGGCAGAAGAGGGTGTCTAAAGTGTATCTAGAGTTCCCCTCCCAGGACCAAGAGTATCTGCGAAGACATGTTCATTACAGAAGAAAGAGCCAGCAGGATGTGGTTGGTCGGGCAGTACTTTTTATCTGGGTTGGACAAGGAGGGGGGTTTCTCAAGTAAGAAGAGATTTTTATCAGTAATGATTCCGAGAGCTTTATGAATGATGACTTGGGGCTAGCAAAGTTGGAGACAATCCAGACACCCAGATAGTAACATGGGCCAGGCCTCTCACCCCACTTCATCCTTAGCCACCACAGTCCTCAAGTAACCAGGCAATGCTCTGTTGAAAACATGAACCAAGCCTTTGGAGATTAGAAGGCCTACACTTCCCGCCACACACTGTGCTTCTGTGCATTCTGCCATCTTCCTCTTCATGCCAGCAGATTGAAGAGAGGATGCTTTCCAGTTTCAACATCCAAGCAACTGAAACCTACAGCTGTTAAATGGCTAGGTCCACCCAGTTCGCAGCTAAAACTCAAACCCATCACACAGCCATGTATACTGTGCTGTGTCTACATGGGCTCTATCTCCACGAAACCTAACTAGCTGGTCAACTGTTCTCACCCAGAGGCCAGACACCTTTGGAAATTAGAAAGCTATGAATCTCTAGAAAGCCATTTGGTGGTCTCTCCGAAAACCCCCAACCCCACCTACAGTTGTCAAACACAACTAGCTAAAAAGAATCTCTTCCAAAGCTTCTCTGGGAAGACCCAGGCAGACTTTCCTGTTGAGAGGCAGGCAATCCCTCCCTATTCAGCAGATGCCCTTCCTCGTTCGGCTAGTTTCATGCTTTCTAATAACTTTTGCTTACACCACAAAACTGTCATAGACTATGGAGACACAAAGGCCTTGTTGGGGGGAGGCCCTTGAGCCCCTGGAAGTCATTATTCTTTCCTTTAACAGTTGCTGAATTAAGCATCATAAATATGGTTCCCATCCTGCTCCGTTCTCCACCACACACACACACACACACACACACACACACACACACACACACGATCTGCTAGACATATGTTCAGAAGAAAGCAAGGACGTGGGGGTGGGAAAGAAGATTCACATATCCTGAGTCAGGAGCTTGAGCGCTTTAAAGAAGTTAGGGAGAGGGGTGGAGACTTTGCTGTTCTGGAAATGGAATATCCATAGGATTTATAGCCTTTGAGTGTCTCCCAAAGCTTTTCTTAACATATAAAAATCTCTCTCTCTCTCTCTCTCTCTCTCTCTCTCTCTCTCTCTCCCTCTATCTCTCTCTTTCTCTCTCTCTTTTCCTTTTTGGTATAGGGCAGTAAACAAGAGCTCTGAAAGGGGAAGGAAGCCAGGAGAAAGCCAGCTCCATTAGTCACGCAGCTGCATATCCTGCCACAAAGGACCCCAGTTGAGTAATCGCCCAAAAATATGCCTGTTATTTTTTTTCTGTCAGAAAAAAACGAGGCCTGCCAAAATGTACTGTAAAGAAGAAGAAGAAGAAGAAGAAGAAGAAGAAGAAGAAGAAGAAGAAGAAGAAGAAGAAGAAGAAGAAGAAGAAGAAGAAGAAGAAGATCTGGTTGTTCAACCCCAGAGGGGAAAAGGAAAATAATGAAGAAACAGGCACGGCTTGGAAGTGTTCTCCCAACCTTCTCTTCTCTACTTGTCTTTGCAAGAAAAAGCTCTCAAACTGCTCACAGCAATGGAGCCTGCCTGGTTGGAAGATCACTGACTCCTTGGACACCCCCTCCCAGAGTCCTTGCTGTCACGGGGTGCCCAGATGTTAAGAAGGACAGTGGGAGAAGGCAGGAAGAAGTGAGCTGTAATCGAAGGAAGGGAGCCCAGAGAATAATAAGTCCTCCGAAGATCCTTCTGTGAAAGACCTCAGGGCTCCATAGGGAACCTGTGGCAGTACACACCCTTTCTGCAGGGATCACTGACTTTCATCCAGCAACCACACCTGCCTCGCGCGCCATCCACGGTCAGCTTTTCTGATGGGCTCAGCAAAACCGGTTTTGGCTCAGGTCTGAGCCACCCTTGTGATGTCTGGGCTACAGTTAGAATGAGAACAGGCATGGAAGGCTATCTGACTTGGGGATAGACTGAGGAAATGGAGCTCAAAACACAGCAGGGATACATGCATCTAATCTCAGCTACTGAGGCAGGAGAATTATTTGAGCATATGAATTCAAGGTTCAAATGCATAGGCGTTTTACAAGGTGTTTCAGGAGTAGATGTGTGGCTCCAAAGCTGATGCCCTGAGTTCAGTCCCCAGGATCCACATGGGAAAGAGAGAACCAACTCCCATTTCATCCTCTGACCTACACACACACACACACACACACACACACACACACACACACACATCAATACATTTTAAAATTGATGTGACTTTTTAAATTTTTAAGAGAGCGGAGGGGCTGAAGACATGACTCAGCAGTTAAGAGCCATGTCTGTTCTTCCAGAGGACCTGGGTTGAATTTCCAGCATCCACGTGGCAGCCAACAACTGTCTCTAACTCCAAGATCTGATCTGAAACCCTCAGACAGACAGACATGCAGGCAAAAGACCAATGTACATAAAATAAGAATAAATAGCCAGGCGGTGTTGGCACATTCCTTTAATCCGAGCACTTGGGAGGCAGAGGCAGGTGGATCTCTGAGTTCGAGGCCAGCCTGGTCTACAAGAGCTAGTTTCGGGACAGGCACCAAAGCTACAGAGAAACCTTGCCTCAAAAGAACAAAATAAATAAATAAATAATTAAAAGAGAGAGAAAAGAACTAAAGGGAATGGGGAGAGGGCTCTAGAGACAGGCTGCATTGACCAGAGCTGCCTTCAACTGTTTCCTGGCTCAGCTGTCCAAAACGCTTGTATGACAAGCACCTGGTGAGGAGACCAAACCCCAGCAAAGGCACTGAGATGTCATCAGTCACCATCTTGGTACCCGCTCTCAGCCCATTGTCCTCATAATGGGGGTGGGGGTAGGGAGTTAGGGGACGCGGAGCAGTCCGAGTATAAACACCTCTCCAAAAGTCACACTTTCCCTCCTGCTAAGACTGCCCCAGTCAGGACTGTCTCCAGGAAGTAGGGCTTCTGCATCTATAGCAGGGAACTTTTTTCTTAAGGAAGGGAAAGATCAAGAAAAATGAAAGCGTATGAAAAATGTCCTACGAAAAAAACCACTATTCTGTGTACTGATTAAAACGTAAATAAAAGACCCACACTGCAGGAGTGTGCCCCATGTGTTCTCGCTTTCCTGGGCTTTCTGAATTAGTTCTAGAGAAGAAAGTCACAAATACTCTGCAGAAGCAGACTAGGAGACCTCTGCAGGGACACCTTCAGAGACCCGAGTCCTAGCATTGGCTATGAAGCTGCTATTGCTCAAGGAAACTCCCTCTTCAGCCCAAAGGCCCAGTCAGGGTCCTCCGCAGATTGGGGCAGGAAAGTTCAGTTTCATCAGAATCAGGACTTTCTTCAGCCCTTCGATGTCTCAGATCCACTTCTGACCTTAAAACCAAAGCCTGCCCTGAAAGAGTACATGGGCGACCGTTCAAATTTTAGTTAGGGCCTCCTAACAGTAGCATGCCCGCGGGTTACAGGCAACGGGCTCCTTTCCCTCGTTCACAGACCTGCTATGGGAGTTCAGACAATTCGCCCGACTCTCTAACTGCTTCCCCCTTCAAGATTCGTCAGTTAGAGTCATCTGTCCCCTAACATTAGAGACCAGTGCTCAGGAGTACGGCATTGCATGGCCCGTGAGAGCATGACAGAGTGCACTCATGACAACCTAGACGGCTGAGGTCAGTCACTTAACATGGCCTGCTGATGTAATCCGGACACACAGCAAGCACACGGTGTTGTATGAGGCTGCTGCTAGTGTGGGATGGCGGACTGTTTTTTATAACACTTTTCTACAACCGGAAAGAGTACACACTTACTATCTATAGTGGATATAGTAAATACGTCAGCCAGAACAGTTGCTGGTCACCATTATCAAACATTGCATACACTACACAATCGTGTTGCTATACTTTCACGACTGGCTGCGTAGTGGGTTCGTTTACACCAGTTTTACCACGCATGAGAGAATGCCTGTGCTACAGTCTTAGGATAGCTGCTGTATCACCAGGCAAGAGGAATTGTTCAGCTTCATTCTAACAAATGGGCCCATTGTTGTATATGCTAACCACGATTGACCAAAAGCGTGTCACATGCAATGTGACTATTTTAACTGCAGCCTCTATAAGCCTGCCACACACAAGGTCCCGGAATCCAGTGGCAAATAATACAGGCACGGTGCCTTTCTGCATGGAAAACCAGGCAGCCCTCTCCATTCCTCCCACATTCCTTCTTTCTCTCTTGAGTTTTCCTGATACCAGCTCCTCGGATGCATTAGCCAGGAATGGGAAAGGGGTAGAAATGTACCAAAATATCATTAGGCATGGAAAAAGAAGACCCCAAGCCCCATGCTATAGTAGCATTTCCAAACTGTCGTAGGTAGAGGGTGGTCCCCTAGCAACCTGACCGTGATGAAAATTCCACCAGGGCATCTGGAATTGACTCTGCCAGACATTCCAGATGATCCAGACCAGAAAAGGTCCAAGACAATCTTTTAATACACAGACCGCTAAAGTCCTTGCTGACACCTGTCACCTAGTCACGCCAAGCCCCAGTCACGAGACTAACCCATGAAGCCACTCTGCATCTTGTCTCTCACCACATGCAGTACCTGAGGGCCATTATCTTCCTTTGGCTCAGCCCCATTTTTAGTTCAGACATCCATATAACCCTCGAGTCGAAATCAGTGAAGTCACCCAGCACTCTGACAAACATTCAAGGCGCAGGCCTGGCTCTGAACACCGCTGATGTGGGTAAGGAGGTCACCGGAGCATCCACACCCACATGTGATAGCAAGGACATCGAAGTCAGGACACATGGAGCCACCTCAGTCCCCTTCCCACTCCCTTCCCTGGCCCCGGAGGAGGGCTGGGACAGGTCCTCACCACAGAAAAAGCCCACTTCATCCAAGACCAAACAAATCTGTCATTCCGGGCCTCACAGGTACCGGGGTGATGAGGTCTTTCTCAACCCACTGTTCCCCTGTGGCCCTTTGATGTTTTAAACCTGACAAGGTCAGCATTTTCCAGGTGCTGGAACATGCCTGTCAGGTACACCTTTCAAGCCGTTGATGAATAGGTCATGAGCTCCAGCCAAACAAGAACCGAAGGAGTTGCTGAAACAACCTGCTAGCATTGCCCCTGGGTTTTAGGGGAACTAGCCTGTCAGCGAGAGGCCTTTGGCTCAAGTCAGAAGACACGCACAACAAGCCAGGATGAAGACAGCAGGGGTGGGCCCTACCACCTTCTCAGATCCCACAAGGCCTGAGTCCCAGGCTCTAATTAGGGCTCGCAGCACTGCAACAATTATCCTCCCGCCGACAGGAATTCTACTGGACCTCCAGAGCACCCGCGCTAGCTTATTTCCGGATCCTGCCAGATCCGCTGCTGCAGGTGGCATGACGGAGGCCTCTGGCCTGACGAAGCACTTTCTGACCCAGGAAAATCCACTTCAGGTGCAATGTTCCCATCGGCCTGCTAGCAAGAATGTCTGGGGTTCTGAGACACTGGAAAAGATTGCCTAATAATGTCATGGGCTCCTGCCCTGGAAATATCTGGAAATAGGATAAGGACTCTCTGGTACTGGCTGGACCAGCAGTGCCAGAGGTGAGGAGGTAGCTACAGCGAGCCAGGAAGCAGACTCGCCAGCAGCTCTACACACAGGAGCGGCACATTTTCATAAGAAGAGAAAGGACGTTTATGTGACAAAATACATACAGCCCAGAACGTGCTATTTTGACATACAACATAAAACGTGCCATTTTAAAGTACACAGCTTGGTAGCATTAAGTGGTGTCTGTTGGTGTGTTCTCTCCGGAATGGCTTCGTCCTCCCGAACTGACTGTGTGCCCATAAAACGCTCAGCATCCCCTCCTCCCTCCCACCTCTGACAGGCAACATTCTGCTCTTTGTCTGGATGGTTTTGACCACCACAACCATTTCATATGGAGTGTGTAGAATCTGTCCCTTTGTGACTGATTTTTTTTTTCACTTCGTATGTCCTCAAGGTGAATCTCTCCCCCTTTTAAAGGCTGAATCATGTTCTGTGTATGCAGGCCATGTCTGACTAGGTCCAGCCTTCTGCTGACAGACATTTGAGTTGTTTCTGACTTCCAGTTATTCTGAATAATGCTTCCAAGAGCTTGGCTGTACAAATCTCTACCTCTGCTTTCAATTCTCTGGGGTATACACCTAGAAGTCAAATTGCACAAGGAAACGAAATTTAAGAGAAAAATATTGTCTCAGGATAAGAACTGGAAGCATCCATGTAGCGAGATCGAATATAGAGACTGGGCATGATACAGAACACCTTTAATCCTAGCTCTGGGGAGACCAAGGCAGGTAGATCTCTGTGAGTTCAAGGCCAGTTCTGGTTACATAGCAAGTGAGACCCTGTCTTAAGAGAACTTTTTTTTAAGATCAAATATATGGAGTGGCTGAGGTTGGGATGTAGTCCAACTGACAGAGTGTTTGTCTTACATACACAAAGCCCTGAATTCAATCTTCAGCATCCCATAAACTGGGCATGATGGTGTAATCCCAGCACTCCCGAGTTAGAGGCCAGAGGATCAAAAGTTCAGTGCTTTTCTCGGCTACATAGTGAGTTTGAGGCCCAGCCTGGAATACATGGGACCATTTCAACAACAACAACAAAAAAAGTAACACATAGAACAAACACCTAAAAGTCTGAATTCAGTCCCATTTATAAAAAGGACTAAGGAAATGTGAAGCAGGGAATGAGCTGGCTCCTGAATCTGTCAAAGAAGATGTCACAAAAGATATGAAATCTGAGCTGGCGGTCCCGAGAGAAGGCTTAATAGTTAAGAGCACACACTACTCTTGTCAAGGACCAGAGTACAGTCCCCAGCACCCACAACTGCCTGTAGCTCCAGCTCCAGGAGACCAGTGCCCTCTTCTGGCCCCTACAGACAGACAGACAGATAGACGCACATATACAATCAATCAATTGATCAATCACTCAATCAACCAATCAATCAATAAATCTCTTTGGTTGGTTGGTTGGTTGGTTGGTTGGTTGGTTGGTTGGTTGGTTGGTGTTGAGCAAGGTCTCACTATGTAATACTGGCTGGCCTGGAGCTTGCTGTATAAGCCAAGCTGCCCTTGAACTCACAGAAATCTGCCTGCCTCAGCCTCCTGAGTCCAGGGATAAAAAGAATACAACATGTTTTGCTAAAAATATAAACTTTTAAAATAAAAAGAAGGAAAAGAAGAACAGACCACAAGCTACCTTTATGCCCATTAGTCAAATAAATGGTGGCACAGCTGTCTTATAGACAAACACAAAGTCGACCAAGAGTGACTGGGTCTCTTCGAGTTGAAATGGCAAGGATTCTGGGCTTATTTGCAGTTATGAACAAATCTCTGGGATCACATACAAGAAACTGTCAACAATCACTGTCTTTAAGGGAACTATGTTGGACATAGTTAATCCCAGGACTCTGGAGTTCAAGATCATCTGAGTCTATTAGTGAGCTATAGGGACAGCCAGAGATATGTAATAAAGAGACTTTGGAGAGAGAGAGAGAGAGAGAGAGAGAGAGAGAGAGAGAGAGAGAGAGAGAGAGAGAGAGAAGAGGCAGCGAGAGAGAAAGAGGGGCAACTGTGCTGGGGAGGGTGATACATTGAAGATTCATGTAATATCTTTAATGGTGGTGGTGGTGGCGGTGGCGGCAGTGGTGGTGGTGGTGGTGTGTGTGTGTGTATGCGTGTGTGCGCTGAGGTACAGACATGCTTACCCATATGGGCACCTGTGCAAGCCAGAGGTTGATGCTCAGGCGCCTTCTCTATTCTCTCTACCTTATTTCTTGAGATAGTGTCTTTCTCATGGACCATGGAACTTTGTTTCTGCTAGACTGGCTAGCCAGAGACCCCACTTGGGTCTGCGTGTTTCCTCTCTCTAGTGCTAGGGTTACCAGCATATATTACCACACCCAGATTTTATTTTAAGTGGCTTCTGGAGCTCTGAACTGAAGTTCTCATGATTGCTACCCATCTGCCCCGCCCCCTAATACTTCTTTGTAAAAGAAATGCCTGTATAGCATTAAAAGAAATGTTAGTAGGGATCTCTGGGTGATAGGATTATGGGATATTTTTATATTCTTTATGCTTTCCTTATTTAAAATATCTTAAAGGGGAAAACAGCTTCTCTTTCTTTCTTTTTCTTCCTTTCTTCCTTTCTTTCTGGAATTGTTTAGTCCCGGTTGGCCTCTAACAACAGAACAATGCAGCAGACAGTTAAAGGGCCAGTCTGGAGGACTGTCTCTAAGAATGATGCCTCTGAAGACGGGATGATGGCCTTGTCTTCTGGCTAGAGACACTGGGAACAGTGATAGGAGAAATAAGGGCAGTGGGGTGCCTGGACTATCAGAAAGTCTGAATAGCTACCAGGACCTTCACCCCTCCATAGCTCTCACACTTTTCTGAACTCCCGGGGACCCACTTCTCTGGGACAGAAACCCAGCCACACAGGGTTAACGCTTGGGCTTTGCTTCACTGAGCATGGGTGGGGGTGCGAGCTGAGGGGGCCTAGCCCAGCCCCAGCTCCAGGCAGCATTAATAAAATGCAGGTGTTTCTACAGTTGCTTTAAAAGAGAGCAGGGAAGAAAAAGCCCGGGCCGCAGAAAGCGCATAGAAAGGAGCAGAGTGCTGTAGAGGAGAGAACGTGCCGGCAAGGCATGAGAAAGCATTTTGCAAAGTGGGCTGGATTTGGGTGATGAGGAATGCAGCGATTGCTGGCAAAGGCCTACCCTGTAGCTAGCTCTGTGTGTGTGCGTGTGTGTGTGTGTGTGTGTGTGCATGTGTGTGTGTGCATGCATGTGTGTACATGTATATTGTGTGTGTATGTGTGCATGTGTGCGCACATGCACATGTGTGTGCATACATGCGTCCGTGTGTGAGTGAGTGTGTGTGTGCACATGCGTGTGAACGTGTGTGTGTGTGTGTCTGTGTGTGTGTGTGGTGCCCCTGCATGTACACATACAGACAGGATCCTATTCTCACATAGACATATACTATCACCATGGGTCTTTTCCTAGAAACACCTCAGACATCTTGAATTTGGCCTTCACTCCTTGTAATCCAAGGTTGGTTATGACAGACACCACCATCTAGGGGCCGCTTTTGCTCCACCTCCTTCTTTGCACTCTTTCTGCCCTTCACACCATCCTCCCTCTCCCTCTGGGACTTCCCAGAGACTGGTTCTCTGCAGAGGGAGCCTCCTGAGCCTTACCCCCCTTCGGCTCTACCCTCAGGTTAGCACTTCAGAAGCCAGACTCCCTGTTTTCAGAGCCCATTTCTTGTAGCCATAGCAGAAGATTAGCCCTGGACTTTTATAGCTCAGCCCCAGTGGTTACCCTGCTTCTGTCGCGTTAGTGCTGGGCGAAGGCTCCAGGAACCGTCTGTTTTTCCTGTGCCGGCCTATGAGAACGCAGATGATGGAGCTACTCCTCTTGGCCCTTCAAGGCCTGGTCTGAGTGAGGAGATGTGGAGGTGACCACACTGTGACCTGGACATTAGCTCCAAAGGTAACTAGACTCTATAACAGTCCCTCTGCCTTCCTCCTCCACATGTCCTAGGGATGTGGAAGTGTCAGCCAACCCCTGCCTTCTTGGGGTTGGCTCTCAGTTTTCCTGTGACAAAGAAGATTGAAGCTGGTTACTCCTGTGGCTCATGCTGTTCAGTCTGAAATCCATTGAGGAAAACTGTTATGACTATGTTATGGCACAGGAAAGGAGCGGGGAAGATCCAGGCTGGGTCACAGTGGAGGTATAGTTCCTTCAACGGAGGTGGGTTCCTGGGTCCATGAGGAGAGAGGGACAGGGACAGGACATGGGTTGAGAAGCAAGACTCTCTTGTTGCAGATCCTAGGCTGGCCCTGAGCTTAGGTGTGTATGTGTGTGAAACCCCAGGCCACAGAGTCAGGGCTCATGCCAAGGACAGGACTAATGTGTTCTCCAGAATTCAGAGCCCAGGGGTCAGAGGGAGATTGAGGTGGGGGGGGTTTAGGGGGAGGCTGGCAAAAATTCATCAGCTGCCCTCTCCCCAAGCCTAGCTGAAAGAAGAGGCCAACTCGGGAGGGTCAGGCTTTTACCTAATCAGCTCCCCATCCTCCACCCTTCCCATCCACCAAAATAAAACTGAAGATGGCAGAGGTGAAGAGGTGGCAATCAGACCCGCTCACAGCCTCATATCCCCGGCCTCAGCCAGCCTTGGGGAGCTACGGTGAGGAGATTTCAGGGCAGGCCGCCAGCACACTCAGCAACTCCCCATAAAGTTCCTGCAGCTGCCTGTCCCAGATGCAGGCTGAGCCACCTAAGAGTTCAGCTAGCGGCTTGTAGGGACAACAGTGGCAAACACCTTGGAAAATCCAGGACGTGCCGTCCCCAAACCAGCACCAAATGGCCTTGAGAGACCCTGCCTCTCCCAGCTTTGCATCTTCAGGACCCTGTCTGGGAATCTTATGGAGTCCTCCCTACGTTTCTCCCCCACTCGCCCTGTGACAGAGGTCAGCGAGCCACAGATGTTTCTAATGAAAGTCCCAGACCCTGCCAGGAGGTAACAGGCAAGCCACACAGCCCTGGATCCCACAAGGGGCCGCAGCCCCCAGACCTCTGAAAACACACGCTGCCCAGTGAATGAGACCCACACTCTCTAGCATTCTCGGCTCTTTTCAGGAAATTGCCAACTTAGCCCTTGGCTTTCTCCTACCCCGCGCCCTCCCCGTTTCCGTAGCAACCCTCCCCCATCCTCCGGAGCCCCTCCCCTTGCTGCCGGCCCTCTCCTCTCTTCTCCACCCTCTGCGTCTCATCTGTCTGGGTGGGAACCAGGATTAGAGTGCTTTGGGACTGGGTCGCTTTTCCCAGGGCCGCTTTGCTTCCCTGACGTCTTTGCAGCCGCAGGCTCCTGCCCCAGGCTTTTCAAGTCCCCAGACTTAATGACCAGCCCTGGGTTTCCTCCTCTTCCCTTTCTCTGCCTCCAATAAAGTGGGAGAATTAACCCAGGTTTTAAGTGCCCGGGTTCCAAGTTGCATATCAAAGGGGGCTTCCACAAGCTGCTTCTGCATTTCAAAGGGGCTGATTTATGCTTTCACTTAAACCCACACTTTTGGGGGTAAGAGTTTTCCTGAGAGGTCAAACTCTGGGAAAAACAAATGGACCCCCATTCATCCCCTCCTGGGGTGCGGTGGGCTATTAGTATATAAACTGCCCACAAGGAAGGTGGGGGAAAGGTTGCTGAAAAGCCAGGACCCACATCACCCCTGTTTTTTGAGGCTTTTGCTGTTAGGAAGTCGGGGGTGGGGTGGGGGGAACAACCATGGGTCCTCTGCCCTGCTATTGGCCTACGTGGCTGGCACTAGCCAAATCCTAAGGTCTCTCAGGGCTTCCTTGGGGCCACTTTTTTGTGCCCCAAGCCATTCCCAAGTCTGTTAGCTTGCTGGGGAAGGGGGCCCCGCCCCAGGGGCTTTGTGCTTATTACTTGGCCTCCTGCTCTAAATAGGCTGGCAGTGTGCATAGCCACAACTAACCTCTCCATGAGGATCCAGGGAGGACTTCAGGAGACTCAATTTGAACTCAGAAGCTGGACAGGAACTTAGCAGACAGACAAGTGGTATTCTGAGTGGAGAAAACAGTAGGGACAAAGGTTGTAACGGTGGCATTCCACAGACCAGCAGATCCAGCTCTCGGGAACGTGGATGGAGGTATAAAGAGAGCATCCCGGAAGGGCAGGGTTATGGGTGAGGTAATGCCAAGCCTAGGAATCCACCACTTCTGCCGTGCTGCTACCCAAGCTTCACCCTGCTGAGATCCAAGCTACACCAAGATCAGTGCTCTGTGTGCCTCCACGAAAGGTAACATCACCAAGGTAACCAGGGACAACTGTGAGGACCACAATGACTCTGACTGTTGAGAAGAGACAAGCTGCAGTGAGGTGGCACCTTCTGCCTTCGCAATGATCGCCAAGCCCTCAAGGAGACACTCAGGCAGAAATGACTAAGGACAGCGAGACAGAACTGTGATGAGGCCCTCAGCACTGCCCGACAGATATCTACCTTTAGCCGGAGAACATTCTGGAGCCAGGAGAGGTCCTGGGGTCTGTCCCCCTCCAGAGGCTGTAATGGCGACAGCACAGCCCCACAACGTCACCCGTGACATCGGTCACGATGTGGCTGAGTGGCAGTGTAGATCAGAACGACAAAGAAAATATTGCAGCGAGGAATCATTTATCAACCAAAGGAAACACACTCACACACGAAAGGGGGACTGAACTGAAGAAGGTGGGTGACAGCAAGGGCCACAGGAGAGAGGTTTTCAGGCTGTGGCCACACATCCTCAGCCACCATCTCTGTCTACCTCTCCTCCCCAGGAATCACCAAGGAGGACAGGCTGTCCCCGCCAGAGTCATTGTCATAGCAACCGCTCACTTCTCTACCCCTACAAGATCAGCAAAGGACTTTCCCTCTCCCTGGAGAGAGAGAAGGGGTCCAAGGAAGGTATTGAGCCATCGCACGGGCCTGGCAGTGGACCCACGAGCACCCACGACTGGTGCCTGCAGCTTGTCGAAGGCCTCCCCACTTCTCTTCGCTGGCATCTTGGCATGTCTCGAGAGTCATCACCCTCATAGAATCTGCCCTCCCTCTCTCTCTCTCTCTCTCTCTCTCTCTCTCTCTCTCTCTCTCTCTCTCTTGTTTTGCTTTTTGTTGTTGTTGTTTGTTTATTTTATTGTTTTGTTTTCTGAGACAGTCCTGTGCAACAGACCTGGCTGTCCTGGAATTCACTCCGTAGCCCAGGCTGGCCTCAAACTACAGAGATCCGCCTACCTCTGCCTCCCAAGTGCTGGGGCCACTGCCCAACCCTCCTCACCCTCTTTTGAACAGGTAAAGCTCAAGACACTGTGGGGTACACAAAAAGAAAGGACAGAGGGAGAAAGACTTCACGCTGCCTTCAGGGAGGTTCCCTGGAGTCCTTTCCAGGCAGCCTCCTGGGGTATGTACAGAGCCTTTGGACCTTGAGAAGCCCCTGGCTCCTGGTAGCCTCTACACAGACAGCCCTATACAGACAGCCTGCCGTCGGCCAGCCAAAGTCAGAGAGCCCTCAGCAAGCTCAGGTCTCACTACAGATCACTCATAAGACACATGGAATGCCGCCATCTCCAGCACCCGCCCTTCCAGAGACTCTCTACATGGTTTTGCCTTGCAAGCATCCAGCTTGGAGAAAGAGAAAGAAACCCACCCTTCTCCTGTTTGTGCCTTTTCTGTCTACACTCCCCGGGCCTCCATCAAAACTTACTGGCACTTATTAACAGTGCACGTCCCCACCTCTCTTGGGCTCTGTAGCTAAGTCCTTTCACCTGGGTGGGCCTTCTCTGTCCTTCAGTCCCACCAGCCCTTCTGTAAATCCTCAACTCCCACTGCACAATCTCATGGGTCGCACTTTTCTCTAATTGGCCTTTGGCACGCCAGCAAGTCCCCGTACTCCACCAAAACCCCAGTTCAGCAACAGGTGTGCCGAGGAATCTCACTTGGCCCACTAGAAACCAAAGGAAATTGGTCTGAGTCAAAAAAGCCTGCACAGGTGAGTCATCTCCCAGCCTGTCAATCATTGCTGTCACCTGGTGTCACGCCCACTCCCGTCGTGAGTTACTATCCTCGGTTTACTAGACAGCAGAGCTCAGTCAGAACAGTGGGAGCCTGAGGATAATTTATGCAACAGTTGGGGTGCCTTCCCTTGGTAAGAGGTGTGTACGGTGTAAGAATTCTGATCAGAGAGATTTTCATGGCTCAGGGTATCTTCCCGAATCACAGGAAAGGCTGCTCTGAATGTCACACCTCAGGAAATGCAAGAAATGGGGAAATTCTTAGCAATGGGGTCCAAGCAGAGGACCCCAGCAAATCCCCTCTCTCCTTATCAGCTGCACAACAAGAAAGACCATTGCAGCCTGCTCCATGGCGCTTGCTTGAACAGAACCAGTGTTTTTAAGAAGGAAGCCTCTAGCAAGACAGAAACAGCTGAGGTAATCTATACCCCAAAAGGCTCAGAGAAGTGAAAATGGACCAAGCTGATAACTCAGAGTTCATTTATGTTTAATGGCCTTTAAAAAAAAAATCCCAAAGCCTGTCTGGGTATTGAATCAAGAGGCAGGCAGGAGGCACTGGGGAAGGAAGTTCAGGAAGGGCTGCCAGGCTAGGGGCTACAGCTTACAGGATCAAGCCTAAAGCAAAGACAGGAAGAACTAAGGGCATGCGCCTTCTGTGGAGCATCTGATCTCTGTCCCCAAGCGTCAGGGTGAATAGAATAACCCAGAGCCCGGAACCAAACCAAAGGTTGAACTCCTGCTCCACCCTTCTACAGCCTCCTCCCCATCCTCTCCCCGTCTCTCATTCTGCCAAAGACCACCTCACCTTGACCTGGTGGTCATCCGGGGCACTTGAAGTTAATGGAAACAGGGTCTCGACACCCAAGGGGGCTAATCATTACTAGTTCCCTTCCTGGCCCTGGAGAACCAAAACAGAGAGGGAGGTGGTGACTGAGAAGGGCCCGGGTAGGTCTCCCCCTCGAAGTAGCCAATGGTTTCTCACTATGATTTTAACTTGGAAACTTAATTCAGTGATTAATGATATTAAACTCCTTGTCATGCCTCAAATGCATTTGTATTGGTGTGTGTATGTGTGTGTGTGTGTATTAATGTATCTGTTGAGACAGAATTTGCACACACTAAAATTTACCCACTTTAAGACACTAGTTCTGGGGCAGGAGGGAAGGCCTAGTGGTTAAGAATACATACTGTCCTGATGGCAGGAGGGGGAACTGGCATTGGTATAAGATAGATAGATAGATAGATAGATAGATAGATAGATAGATAGATATATAGATAGATAGATGATAGATAGATGATAGATAAAATTTAAGGAAAAAAAAATGCATACTGTTATGCAGAAGACCCGAATCATCTCCCAGGACCCACGTCAGGTGGCTCACTACCACCTGTAACTACAGCTCCAGAGGCGCCCAGTGCCTTCTGCTCGCTCTGCAGGTCCCCAAACGCACATGGACACATAAACACGTAATTAAAAATAAAATAAATCTGAAGCGAGCAAGTGAAGTCTCGTTCTAAAGGTCTTAACAAATAAATTCATGCAGTCTGCGCCCATTACAATGGCCTTCCGTGCTTCTCGTCCGTCACGCTCTCCCCAACCCAGACTCCCAAACAACTTCTCAGGAATTCCTGTCCAGCTAGAGTTTTGTCTTTTCCTGAATGCCATTTCAGTGGAGTTGTGTGGTATTTATTCACCTGGCTGTGTTTGCTTTTCCTAATGCACCAATTGTTTGTTTGATTCTACATATCAGGCATGCATTTCATTCAGGAGCACTGTTCCCTATAGTAGCTAGAGGCCCTGAGTTATGTCCTGTTTTGGACCAGTATGGTGAAAGCCATTATAAGCATTCATTTCCATGTTTAATGGCGGCCTAAGTTTTCATTCCCCATGGCAAATACCAAAATGGTATTCCTGAATCGTATGATAACTATGTATTTATTTTTACATTAAACTGCCAAGCCATTTTCCAAAGTGGGGGCACTATTTTGAACTCCCATGAGCAATGTACAAGAATTCGAGTTGTTTTATATATTCTCCAGCTCCTAATATATCATGATTTCTTTTATTTTTTTAAACATTGTTTATGGGGGTGGGGTCATGTGTGCCACAGCACATGTGTGAAGATCAGAGAACAACTGGTGGTTGATTCTCTACTCCCACCACTGAGTTCCAGAGGTCAGACTCACTGGTCAGCCCTGGAGACAAGGGCCTCTATTTGCTGAGCCATCTCACCAGTGTATGAGTGCATGCATGTGTGCGTGTGCGCATAAGTGAGTGTGTGTGTGTGCGCGCGCACATGTGTGCATGTGTGTTGTTTTGTTTTTAATGTTTTTTTTTCTTCTAGCCCCTCCAAAAGATATGCAGTGGCTTTTCACTGTGATTCCAATCTTGTGATTAATGATGTTGAATATCTTTTCTGGTATTTATTTCTTCTTTGGTGGAGGGTTATATTCAAATATCTAATAATTAGAAATTTCTTACAGAGTTTTGAGGACTTTGTTTTATATGCACGTCCTCTGTCAAAATAGAGTTTTTGCAAACATTTTCTCTCAGTCAGTGGCTTGTCTTTTTATCTTTTTAAATGCAGATTCTAAATTATAATGAAGCCAAATTTATCAAACTTATGGATTATGTTTTCAGTGCAATATCTAAGAATTCTTGCCTCATCAAAACCACAAAGATCATCCTGTGTTCCTCATTTATATTTTCAGAGGTCTTTCTCTTTTTTTTCCCCTTTTATACTTTTTCTGTGTTTTTGTCTTCTTATATTGTAAAGTCATCATTTTGATCTATTTTTCATTTTGAACTGTAGGCCAATGTTGATATTGTTACTGTCTTCCTCCTGCTCCTCCTCCCTCTCCTGCTCCTCCTCCCTCTCCTGCTCCTCCTCCCTCTCCTGCTCCTCCTTCCCTCCTCCTCCTGCTCTCCTTTTTCTGCCTGATCCTCCTGCTCTTCCTCCTCCTCCCTTTACCCCCTCCTCCTCTTTCTCCCTCATCTCCCTCCTTCCCCCTTCTCTTTCCTTTTTTCTTTACCTCCTTTTTTTCATTTTAGTTTCACATATAGATATGCAAATCTTCCAGCGCAGCTTTTTAAAGTTCTTTCCTCGCTAAACTCTCTTTTTACTTCGTCAAAGCTCAACTGAGGAGGCTGGGGAATGACTCAGTTGGTGAAGTGCTTACCACAAAAGCTTAGGTACCTGAATTCAAGCTCCAGCACCATAGTACGGTGACAGCCTGGTACAGTGACTCCCAGTGCTGGAGATTTGGTGATATGAGGACCTCTGGGGCCTGCTAGCCAGACAGTAGAGTCAATAAAGTAGAGAGACTAAAGATGTCCAGAAGCAACCTCCGGTTTACACGCATACACGCACACATGCACACACACACACACACACACACACACACACACGTATAAACATACACACAGAGACACAGACCTCCCCTGACCTTGCATGTGTAAATGTATTTCACACTCTCCCTCTGTTCTAATGTCAGATTTCTCTAATCATCATTTTTTTCTGTCTTGATTACCCAAGCTTCCCAGCAACTCCTGAAATCCAATGGCTCAAAGCTTCCTACTGGCATTATTTTAAAGGCCTTGCCTCCTCTCCTGTGGACTTTCGGGCCAGGGGAAGAGAATGAAAGTTTAAGGGTCCCCTAAAACCTTGAAGGTCCTTGTGATGTACAGTTCACCTTCCAGGAATACCTGTGCGCTTACAGTGCTCAGCTTTTACCTGACATCCACTGGAAGTCTCTGCCTCCCAGGGCCTCCTCAGAAGTCCCCTCACACAAACAGTACAGCATAGTGGCCATACAGTGAGCCAGGCTGCCCAACCTTCAATTCAGAGAGCAGGAACCCACTACTAGGATGACAAGTAGGACTCTGATTTCCATTCATCGGGCCCTAATTCCATGTCTTGGAAGCAGAAATAATCAAATGTGTCTTCTGGGGGTTGAACAGGTATTAAACAGGCTCATACAGGAATAAAAATCTACTTGTCCAATATATATAGTACACACAGAATAATATTCAATACATTTATGTCGCTATCAGTACTTGGCAATTGAGATGCCTGTGGTGTACACGGAGAAACCTGTGACCCAAGACTGCTTTCCCTCAAGTTGCTGCCATGCTCAGTAGGAGTCAAGGACACCTGAGACCAAGGCTGTGGTCCTGATTGCACAGTTGCCGCTTCTGAGAGCCTGGTGATAGGGAACAGGGCATCTAGCGAATAACAGCACCAGACACAAGCAGCTTCTGCCTCTGTTTCCCTGCGTGCCATCCAGGGCCCACTGCAGGGTGCTCACTGATGAGAGCTGAACTCAGGTACATACTTGCTTACCCCAGGATCCTTAGCCACTATCAAGACCAGAGCAACCAGACACTTACCTGTGGAGACAAAGTTCATTCTCAAGGGGGCTGTGCCAAGTCCTCAGTCCCCAGGAGAAAGGAGTCCAGAGGTGACCAAGAATGCTACTGGTTTGGTCTGGAGTAGAGAGAAGGACTTTTGAAATGTCACATTCATTGGGATGGAAGGAAGCCCTGGGGTAGCATCGTGAAGGGAGAGGGGCTGTCCAGCCAAGCACCCCCTCACTAGGGAGCTCCTTCACTTCCCTGACCGTCAGGCTCCTCAGATCTCCTAAGAGGATCGCGCCAGCCCTCAGAGGGTGACTGAGCTTCAAGGAGTAAATGGGAGAACTAGGAAAGAAGCCTACACTGTCGGCCCCTGCCCAAATCCAGACAGTAGGGGAGAATGTTCCAGGGAGTCCCCACTAGGGTGATAGAATCTCTAGGGAACAAGGGACTGTAGAGGAAAACCGAGTCTGCTCACATTCCGCAGCCCCTTATATCCTAGGCCCAGAGGAGCCCGACCCATAGCCTCTCTTCTCCTTGTCCTCTGGCTCCCAACTTCCTGGTTCCTTGAACTCCCTCAGGTGGAACTGAGGAGGCCAGTTGAGGACCAGGCCATGTTGGGCTGGGCACATCTCAGAGGGGGCTTGGAGAAAAAAGGTGGTCCTGGCTTCACCAGTGCTTGGGGAGGAGGCAGGCATTCTTGCGAATCCCTTCGTCAGCTCAGCTATTTCCTGCCCTGCTTCAGCATGAAGTGTTCCACCTGCTCCTACTTAACCATTTCCTGTTTACAGGCCTCCTGGGCCTCTGAGCTTCATGACAGCAGACAGCAGCCCATCAAGAACTCCAACATGAATGAGCCAGACCTACTGGAAGCTTGGGAGTGGGCACAATGCTTTCTTGTAGGGGTCCCATTTTTCCTTTTAGGATGCTTAACTTACCTCAAGGGTGCAATGCTTTGGCAGGTCACCCCAACGAAAGACATAGGGGGGTAGAAGCATCATAGGTTAAGTCACCTCTTCATGAGAACAGGTTCTTGCAATCCCAGCTCTCCTAGAGGCTCCGCCCCAACTCTACCTGCCCAGGTAAAGCTTCCGCCTAGCCTCACCCTTCAGAACCAGGACCATTCAGGCAGGCACAGGAGCTCCTAAGTTACAGTTCACTCAAAGGCTCTTCTATGGCAGACAGTAGCTTCCTGTGTGCAATGCCTGGGAGTTTTCCAGCACCGGCTATGGGGTGAAAGTCTTGGTTCCGGTCTCAGCAGTACCTATTTCTACCCCCGTGACTTAGGCAAATTACAACACTAAGTCTGGTGTTTTGTTTTGTTTTGTTTCAGGGAATAGACTATCTGGTAAGGTCAAATGCCAGAGAGTGTATAATGTATGTGACAGTTCCTGGTTCAAAATAAGTGGCCTATGCTATTATTCTATAACTATATAAAACAAAGGCTTCATTATAATGTTTTATTATACAAAACATATTTTAAAATAAAGATCACAAATTCTTTGCATCCCTGTCCCTCTGGAACCGTGAGTTGACCTGGTAAAATAACAGAAGGTAGAAGTGATTTTTTTTCAATATCTGGTATTCAGTCACCACCCTCTCACTCCTGCCTACCCCCGCTGGGCAGTTAGGTGGGAACGGAAAGGGCCAGTGAGGAATAAGGTCAATGCAGAGACTAAATACAAAGCGTCACACAGGGTTTGGGCATAAAGCTTCCCGGCAAATAAATTATCTAAGTACTCCACAGTGAAGGGAAAGAAGAGGACCCTCGAAAGGTGACAGTGGAGGCAGGCTTCACAGGGATGGTGACTTTGGAGCACATCTTGTCGATGAGGAGTTTGCCAGGCAAAGAGGCAGACAGAGTGTTCCTGAGAACGGCGCGTACGGCGCAGGTGTAGAGCGTTCCTGAGACCAGCGAATACGGCGCCGGTGTAGGCAAAGGACCTGAAGGCTGGGGGAAGGCAGACAAGACTGTTGTGGCTGCTGTAGGAGCTTTACCAGCTGGTAAAGATTTGCCCTTGGGAAACGGGGAGTGAGGATGCAGTGGGTCTGTTACTTGTGGGGACGGCTGGCTGGCAGCAGGAGAATGAATGGAAGGTGTGTGGTACCTCCCCGCTCTCATCTCAAGGTCAAGTCACCTTGAAGCAGAGGTCAGCCCACAGCTGGTGTAAGCCACCCACGTACGTCAAGTGTACGTTGGATCTGAGTCAGTTCCAGAAGTTTCCCTTGCTCCCCTGTGAAGTGGCATGAAGTGGTTGCACTCACCTCGCCCGAGCCCTTCAGCCACACAGGTTCTGAACACCCTTACATTCACTAAGGACTCACACTCGCTGAGGGTCAATATGGTCCCTGCTGGCAGTGCCTGGACCACCCAGGCACACCTCCCCTCCAGATCACCCCAGAAGGTTCCCTGGCTGTGAACCTCACCCTGTCCTCCAGGGCAGGAAGATCAGATGCAGTCAGAGGAGACTCCTCTCCCCGGGTTGGCCCCCACCCCATTCCTCCCAGTCCCAGGAAAGAGCTGAACAGACTCCATCTCCAACACGCCCAGGCCTCACCTTTCTTGTCTGGAGGCGCTGCTGGGAATCCCGGAACAGCTGAGCCAGCTTTTCAGGACAGTCCAGTGCTGTTGAAGGGCTTTCCCCTAGAGGATCTCAAAACTGTTACCAGAAATGGGGGTGACTGAGCTGTGGGAGGACCCAGAGAAACAGAATCATAGCCAGGAGGGTGACAGCTTTAGCTAAGTTAAAAGACAGCTTCCAAGGAGACACAGCCGGAAGGCTGAAGCTACAGCTTCGGTGTACTGTATGTGAGTTTGAAACAGGGGCTCAATTCTAGTGGAAACCCAGACAAAGTAGGGGTGGAAGTGGCCACTTATCTTCCCTCAGAAGACTTCTGAGAATGCCCCTTTCATAAAGGTCTCGTGATACCCCCTGGTTTGAGTCCAGAGTTCTGCCTCCTCTCCTATTAAACACACAGCCTGAGTTCTGGGCTCTCTCAACAACGACATTGAATGGCTAGATTTGGCAGATGAAGACACCAGATTCCTGTTCGATTTTGATTCGAATAAGCAGCAACAAAATGTTATATCCTCTGTGATATTTGGATCACGGATATATTAACATTGTATTGTTTACCTAAGATTCAGATTTAAATCTCCCTGACAATCTTAGAAAAAAAAATTCATGTTCACATCTGCCATTCTCCACCCATCTCAAGGGTCTTGTACCCAGAGGAGTTCCTTGGGACCTGTTTGGTTCGTTTGCCTATCTGTCTGTCTGTCTGTCTGCCTGCCTGCCTGCCTGTTTCGTGGTGCTAGTACAGAACTAGGAACTTTACGGTGCTAGTCAAGCATTCTGCCACTGAACTACATCCAGCTAATTCTCATCTGCTGAAACCTCCAAAACCCTGGGCACATTGCAATTCCTTTGGTCCACTCTGAACATCCAGTAACAAGCTCCTGGCCTATAAATATCTTTTAATGCCTCTTGTTCTCCTTGGACATGCATCCGTCAGTGGTAGGCAGGCTTCGGACAGTCAACCTGAGTGTTTCTTGCTAACCAAAGAAGGCAGGGGCACTGAAGCCAGGCTGCCCAATTTCAAAGTTCATGCAAGGCCTTAATTATTTTAGCTTCTCAATTTCCCCGTTTACAAATGGTCAGTGATACCTACTCTACAGGGTGGCTGTGTGAACCAGCGAGAGAGCGGCCCTGGTGAAGAAACAGACTGTTAGCGGAAAGCGCTCGTGAATGGCGCTCAGAGAATGCGACATGACAAGGTCGCTGGTGATCTGAAGCTGGCAGTGCCTGTTGGCATTGGCACGGTCTCCTTGGAAGGCCCTCTCACTAGCTGCTCACCAGTGTGGTGCTCATGTGTGCTTTGCACAAACGACAAAGCTATAGCAGCCACAAGGAGGGCTGCCCAGGACATGGAGGAAACATTGTGAGAAAGCTCACATCTCCAAGTGACACAGTGAGATGTCCAGGGGCTTCCTCTAAGGGCACAGGCTACCCCTACTTCTCCAACTGAGTGCAAGCCAGTACCGCTCCTTTTCAAGTGTGAATAGCACATTTTTAAAGCCCTGGTATGGAATGCCCTTTCCTTTGACGAAATGACTGTCAAACTCCATAGCTGACTGGTTGATAACGGAGAAAAATATCACAGGCCTTCTTAGGACCCTGTGGATGAGCATCTTGAGGGAGAGAGATCCATTTGCATCCTTCCAACCCTTCTTCTTCCTCCTGAGCCCCAGTGGGGCTGCAATACCTTGGGTTGCTTGAGCAGACCCTAGGTCAATTCACCAAATGTTCCACCCCCAAAGGAATGGAAATTCTTCGAGTCCTTAAAACTTTGGACAGTTTCCTGAGTCCTCCATGCAGTTTCCTGAGTCCTCCATGGACAGTTTCCAAAGTCCTCCATGCACAGTTTCCTGAGTCCTCCATGGACAGTTTCCTGAGTCCTCCATGGACAGTTTCCTGAGTCATCCATGGACAGTTTCCAGAGTCCTCCATGCACAGTTTCCAGACTCCTCCATGCACAGTTTCCAGAGTCCTCCATGCAGTTTCCAGAGTCCTCCATGCAGTTTCTTTTTTCCTCTTTTTTGTGTGTGTTAACAGTTTAATTCAGTGCTGTTAATACTGTGAAACATATCCATATATTCAGAGACTTGAGAACAGGTACAAAGATCCACAAAAGCTACACACTAAAAATGAAGTTGTCAAGCAAAGTCACTGGCGCCCCTGATTCTTCTAGATATTAACTCTTGCTGTTACTGTCAAAGGGTGTAACTGGAGGACACAGTTATTAATTATTCCTGAATAAAATTATTCATTTTACTTCACTCCTTAGGAAGTCCATAAACAGTAGCCTAAAAGAATACAGGATACTCCCACGAGCATTTTCAATGAATTTATTTTGCTGAACAGTCACTGATGGGACATTAAATTTGACAAAAACTCAGAGGCCAGAACAACTTCTATTTTCTTATAAATACAGACTTTTTATGAATATATTTTTTCTTTCAAATGTGTTGTTAATTAAGATATTTTTCTTAATGTGTTTACAAAAATTACAAAGAATACATTAGATCAAGTACTAAAACATTTTTAACACACAGTTACTAACATCTTCAGGCAGATCACAACCAGATGCTATCAGAGAATATATTCTTTGAGTATATTTCAGACTATGCTCAAAACAAATTTTTGGTAAACTTTTAACATTAGTAAACTTGAAGATTTGGCAATTTGACTCACCCTCTTGCCTTCTGTTTCCAGGATGCTTCTGAAAACTTCTAGAACACCAATTCTCAAATATGAATATTTGCCCTGACATTGGGAATCTTGACTGGCTGCTGACTCTTGGATTGTAGCCTCAGGGATTCTGTTCAGAGGGAGGTGAAGTCCAGGAGCCCACACCTTCCATACAGTGGGAAAGCCATTTGCTTGCCTGCAGAACCGTTAAGCATAAAGAATTATGTGGACATCATTATTCATAATAGTCAGAACCCACAAACAACCTAAATGTTCCTCGACTGAAGAGTAGATCAAGAAAATGTGTTACGAGCTGGAGAGATGGCTCAGAGGTTAAGAGCACTGATTGTTCTTCCAGAGGTCCTGAGTTCAATTCCCAGCATCCACATGGTGGCTCACAACCATCTGTAATGAAATCTGGTACTCTCTTCTGGCCTGCAGGCATACATGCAGACAGAACACTGTATACAAAATAAATAAATAAATCTTAAAAAAAAAACTTAAAAAAAAAAGAAAATGTGTTACATTTACACAATAGAGTCCTATTCCTCGGGGGAAAAAAATAACAAAACAAAACCAATGACATCTTAAAATTGCAGGCAGATGGACAGAACTAGAAAAAAAACATCCTGAGTTAGGTAACCCAGACCCAGAAAGACAAATGTAGTATGTACTCACTCATAAGTGGATATCAGACATAAAGCAAAGGATAACCAGCTTACAGTCCGCAACCCCAGAGAAGCTAGAACCCTCTTCCAGAAACAGATGGAAGCAGATGCAGAGATCCACAGCTAACACCTGGGCCAAGCTCCTGGCAAAGAGAGAGATATTATGATAATATGAACAATGGGGTTAAGACCATGATGGGGAACCCACAGAATTAGCTGACCTGAACTAGTAGATGATCATTGACTCTGGACTGACAACTGGGGAACCTGCATAGGACCAAACTAGGCCCCCTGAATACAGGTAACAACGGTGTGGCTTGGGCAGTATGTGGGATCACTGGCAGTGGGACCAGGATCTAACTGTAATGCATGAACTGACTTTGTGGAGGCCATTCTCTATGGGGAGATACCTTGCTCAGCCCAGTATGGGGGAGTAGGGGAGGGCATTGGTCCTGCCTCAAAGAGATGATGAGACAGACTTAGTTGACTTCCCAGGGGAGACCTTACCCTCTCTGAGAAGCTATGGGGAAGTGGGGTAGAGGGAAAGAGTAGGAGAAGGAGGAGAGAAGGAAGGGGGAACTGGGATAGGTATGTAAAAAATTAATTAATTAAAGAAAATTAAATAACAACTTGGGCACATGGGGTTGGCTAAATAAAATACATTTTAAAGATGAAAAACGAGTTACGTTGACATCAGAAAGGCTTATTTTTTCCTCTTTTAGCATGCTCTAAAATTACAGGCAATATTATGCTAATTTGGAAGAAGGTTGGGGCTTGTTTATTTGTTTTTCATTTTTCTTTCTTTTGTATTCTTTCTTCTTGCTTTTGCTTTTGAGACAAGGTTTCTCTAGCTGTCCTGGAACTCACTCTGTAGACCAGGCTGGCCTCGAACTCACCGAGATCCCCCTGCCTCTTCCTCTCAAGTGCTGGGATCAAAGGTGTATGCAACCACCGCCCGGCCCTCATCTTTTGCTTTATTATTTATTTGTTTAGAGACAGGCTCTAATTTATCCCATGTTAGCCTGCAAACCACCATTGTAGCCAAGAATGACCTTCAACTTCTTTTGAAGTCAAGTGAAAGCATACATCACCTTGCCAGGGCCTTGCACATGCTAGGCAAGCACCCTATCAACTGAGCTATGTCCCCAGACTGCTAAATTTTAAATATAAACTTACCTATATCCTAGCATTATGCCATAATGATCCTTTTCAGAAAGAGCCTTCAGCATTCAATCTTGCTGATGAACAAGATAGTCTTATTATTTATATCGACCTTTTCCATTTACAACAATATTAAAAACATTCGTCCATTCTGCAAAAGCACTGCCATTAGCATTCCAAATGGTTATATAATATGCCACTACTCTCATTTATGTGAGGTTGGAACTCCAAGGGTTTGTGTGTCCCTGTGGCAAGAGTAGGACCTGATGGGATGTCCTTGGAAAAGATTATGGATCCTGGGTCTCTCACTGGCCCCTGTCTGGTGATGATCTTTCCTTCCCCAACACAGTCCCACCATTCTGATGCCATCCACCACAAGGTCCTCTCCAAAGCTGAGCTAGGTATTGCTGGCTCCATGCCCTTGAGTCTCCAGGACAGTAAATTAATAAAGTTTTCTTTGTAAAGTAAACGGCCCCTGGTGTTTTGTTATAGTAACAAAAAGTTCTTCCACAACCGGATACAGATGTGCTACTATTTGTTCATCTCATCTTCTGTTGTAGATCTCCGCTGTGCTGAGTTCTAAATTGTTTGCTTTTTCTTTTCATGTGTATGGTGGGAGGTGTGCGCATGTGTGCACACATGCGCGTACACATGTTCCCATTTGTGTGAGTGTACCTATTTGTGCAGGTATGCATACCCACGTGGAGGCACAAGGCGGATGTCAGGAATCTTCCTCATTACTCTTCCACTTTATTCACTGAGGCAGGGGTCTCTCAGCCACACTCAGAGGTTGAGTATATGGCTAGTCATACTACCCAACTTGTATTTCAAACCTGCTCTGTAGTATGAGCCCCACGCCTGGCACTGTTAATTGGGCCAGAACCCCAGGCTGTCTGAGTACTAGAGCTGAGGGGAGAACCTAGTACTATTACTTTGGTAGTAATAAACCGTCTCCTGAGTTCTTTAGAGTCACAGATTAATGTATCCCTTAACCCTCATCAGAGAAACATCTCTTTGCAGTCAATGCTGAAGAGCCAACAATGATCAACGTGCAGAGAAAGAGAGCTCTAAGTGAGCCCTCAGCTATAAATGAGACATCTATATCACAAATTCTCCTTTCAAGGCTCAGGGGTCATCACAGAAAAGATGGAAAGATTCTAAGAGACAGAGGGGATGGATGTCTATAACAAAGCAGCCTTTGCCAGAAACAGCAGAGGAGCTGTACACTTATGAACTTATAACAGCCGTGACGGCGTGCACAAGAACAAGACTTGCACAAAATCTAGCCATTGGAAGTTCTGGCATAAATGGGGGAGGGGCTCATGAAGTCCCACCCCTCTCTGAGGAGTTATTGGCAGTTGTTAGCTACTGGGAGAAGAGTCATTTTTCTTCAGGGATTCAGACCTTGAGAGGCTACCCATGCTCCAATAGATTGTCCCACTCCCATGATCATGCAAGCAGCAATAAGAAGACTCTGTGAGTATGAGAGAGAGAGAGAGAGAGAGAGAGAGAGAGAGAGAGAGAGAGAGAGAGAGAGAACGAACATGAAGTTTGAAGGGAAAAGCAGAGTAAGGATAAGGAAAGAATTGGAGGGGAATGAATGGTTAGTAGATTGGACCCAATCACATTAGCATATATGAATATTAAATAAAACATAAAATAAAAATATCAAGCACACAAAAATGTAGTTTTCATTTCTATTGAATAATTTCCTTCAAATTCCTTTCGAAAATTGGAATCAGTGGTGTGACGGCCATCTACAGGCGTTCCTTACAAAGAGAATAAATAGAGAGGAATAAAAGACATTCCTGGGTGCTATGAGCACAAGCATCATAATCCTCCATTACGTCATTCTGACGGAGCTGTGGGACAAGAGTCATATTTGGTTTGACAGATCAATTAAGGTCAAGTCATGGAAGAAGCTGGTAAATAGGGGTTATGAGCTTCTCCAGAATCGTGATTTTAATGCATCATTTATGGGGAAGGCCTGAGATCCAGTAGGTGCCTAATGTGTTCCAGTATTTGATGCATAATAAAGATACGGCACTTAGCTCATTAACAGCCCAGTATAATTGAGTTGCATCATGAACGCTCCTTGCCACACCATGAAATATGTCTGCGTCCTACCCAGAGGTGGCCCATTGAGTCTCAGGACTTCGGGGAGAGTGGAGCTGGCTCTCTCAGTTCCCATCTTGCTCCTGCTCCAGCTGCTCTACTTGAAGGTGGGAAGTGTGCCAAGTGGTGGTGGTCTTTGATCCCAGCACTCAGGAGGCAGAGGCAGGTGGATTTCTGCGAGTTCAAGGCCAGATGGGTCTACAGCACGAGTTCTAGGACAGCCAGGGCTACACAAAGGAACCCTGTCTCGAGAAACAAAAACGATAACAACAACAAAAAAAGGGTGGGAAGTGGAAGGGAGGACGTGATGGAGTCCAGTAGCTGAGCCCCACTTCCGAGAGCTGATGTGCTGACTGCTAAACACCATCATAGGTGCTTAATAAGCAGTTATCAATTGACTAAATGAGTGAGTGATGGCCTAGGCTGCTAGACACTGTCCCAAAGACTGCCTTGCCTGTCCCTAATGTGCTCTTACCCACCTTAGCCACAGCGGGGACACAACCCTTCACACTCCCCCACCCCACCCCTGTCTCCCTGTGTCCTTCCCTCCTCAGGCAGTGCTGACTTTGGCTGTATTTATCTCCAAGATCTGACCTCTTGGAAGCTCAACTGTATTCATTCTCTGCCTCTTTCAGAACCTGGCGCGAGGCAGGGGACATCAAAGCACACACTATGTATGCAGTGTCCCTTTGCAAGCTAGCCTCCAGTAACTGGGAAGTCCCCACTTGAGTGGGTACAGCAGAACACCCTCTGGAGATCTGAAGTCTAGTCCTAGCTCCAAGGTCTCCTCTGTTTCACTGGAGCTTGCTCTAATTTGCTACAAGGCTATTCTAGCAGAAGATTCCTTCAGATCCCATCCACCCACCCTCACCCCCTGCTTCTGAGATTGGCTACCCTAACTAGGTGTCTATTGACAAATCCAGAACCATTTTCCTTTCTTTCTTTTCCCTGTGTTCTGTCTCCTCCCATCCATAACACACCCCTCAGCACACACAGAACTGCCGAGGACCCCTCCGCTACAGCACTAGAAGCCCCAGATCCCATCTTGCAACACCCAGTCAGCTCCATATAAATGCTCAGGTCAGAGTATTGGTGCCGCTAATAGCGGACCATACATCCAGGTGGGCCAACAATAGGGGAAGCCACTGTCTCTCCCTTTCCACTTGCCCTGCCTGGGATTCTGAATCTCAGGTAAGTCATAGAGAGGGAAGCTTCCTGTCCCTGCCCACTGTCAGGTGATGACCTGGGAGGAGGGCCTCAAGCCAGTTGGCCCAGGTTGAGGCCCAGACAACCAGACACCTCCTAGTTCCCACGGTCCCGTAGCAGGCCTGAAGCAGAAGGGTTTCATAATCCGTAATCTCACCTCTGAGGGTGCTGGTGCATAATGACCTGCCATTTGGTTCCCACATTACAATCATAGTATTTATCTATGCAAAACAGCACCTCATTAAAAAAAAAGAAAAAAAAAAGCACGTCACTGCTGGCCCAACCCCTCATTAGAGAACAACACACAGGCCCTGGGCACACCCAGGGTGGGACTAGCATCCTGCTCAGGCTTTAGCCAATCACACCAGCTCTATCTCCACCCTGGTCCCACTTCTGAGCAAGCTAAGCTGCCCCTCAAATCTGTGTGGTGGGAAATGACCCATCAGAGTCCTTTGAGGTTGAGCGATGGATTCGCTGGGGACCCTTTTCTCCAAAAGTCCTCCCCAACAACTGTCCTGAGGAACGGTTCTTAGGAGGCCCTTCCTAGTGTCTTCAGCGTCTACAAACTGAGTTCATTCTCCAGCATTCTCACGATGGAAGAAAAGAAATGATTTCTGAAGGTGTCTTTTGAGTGTGCTGTGAAGTGTGTGTGTGCACGCGCACACGCATGCATATGCATGCACACACAAATGCACATACAGACACATGGAAAATTTTAAATATGAAAATATTAAATGTAGATTAAAAGTAGAAAGACTGAGGAATTCTGTGATTGGATCTTTGACAACGGATTCCCTGTCTCTCTGGAAGCACGGCATCCTTTCTGTTGCCCAATGTGCTTCTTCTTACCTTTGGTACCCACGCTCTCTGAAGCAGAAATTAAAATGCCTTCATTATGAGCAATCATCTTGTGCTTTTTTCTATTGACTGAATAACTTCAGAGACAAATATTTAAGATGTATGAAAAAGAATAAAGAAAACTATAACAACAACCTTCTACTCAATGACCCTCTAAAGCATTGTTACCATGACTACTGAAGCCCTCAGGCTATGCTAACCCCAGAACAGCAAGGCCCCCTTCATGCCCTTGCAGAGACACCTGTATTCCAAACGTGGTGACCACCTGGTTGTTTACAGCCAGTCAATCTGAGGTTTGGCATCAGTATGCCCTGCAAGTTGGGGTCAGACCAGTGTTCTCAGCCTGGGCTCCACCCCCACACTGCACCTGTTCTGTGCCCCAGTTTCTCTGTCAGTGGCAATAATAATACCCATTGCTTCCCCACTTCTGAGTGTGCAGATACGTGAGATAAACATGAAGTTCTTGACGCATCTGGGAAGCAAGGCAGTGTGCAACCCCAAGCAGGTAAGGCGGGGCATGAAGTAGCAAAAGGCAGCGATTGTGGGCTTCTTACAAGGAGGAAGGGCACGCTGAGAGGGCTCTCCCTCCCATGGCCAAAGCCTTGTGCCAGCATGTGCACCCCATCAGCTTGTCTCCACTGGAAGCTCCCGTCATTGCTTACTGGATCCCAACATCTCCCCCTGGTCCTGGGGAGACTTGTTTCACGCATGAAGCAGGCAGTTTCTCCTCGGGCCTTTCCTGTCTTCTTTCCTGATTTTCTGTGAATCAGCGCTCTGTCCACAGAGCAAGCCCCTCTACCATGCTGTTCACAGGGCAAGTTCCTCCGACATCACAAAGAAATGGAAGAAAGGAAGTCCATTTGCTAGCATGCTACCTCAGGGGCACCCAGACTACAGCAGCAGCAACCCAATGTTGAGTAAACGGCCAGTAGAGTCTGCTATCAAGACTCGCTGCTCCTGGGAATAAGAAGAGGCAAAGCTGAGAACTACAAACTAGGCAGAAAAATAAAATTATAAGTATATAATTCCCACATGAAGTTGTCTACCTACATTCACATGAGGGGATTTGAGCTTAGAAATCAGGTAGGGCAAAGGGGTCGCATTTGTCCAGCTTACCCTGAAGCCTGAAAAGGCATGGGGTGGGGGGCAGAGGAGAAGGACAGTGGGCAAAAGCAGCAGGCCCACGCTTAGCCTGAGACAGTGTCACTTTACCCGACCAGCGGAGACCTCCAAAGCAGTGTGACATTGGGGCCGAGGAAAACATCAAGCTCAGAAGGTCAGAGAGTTTCCCAGCCCAGGTATCATCTGTGGCAGAGAAGTGACTGCCTTCAGACACTGTCCCCCGTGTGCTGACTGCTTTCCAGGCTCCTGCCAGAGCAGTGACTCAGCATGCTGAGGCTCAAGACAGAGAGCAGGGAGTGGCTGGGAGCAGCTCAGCTTCCATCCTCCATCTCAAGGATCCACTCCTGGCTCCGGGTACCCAGCATTCTGTGCCTAGTGTTCAAGGTGGCCCTGGAAGTAGGCGGTGCTCCCAGAAATATTCCACAGAGATGGTCTAGCAGCCTACTGCCCGAGGCGTGCTGAACTGGAGACCCTGGTCTCTGAAGCAGGGGAGTCACAAAGCCGAGAACTGAGAGGGTGGGGGCTGGGAAACAAAGGAGTGACTGGGAACCTTTCTGGTGGAGGAGAGTGGCAGTTGGTGACCAAATGACAAACCTTAATGCTTACTGTCTGCATGACCTGGTGTGAATCATCACCCTCTTTCTGCTCCCAAGCTTCCTCGTTCCTCGCATGAATGGGCTGGAGTAAAGTGCGGTAGTTACCCTTGATGCTTAGGAGAAACTCTACAAGGTCGGCCGTGGACTCCTGAAATCACATGAACAGCGAACTCTACACACACTCTTTTTACATACATACCCACCATAAGGCTTAATTTCTAGATTAGACCCAGTAAGAGCTGGCAGCAGCCGGTAGTAATAAAACAGAGCCTTATAGCGAGAGACTGTGATAAAAGGTATGAGGACGTGCTCCTTCTCTCTCATCTATCTTCTTACAGTATTCTAGTCCTTCTCGTGAGGATGAGATAATATAAGGCTGGCGTAATAAGATGAAACGAGGTGCTGGCCATGGTGTGACGTGGCATTAGGCTGTAACTGGCCTTCCGAGACACATCAGAGGGAGGGCCATCTGCTTCGTTCGGAGCGAGATTTCATCACGCCACTCATCACAGCACACAATCTTAAAGTTGCTGTTTCTGGGATTTTCCAGGTAGCATTTGTGAACCCCAGTTGGCTGGTCCAGTGTAGCCAGAGCTGCAGAAAGCAAAATCACAGTGCCACGTTACCTCTAAGTTCCCATCACTGGAACACCCCAAGGACAGCCTCAGTGAATAGGGAAGGGACCTGTCAAGGATGTCTCTACATATGACACGTAGGGTCACCCATGCATGACAGAATGAAGAATTAGTAGTGTCTGGGAAGCATCATTGTAAGGCTTTCTTGTCACCCATAAACACGTTTCCCAGTCACACAGCTCTGCACCCTCATTGTCCTATGGACACAGCATAAACCCATGGACTGTTGGGCAACCGGATTCGAGAACCAGAGCAAGTCCTGGCTGTATGACTTCAGACATGGCGGTCATCCTGTTGCCGAGCCTGTTTCCTCATTTCTAATCATCTCTGCCTCCTCCCTGCACCAGGAAGCTGTGAGAATTCACTGAGTAATGTCTACAAAGCACTTAGCTTGCAGCAGACGGAGTCCCACATAAACAGAAGATGACGCTGCTTGTTGTGACAGCTGCCTGACTCTCTTAGCTGCTCCCCAGCCCTTTGTTTGCCTCGGATAGAACTTAGCCTGCTGTGAGTCACTACACTCTTGTTCCCAAGGTTTTGTCAAAAGAATTCCCCTTGAGCATCTATTCCTACCTTGCTACCCAGCCAATTGAGGCAACATCGGAAAACAAGGCTAAGAAAATATGCCGTCACAACCTGCCTAGCACCTGCTTCCCCTTTGCTTCTTATCTACTAGGCTATAATTTCACAAGGGCGGGAACATCTGGGCCACAATGTTGCACAACTGGAGGGGGCACCATCTACCACCGTCTAATTGACAACACAACAAGTGTTTGTTGAATGAATGTATGAACATGAATGAAACACTGCCCAGCTAATATTTAGGCAGAAGCTAACATTTTTTTGAACGCTCACCTTATTTTATTTATTCAACTCAACAGCCCTATGAAATCAAAATCATTTCCATATTTAGCAAGCGAGCAAACTTAATACATGTAAATAATCACTAAGACCTTACACTTTAAGAATCTGCACCCAGACTTGTCTGACGGGGCCTTAGCCACAGCGCCTTCAATAAAGGAGTAGACAAACCCCGTGAGCCAACATAAGCTGACCATCTTTGGTAGATGTTTCAGCTAAACCATCAAGAGTAGAGAACAAAAAAAGACTCTTGAGAACAATACAGAGATCTCATTAAACCAAACTTTTTTTTTTTTTAGTTTTTTGAGACAGGGTTTCTCTGTAGCTTTGGAGCCTGTCCTGGAACTAGCTCTTGTAGACCAGGCTGGCCTCAAACTCACAGAGATCCGCCTGCCTCTGCCTCCCAAGTGCTAGGATTAAAGGTGTGCGCCACCACCACCCGCCCTAAACCAAACTCTTAAGTGCTGTAGAGATAACTCAGGGTAAAGTGTTTGTTGTACAAGCACGAGGACCTGAGTTTAGATCCCCAACATTCGTATAAAAGAGTACAGCAGTACACATCTGTAATCCCAACCATGGGTGAGGGGGGAAGAGATGGATCTCCCAGAACTTGCTGGTGAGCCACTCAAACTGAAATAGTAAGCTCCAATTTCAATGATGGACCTCGTCTCAAAAACTAAGACGGAGAGCAACAGAGGTACCCAGTATCAGCTGCCGGCTTCCAAATGCATAGCACTGGGAAACACTCATTACAAAAAGAGAGAAGGGGGGAGGTGGGAAGAGGGAAGGAGGGAAAAGGAGAGAGATGGAAAGAGAGAAAGGGAGGTGCTGGGTGGTGGTGGTGGTACATGCCTTTAATCCCAGCACTTGGGAGGCAGAGGCAGGCTGATCTCTGTGAGTTCTAGGACAGCATGGTCTACAAGAGCTAGTTCCGGGACAGTCAAGACTGTACAGAGAAACCCTGTCTGGAAAAAAAAAAAAAAAAACAAACAAACAAACAAAAAAAAAAAAAAACAAAAAGAGGGAGAAGAGGAAAGGAAAGGGAAAGAGGAGAGAGAGGACCTGGGTATCAGTTGCCAGATAAGAAAGAACTCAGATTGCAGTAGGTTATTACAAACTTTCCAAAGAGCTGGGCTGCTCCCCACACTGAACCACCAACCCCACCCCACCCTGGATTCTTCTGCCCACCCTTTCTTCTTCCAGCACCCAGCCTGCATCGCAAATATATGCACAAAGTCCCTGCCACAAGGTCTCCCCACAAATATAAATATACAATCACACAATATCTATTCATTACTAGGGAAACTCCTTGGCTTCTGGAATACTGATGAGAACTGACAGGCAAAACCATGGATAATATAAGTTATTTAAAGAACACCGAGTGTTTTTTTTTTTTTTTTTTTTGCTGTAGCATCACTGAAACTCAACAGTATAGAAGGTAGGCTTTTTTTTTTTCTTCCTTCCCTGTTGGGGACATTTTCCTAATTGTGAACCTTATGGGGTGGCTCTCCTGGTCCCAAGGACTGACCCACATTCAACCCCTCCATTCATTTTCTGAGCTCTGTTGACCTTCATTAGTCCTTTGATAGAGGAACAATAATCTCTGGCCTGAAGGAACTGGGCTTCCAGAGCCTCACAATAGGCCTTGTTTGAGTAGCAGTCTTTAGGAAGGGCCCACAGGGAGAAGTACATATTGACTCAGGCCCTTGGCACTGGCAAAGGAATTTTTTAACAGTTGAGAGGCACTTCCAGGTGAATGCGAATCTGAAGGTTCAGTGACCTCCCTCACCTGGGCCCTGATAACTGCAGGGTGCCCTGCCTCCTGGTCTCCCTACCTGACTCCAGGAGTAGAGGGGGGGGTTGAGTTTATGGGTCCCCTCGTCCCTACTATGGATCCACCTCAGAGTACCAAGAGATGGATGGGGTCTGCAGGAATAGATACTCAAACTTCATTCACATGAGGCCTACTAGGTGACTTCACTGACAGAAGCCAGGACCAAAGACCTGTTCTTTGGGTGCCTCATCCCTGCTCAGACAACACCCGCTATCTTACTTTTTAGGAACTTTATAATCAAATCTCAAAGATCAGGTGGCTCAAAGAACAGACTCATCCTGCCTCCAAGTCCTGGAGGCCCAAGATCAAGCCGTCAACAGGGTGGGTTTATTCTGAGCACTCTCTTCTTGGTTTGTGTCCTCACACGATCTTGGCTTTATGTGTGCTCACTTATAAGGAGCCACGCTAGTGTATTAGGACACACTAGTCACATGGGATCATGTTACCTTAGCTGGCTCTTTTTAACTCAATCAGTTCTTTAAAGGCCCGGTCTCACAGTGGGGGAGGGGCACTACAATTCAACATCGTAATCTTGGGGAGCAGCCCTTAGCCCCCTGCCTTGTTCAAATCATTTCCCATACCCTGGCTTTCTGGCTTTACTTTCACATTTTCTAAGCCCATTTTCTAAGGAATACATGGCATGTGATTTTTTTTTTAAGTCTGTGTAAATGAACTCAATGATACTTTTTGGAAATGTTTTCATCTCATAATGCTTTGTGGGGACATTTTGTGGTCTTTTGCTTATATATTATGGTTTCCCATTTTGTGTTTTTATGCTTGTGGGTGTGTTTTTGTATGGTTCTCCTGTTTTGTTTTGTTTTTTTCTTTTTTTCTGCTCATTTTGTTTTATGTTTTTTGTTTGCTTGCTTGCCTGTTTTGGTTTTTTGTTTGTTTGCTTGCTTGCTTGCTTTTGAGACAGCGTTTCTTTGTATAGCCTTAGCTGTCCTGGAACTAGCTCTGAGTACCAGGCTGGCCTCGAACTCACAGAGATCCACCTGCCTCTGCCTCCCGAGTGCTGTGATTAAAGGCGTGCGCCACCACCAGGCTACCTGTGTGTTTTCTAAAGAGAGAGGAAGAAGGTGTGGAGTTGGATGGGTGGAGAGGATCTGGAAGGAGACAAAGAAGGGAAGCCATGATCAGAATATATCGTAGGGAAAAAATTATTTTCAATTAAAAGAAAAAAGATCTGTGTGTGGTGAATGTCAAGAGCAGAGGAAGAAACAGTGAAGAGCCCACCTTGAGCTGTCTTTGAAAAGCCAGCTGTGTCTTTAGGAGATCAACAGACACCATACAACTAGAGACTACCCCCTTAAGAGTTCCCCTTCCAAAACTTTGAGCTTTCATGGTTACACACCCTTCAACTCCAATGGAGATCATGAAAGGGGTCACCAGGGATCTCAGAGCAATAACAATTTAAAAGTTTGGGGGTGGGCGGGCAGAAGTGTGGCCCTCTGTCCTGTACAACAAAGTTCTGAAGTTCACTGCCCACAAGATACCCAATGGTAGCTGGGTGCAGTTCACGCCTTTATTCCTAGTACTTGGGAGGCAGAGGCAGGCAGATCTCTGAGTTTGAGGCCAACCTGGTCTTCACAGTGAGTTCCAGAACATCCAGAGCTGTGTAGAAAAACACTGCCTCAAAGAAAGAAAGGAAGAGGGGGAGATCCAATGTTGTTTTTTTCTCTCTTCTCCCCCACCCCAATTTATTTCTGGGCCTTGAGGGTAAAGAACTGTAGCTTTATTTGATTTGGACATTGTCATGTGGCCCCCTCACTCTACAGATCACTAGGCATGTTTTAGACAGCTTTAATATGTGTATGTACTTGTGGGTGTGTGATATCATTTCATGGGGATTTGCAGTTCCAATCTGCAAATGATGTACTCTAGATAACATTTGCCTGCCTGGTTCATTTTCACTTTTGGTTTTGGTTTTGGTTTCCAGCTGTACGGCATTGCTATGTTTTGGGAGGCACATTCAACCCCTGCTTCTAAAAGCTGCATTTCATAGTGCCCAGCAGTTAGTTAACTTCCCAGGCACTGGAGACAGACAGTTAGACTAAGTCAAGCTGAAGCCAACACCCTTATGATCTGTGCAAGAAGTGCTGGGCTAGCATTCCAGGGGGCCTTTGGGGCCCCGAGTGGACACACCCTTACAAACTGAATCCTTCCAGATTTCTCTCTGACCAAGCAGGTCTGATAAGGGGAATGCTTGGTAGGACTTCATCAGCTGTCTCCACGAGCATTTACACCAGGGCCTCAGGGTTTGACCCAGCTCTGACATGTAATTGATGGCTATGGCTCATGAAGACACAGCATGGGCCTGGCTCTCTGGTCTTCTATCAGATGAGTATGTCAGTCAAGGTCAAACCTACCCACCATAGGAGAGCATCTCATGAGCAGAGCACGGTGATGGGGGGAGAAACAGCCCTGAATCCCCAAGTGCTGGCCTTGGAAGCCTGGAGAAGGGTGGCTGTCACCTTCTCCTTGAGCACACGCGCACAGAAGACTGTTCTGATGTCAAATGAAAACGCGTGCCTACAGTAAGGTGCTCTTATCCTTTATCACCAATAGGCCTGAGATAATCAGGTATCATAAAATTCATACTCCTAAAGTATGACTCAGTGGTTTTTGATCTGTCACAGAGCCGCGCAGTCATCCTGACTGTTTAACTTAAGGACACTTGCATCACTCCGCCACAGCGCTGTGCCTTCTAGCAGTGGTTCCCCCGTCTCCCACTCTCGAGCAACCATTCATCTACTTTCTGTCCACTATCAGATACAGACATATCTGAATCATAAATGGATTCATTCAATACGTAGCCTTTTGAGAGTAACTTTTACTTGGCACATGCCCGAGGTTCACACATGCCATAGTGTGTATCTGCTCCTCGTTCCTTTTGTTGATGAATGGCATTCAACTCTACGGACACACACACTGCATTTTGTTTACCCTTCATGGTTGATTCATGTTTAGACTGTTACCACTTATATGGTTTATTATGATTAAAGCTTCTATGAATGTTCATGGTTTTTGTGTTGACATATGTTTTCTATTCCCCTAGATATATGCCCAGGAATAGCATGTGCTGGCCATATTCTTAACTTTGTAAGGAACTGCCAAATTTATTCACACACACACACACACACACACACACACACTTTATAACCAGAAACAAAGGCTCCGGTTTCTTTTCATCTTTGTGAGTACTTGGTATTGGCTACATTTTCTAGGCTAATGAATGGAAAGTGATAACTCCTTGTGGTTCTGAAATGCACATGGATCTTGTGTTGAACTTGATGCACTCTTGCTGATGTGTGTACATACATGTATATATGTATATAGAAACATGTGTGTGTGTTTTTGTGTGTATACAATTGAGACAGAGACTTTTCTTCAGCCCAGCTCCCTTCCCACCCAAGGGAGTGGATGTTCAGTATTTTTATAAACTAGTTTTCTGTTCTTTTGTTTCTCATATTTGTGCATGCGTGTGTGCTCACAAACATATGCGTGTGCAGGAATGTATCATAGCACACATGTAGGGATCAGCTTGAGGGAGTCAGTGCTCCCCTTCTTTCCACTATATGGTTTCTATGCTCTGGGCTTGGTAACAATTGCCCTTCCAGAGCTATTCACCTGCCCCTTATCTTCCTGTTCACACTTCCTGTAATCACAAAGTGTATACTCTTTACACCTAGCTTCTATCACTCAAAAGATGCTTTTTCTTCTTTTAAAAGTATTATATTAATCATATTATATTATATTAATCAATTGTTTTTTCTTATTATTCCCATGGAATATTCCATCATACAATAGTACAACAATCTAAATATTCATTATCTTATTAACAGATTTGAGATATTTGTGTAAAATACAGTTTGGGGTAATCACAAGTAAATTTACAGTAAAACTCTTGGATATTCCTTTGGGAAAATGTGATTATCTTGGGTAATACCAGGATTACAAGGTAACTGCAGCTTCAGCATGGTAGAGGTACGCTCATTGCCAGCTCTGGGTAGCAGCAGGTCCACGCTGTCAGCAAGCAGCTTGTAGCATGCTGCCCATAAACCTTTTTATTTTTTCTTTGTCTGTATGAGTAAAAGCTATATCCGCCATGCAGGGCACTGCGTGGCTTGGAGATACCTCTGTGTACCCTGGCGGGTAGCCCCCATACTATGGTCAAGCCCGAATGCCGTGGTGTCTGTATACTGTGGCCTGCATGAGAGAGACAACCTCGAAGCTGTCCTCAGCTCCGTCTATGCATTCCAGAACCACCACCTCCCCTGCCTTTTTATTAGGCTTTCTCAGGTCCTAGGTGGATGTGTTTGTCCCACATTGATGCCATATGTGAATGGAGACTTCTCTCCGTCTTGCCCTGGACCACTTTCTCTCTGCCCGCCTATTCCCAAATAACCACTCTGAGGCTTGATACCAGGTACAATTGTCTAGCCAATGGCTTAGGCTTTTTACTGGGTAGCTCTAACTATAAATTAACCCATTTCTATTAGTTCATATTTTACCATGAGGCTCGTGGCTTGTTACCTCACATCTTGCTTCGCTGGTGGTTACAAGGCGTCTCCTTGACTCCGCCTTCTCTCTCTCCCTGTATCTTTGTCTGGACTTCCTGCCTAGTTCCATTTTGCCCATCCATTGGGAAACAGCTTTATTCATCAACCAATAAAGGCAACACATATACAGAAGGACGTCCTACATCAAGGTCTCCAAAGCGGCTGCCTCAGTTCGCACCCACATGGGTGTCTTTCTAGTCTCTGCACAGCAACAGCCTCAGCACGTGTATGTGTTGATCCTTGTAAATACTAATGTTAATCCAATTTTATTTGGGACTGGGAATGGTGGTTTTGTTTTCTGTTTGTTTCATTTTATCTCATTTGATTTTATTTTGCAGTTCTGGGATCAAATCTAGGGCCTCTGCTTTCTAGGTATCTTGTTTTATAGTCCTATACCCCTAGACTTCAGGGGACTTTCATCGAATAGTTCTAGTGACGGATGGTGTTGAAAGCCCTTGCTTTTTTATTTTAGTCTGAAACCTAGCTAAAGAGATCCTTTAATTTTCTTTACTGAGGGGTTACTGGGGAGACTGAGGACTGGGGTCCCTAACCCAGGAAGCCTCATCTAGGACCTGGAATTACACTAGGATCGTTGAAAAGAGACCTGATACAGAATCATTAGGTCTGAGTTTATTTTCAGATTGTCAATGCTCCAACTCCTAGAGCGCTCTTTCTAACACATTCTCAACCCCCAAAGGGAGAACTGTAGAGCAAACTACAGCAAAGCGTTTGGCCCTTCCAGGCACAGAGCAACCATCCAGGTAAAGGTTAAAATGAGAAGGCTGGGAAAGTGGCTCAGTGGGTCGAGCGCCTGCCCTGGAAGCATGAAGTTCAAATTCCTAGCACCGACATAAAAAGCCAGATGTGGTCGTGCGTGCCTGAAGCCTCAGCATTGAAAAGCTGAGACGGGAAGAGCCTGCAAGCAAGTTCAAAACCAGCTTAGACTACTTGAAATCTTGTCAGAAAACAAAACTAAACTAAACTAAAGCTAAAACAAACAAGTAAAAAAATGCCTCGGTCTTTGGGTGGGGGTATTTCAGACATTATACATAAGGCAAAATGCAGAGTTCCCAGTCTGGGTCAGTGGGACAGGAACTTCCTACCCAGCAATGAACCTCCATGGCTCCTACCCAATAAATATCACCAATGTGTTTTCTTATTATTAAAACACTGGGGCAAATGCCAGGCAGCAATGGCACACGCCTTTAATCCCAGCACTCGGAAGGCAGAAGCAGGTGGATCTCTGAGTTCGAGGCCAGTCTGGTCTACAAAAGCTAGTTCCAGGACAGGCTCCAAATCTACAGAGAAACCATGTCTCAAAAAAACAAACAAACAAAAATAAAACCCACTGGGGCAAAAAAAATAAGCCTCACACTAGAGCAAACAAATTATCCCACAGTCTCAATCAAATACTAAATAAATAAAATAAAAACAAATTTCCATGTGGAAAATTTTTCTAAATAGGAAATGGAAAATTACGGATATAGAATCATATCATCTTAGCTGGTAGGGACCTTGGAAGTCATCAGTGGAACCTCAGGCCTACTTCTGGAATTCACATTACAACACCCAGCTGTCTTCTGCTTGGACAGTCCTGAGACTGAGCCCTTTCTCAGCACCTCCAAGGAAGTTTCCCACCCATGCTTGGGCAGTTGGCAGACAGTGCTCAGGTCAAACCAAATATTGATTCCAGAAACTTCTACCCTTCGGCCCTAGTTTGAAGTGTGTTCCCCCACTCCATGACCAGTGCTGTGAGTGTACTAAGTGTGTAGTCAGACCGCTGGCTCTTCCACCCCATGCTCAGTATCCCACTGTCTCCAAATATAACTAACCCATGATAAGATTTGACGGTAGGCAGCATCCATCCAGCAGTGGCATGGAGTCTTCCCTGTGGTCTTCCTCTTGTCTGGAAAACTAGGGATCAGGGAGCACACTCCTCTTGAGAAAGGTCCAAAGGCACACATGGTGCTTCCAAGTCACCTTTGCAAGTTCTCTCAGTAGAGGGGAATAGTAGGCACACACTGTCAATGAACAGGAGGATTTTTTTAAGGGTCTTAAATTTTTGAGTATTTTTAGACAATAAAAGCAACAAACATCATTGACTCTAATTGTTAAAAAGCCCCCCCCCATTTCTACCAAGATAGGGCTGCACTCCTAGTAACTCAGTCATAATTTTAATTTATTTTACATATTTCCCAGTCTCCAGGGAGGGCGGCAGAGCAATTCGTTCAGGTATCCGCCAGCGTGACCATAAGTCCTGATTCTGTCTTCCTGGTCCAAGCGATCCACAGCGTCATGGGAAGAAGACAGAGCTAGGTACAAAAATACAACCCTCACTGATAAGATAGGCTGTGATGCTCACCAACTCACCATCCTATGCCCTACAGCTCACCACCCAGAGACATGTGCACACTCTCGTGCAGACATACACAGTCATAAGCACACATGTATGAACATGCGCACACACACACACACTCAAGGTCTTCCCATCAATCACTCCATTCATATTCTCCTATCCATCAGGAACAGGAACTGAAAACCAGGTCTTCACAAGAAGGCCTTTGGGCTCTCCTTGCGGGCTGAACAGTTTTATGGTCGAGGCAACTGTGAGCAGCCAGGCAAACAAGGCAAAGGCCTTATTTGGTTTGTCCAGCCCGGTTTACACCCATTGTTCAGTCAGCAAAGCAGTGTTAATCAGGGACAGAAGATCCGAACAGATGTTTTGCTAAGCAAATCTGTGAAGCTGTTCTTGCTTCATGACAGTTACAGTACTATTTCTGATGGAGAAGAAAAAAAAATCACTGACGTTATGAAATAATCTTTTCTTTTTTAATTTTATTTCTTTTCTGTATTTATTGTTTACATACCAATCCCAGTTCCCCCTCCTTCCTCTCCTCCTGCTCCTTCCCCTTCCCCCAACTCCAGCCCTATTTGTTCCTCAGAGAGGATAAGGTCTCCCCTGGGAAGTAAATCAAGTCAGTCTATTGCCTCCTTGAGGCAGGACAAAGACACACACACACACACACACACACACACACACACACACACACCACTTCCGCCAGGCTGAGCAAGGTCTCTCTCCATAGAGAATGGGATCCACAAAGTCAGTTCATGAAAACAGTTAGATTCTGGTCCCACTGCCAGTACCACATGTACTGCCCAAGTGTCACCATCGTCACCGGTATTCAGGGGGGCCTAGTTCAGTCTTCTGCAGGATCTCCAGTTGTCAGTCCGAATCAGTGATCTTCTGCTAGTTCAGGCAAGTTGATTCTGTGGGTTTCCCCATCATGGTCTTGACCCTTCTGCTCATATTATCGCTGGTCCCTCTCTTTGATTGTTCTCCAGGAGCTTGGTTCAGTGGTTAGTTGTGGATCTCTGCATCTACTTCCATCTGTTTCTGGAAGAGGGCTCTAGCGGACTGGGTAGGCTGGTTATCCTTTGTTTGATGTCTGGTACCCACTTATGAATGAGTATATACTATATTTGTCTTTCTGGGTCTCGGTAACTTCACTCAGGATATTTTTTTTTTCTAGTTCTGTCCATTTGCCTGCAAATTTAAAGGTGTTTTTGTTGGTCTGTTTGTTTTTTCCACCAAACAGTACTCCATTGTGTAAATGGACTATATTTTCTTTATCCATTCTTAAGGTGAGGGACATTTAGGTTGTTTTTCAGGTTCTGGTTTTTACAAATAATGCTGCTATGAACACAGTTGAGCAAATGTTCTTGTGGTATGATTGTGCCTCTTTGGGGTTTCAGCCATTTGAGATTCCTCTGTTGAAGAGGTCTCTGTTTAGGTCTGTACTCCATTTTTTAGTTGGTTAATCTGGTTCTTCATGGACTATCTTGTTTTCTCCATCTATGGTGATTGAAAGCTTTTCTGGGTATAGTAATCTGGGTTGGTATCTGTGGTCCATTAGTCTCTGTATAACGCCTATCCAGGACCTTTGGGCTTTTATTGTTTCCACTGAGAAGTCAGGTGTAATTCTGATAGGTCTGCCTTTATATGTTACTTGGCCTTTTTCCTTTGCAGCTCTTAATATTCTTTCTTTATTCTGTATGTTTAGTGTTTTGATTATTATGTGACGAGGGGACTTTTTTGGTCCAGTCTATTTGGTGTTCTGCAAGCTTCTTGTATTTTCATAGGCATATCTTTCTTTAGGTTGGGAAAGTTTTCTTCTATGATTTTACTGAATATATTTTCTGTGCCTTTGAGTTAGACTTCTTCTTCTATCACTATTGTTCTTAAGTTTGGTCTTTTCATGGTGTCCCATATTTCCTGAATATTTTGTGTTAAGCTTTTGTTGGATTTAACAATTTTCTTTGATCAATGAATCTATTTCCTCTATTGTATCTTCAACACCTGAGATTATCTCTTCCATCTCTTATATTCTATCATTTTATGCTTGCATTTGTGGTTCCTGATCATTTATCCAAATTTTCCATTTACGGAATCCCCTTGGTTTGTGTTTTCTTTATTGTCTCTATTTTAGTTTTCAAATCTTAAATTGTTTCTTTCACTTATTGATTGCTTTTTCTTGGTTTTCTTTAAGGGATTTGTTGATTTTTTTCCAACTTTTTGTTAGTGTTTTCCTTCACTTCTTTAAGGGAATGTCTCATTTCCTCTCTAAGGGCCTCAATCATTATCCTGAGGTTGTTTTTAAGGTTGTTTTCTTCTGCTTCATCTGCGCAGGGGTGTTCAGATCTTGCTGTTGTAGAGCCGCTAGTTTCTGGTGGTGTCATTTTGCTGTTTATGTTGTTGAGTGTATTCTTACGTTGTTTACCCATCTTTTCTTCCAATCAGTATAGGCGGAGCTTGCACCTGGAGAAGAGATCACCAGAGACTCTGCCCTGCCAGCACCTGAAGGAACATTCATCGGAGCTACAGCCCCCAACTACACTAATTGGAGGAAAAGGAACCCCTGAAGTACAAGCTCCACCTATACAGCTGGTCACTCTTCACAGTGGAGACAGGCCCAGGTTCCAGTTGTTTGCCGCTCACAGGTGGGTCAGTCACTAGGGCCTCCTCTGACACTCCCGGGCCATCTTTTCTTATCTATTAAACAGGTTAATGCCTGTCACAGACTTACAAAGATATATGTAAATTTTATTTTTTCTATGTCAAGGTCTCACCCTACAGCCTAGGCTGCTGGCCCAGAACTCAGCAATACTCTTGCCTTCATTTTTAATTACTTGAAAGGAACTCTATATCATGCTAAAACCAATTTGTGTGTGGTAGTACATGCCTTTAATCCCAGCACTTGGGAGTCAGAGGCAGATGGATCTCTGTGAGTTTGGGGCCAGCCTGATCTACAAAATGAGTTCTAGGACAATCAGAACTGTTACAGAGAGAAACCCTGTCCTGAAAAAACAAATAATCATAATTACTATTATATCAGTTAATAATAATAATAATATTGCATCTCTCTGAGAAAAAGTATAGCAAGTTGAAGTGCCATAGATGGTTTTCTTCCCAATCTCTTTTTTATTGTTGTTTGTTTGCTTGCTTGCTTGCTTTGGTTTTTCAAGACAGGATCTCTTTTTTTATATCCCTGTGCAAATGCACAAAGGCTAAAAATGCATTATAGAGCCAACCTATCCTATTTCTTTTTAAATTTCACAGTAAAATAATTTGGGGATATAATAGACATCCAATCACAACACCAGGGGAATGGTTATGAAATGCCAGTAACTGTTGCTAAGTCCTCAACCTAGTCAATGAACCACAGACACTAACCTTTGACCAGAAGCCCCACTGATGTAGAAGGGAGTATGGTGAAACTCTGGGGACACACTTCCGAAAGGAAGTTGTGAGAGACCGGGTATCTCTTCAGTGAATGTGTTCCCAGAGAAACTCAGCTCCAGCTGCGATTGGAAATGACCAACCCTTGTTTTGAAGAGGGGGGATTTCTTCCCTGGATGGTCCCTGGTTATGGTGGAGCCCATTCCTCTGGCTCTCCTCCTCCCTCCTATCTGTCCCAGCAAGACCGTGGGAGAGGCAGTCAGGAATGTGAGCTAGCTACCCTGTATACTAGGGGGGGAAAGGTCCTCCCGAGAGCAAGGACGATATGAAGATTTCCTCCGCAGCCTTCATAATACAAACACCACTACAAAGTTCCCTAAGGGCTGCCAGGGAACGGGCAGGTGTGTTGGAAAGATCTGGAATGTGTTGCTCCTCCAGAAGCTGCCTCTCTGCTTAATTGTGGGCCTCTAAAGGGTGAGGTCATCTAAGGAAGATGATTCAACCTAAGCACTCCTTGATATTCTCTTCTTTTAAGGCTCCTGCAAAGACAGGCGGGACATGCCGGCGGCGGTACAGCCCTCAAGAGGGACAGACGCCAGCCTACAGTGAAACCTCTCACCCCTCACTAGGCTTCCAATCTCTGCCTCCTCCACGTGTATGAGCTGTGGGATCTGGAAGCCCCCAAATCTCCATTTTCTCATCTCTAAAATGGGCTGTCCCCTACCCCGGGATGATGGCCAGGTTAGTTTGACATCTCATCCTAGTGCGTGGCACAGGGCTCCAGGAAACACCGCCTATTGCTGTGTCATCTGCGTCTCCTCGCTGATTCATTCTCAAGCTCCGGGATTTCGTGTAGAAGAAAACTCGGTGATTCTGCAGGTCGGCAGGAGTAGATTTCAGAGCAGAGGAGCAGCTCAGTGGTAGAGCGCTGGGATCCGCGGGACTCCGGCTGTTGGGATTCTGAACCAGCTGCAGTCCCATAAAATGTCACTGTTAAACATTGCTGTGCTATGGGAAGAACCTGCAGGTACAGCTGGATTCCAGCATCGCTTCCATCCACCACGTCACCATGGAAATGCTACTCAGGAAACAGAAACAAGAAATTTGAAAAGCCATTACACATTACACGTTTGGATAATTTTTATAATGCCATATTTTCCTTCTATAACTGGTTGTATTTTAAAAGCAAGACCTTGCTTTTTATTATTATTATTCATTTTAAGATGATGCCTAAGATGCCCCCTAATCCATTAATTAGTTCAAGTGATCCTATTGCCTAAATCTGGAATCTCTGGTACTCCATCTCTGTAGCACTATACAAGGCTGGGAACTCCCATCTAACAGAAATAAAATAAAGTGCCCTTTAAAACCTCTTGTTTCATTTTTAAATTACACTACTGTACCACATAAAGTTTGGTAACCAAAAATGCTAATAAAAGTTGCCATTCTGAAATATACGACGGTGTAGACCTGTGATCTCAGCTCTTCAGAGGCTAAGAGGCTACAGGCTTGAAGGTGAAACCTTGTCTCAAAAGCAGTTTTAATTGAGCAGCTTGGGAGATGACTCAGCAGGTAAGAGTACTTGCTGCTCTTGCAGAGGACCAGGGTTCAATTCCCAGTACCCACATCCAGTTTCTGGGGACCCAGTGTTCTCTTTTGGCCTCTGAGGACCACGCATGATGCACATAAACTCACACAGAGGTGCACACACACATACACATACTTTTTAAATCTTTCTTCAAAAGACTAAGAAAGTCAGGTGGTGGTGGTTCACACCCTTAATCCCAGCACTTGGGAGACAGAAGCAGGTGGATCTCTGTGAGTTTGAGATTAGCCTGGTCTACACAGCTAGTTCCAGGATGGTCAGGGCTACACTCGAAAAACAAACAAAAGAAAAAAGACTAAGAAAAATAAATAAAAATTAAAATGTAACTTCACCCTTCTAACACAGCCACTGCCTTCACTGTGCCTCCTCTGGTAATGAAAGCATTATCAAGACCATATTTTGTTTTTCCTCACTGCAGCTCCCTCCCCCATCTCTCAATTCCTTTACTGGCTTGCTATTAAACTAACAAAACAAATCATACATACATACAAATCAAGACAGGAAAAGCAAAATATACAGACTTTGGAGATTCTATCACGTAAGCATAGGCTGCTCCATGGCCTTTATTAACTTTGTGTGTGCTGAACAGACACAGAAGTCTTGACTAATACGAGCGTTAACAAGAAGGTAGCTGGGCCTGCCTCACTTTCCTTACCAATATATAACTTCCTTGGATATTCACACCTGGATTAGTGGCATCAGTGGTTGTTATACACCCAGAAATCTTTATCAACAGACCTGAGGAAAGGCAACCAAAGAGATCAGAGGTATGTGTAATTTGGCTATAGAAAAAAAAATTGTCTAGTGTGCTTAGCATATTCCTATTTCAGAGTCCAAATGTCAAACATCAGCCTCTGTAGAATTAAAGCGTTGAACAAACAACTCCATTTTCTTAAATGTGTGAGAAGGGAAGAGAAGTAAAAACCAATCCTGGTGCTGTTTCACACGGAAGATAATCAATCTTAAAACTCTCCACCAAGGTAATTCCTACCGGAAGGAAATGAAAATAAGTTCACAGAGCTTGGGGTATAAACGCCTAGGAGGCAGCCTTGCCAGACAAGAGCCAAGGGGACATTCCACTGAATTTTAATTGCAATAAAAGTTATTACTTCTTCGTAATAAATGCAAACACAACAACTTAATTTTGGACAGGAAGACTTTCTCTCCCAGAGCATGTCCCCCAGGTTGAGAGAGCCTCATCCTGGTCCCCATCTCCAAACCCTAGGCTCCACAGAAGCCAGTGTACAAGAAAGCACTCCACGTGACTTCGTTGAAGAGACGCGCGAGTCATTTCCTTTAGCATCTCCGTTTTCCTGGTAGGGACTCCTTGGCCTCCCTTCACCGTACAGTTGGACCCCAGGACTTTAAGAATGCTAGGTCTGTGATGAAGACCACTGACAGCTGAAGGACACGGGTCAAAGGACCCCACCTACAACAACTGACCAGTCTGCCAGCTTTTCTAGGGCAACAACCATGTCCTCTCGTTTTCAGGAGCTTGGCACTCTGTGGACAGATTGTGGTTTCATCTCTCACGGGTCTTCCCTGTGGTCATTCCATGCGGGAAAAAAAATCATTTTTAACGCATGATCTTGTGTCGCCGAACATTCCTTTACACTGTGCGAAGATGTGTCACTGTGATGGGTTTAATGAAGAGCTGAATGACCAATAGCCAGGCAGGAAGGGGTTAGGTGAGACTTCTGGGGACAGAGAGGTCTCGGGGAAGAAGAAAGGCAGGGTTGCCATGCGCTGGATGCAGGAGGAGAGATAAAAGCCGTGAGTTATATGGCCGCATGTAGATGAATAAAAATGGGTTTATTTAAGTTACAAGATCTAATGAGACAAGCCTAAGCTATAGGTTGAGGTTTTATAACTAATAATAAGTCTCCGTGTCATTTTTTGTGAGCTGGCGTTCCCTCTCCCCCCCCCCCCCCCCCCCCCCCCCCCCCCGCCCCACTCCCGTCCAAAAATCGGGCTGCGATCCTGTGCGGATGGGTGAGCAGGAAGCTGAGCAGGATAAACACTAACCCTGGCCCGCGTGAGCTTAGGCGTCAGATTAATGTGTTAGTGCTGCTCTAGCTGGGTCATGAAATCAGATCTGGGGAGGAAGCTGGCCATGGGAGGGCCGTCACAATTGAGAGCGTGAGGATGCAGGGAGACAGGCGTGCAGGCTGGGCTCGGAGAGTGGTGTGCAAATGTGGACAGTCAGAGGAAGCACTGGCCTCCGGGTGTGAAAAATGTCCCGCTTGGGGGGTCACTATAAGTCCAGCCAAAGCTTGCTGAATTACTCTGTGAGTCTTAAAGAGTAAAGTGACCTGGGGTCATTTTGATGAACTTTTCTTAATGTGTTCGTCCCCTGATTAAAAAAGTATAACAGTTTCTGGGAGGGAACCATATTGGTTGACACACTGGAATCTGAAAACTTGTACTGGTGGCTGGAGAGTGGACTTAACTCGTTTTCCCTTGCCCCAGTGTTTTTCGTGTGTTAGGCTCCTAGCAAATACTAGCTGGATGTCTGAATGAACACATAAACGAGTGATTGGGGGATGAGCAACCTTTCTGGGACCTATGAGCATAGAATCAGAAACCAGGAACCAAGCTGCAGACAGAGCTTTACCACACGCTGGTCTTGTGATCTATACCCCATGACCTTCAGCTGCTGCGGCTGTCGATGGGAATAGCTCGCCTTAATAAGCAGTTTGCAGGAGCAAGGGCGATTTCATGTCTGGGAGCCCTTTGTGATTGACAGTAGGCTCTATACAGATCTGAGATAATCAGAAAGGACTTCCCCACCCAGTTCTCCCCACCTCTAGCTATGTGACCTTGCTCAAGTGAGTTAACCCACCCAGACTTCTCATCCACACACAAGTTACAAGAGGCATGTGCTCATGAGCGAGCCAAGATGACCTCTTACTCTCCTGCCAATTTCTTTCCCCTAGGATGTCATTCTCGGTGTGTTTTCCAAACAGGCGAGTACATTAACTAGGTGATGTGTGAACCCTTGGTCTGCCCGGGATTATTATTATTATTTGATGGCAATCATTAAAGCAGGTGGCAGTCTGATTGGCCATAGGTCACGCACACGGAGCAGCTGCGGCGGCCCCTCAGGACTGCTTCCTTATCAGGACCCTGACACCCAGGTGTTTCCTCAGCTCAGAATCCACCCTCTAGGTTTCCTCAAATTGTGTCTTTCAAACGGTGCCCACCCTGACCTGGTGTGCGAGAGGAAGTACTTCACAGTGATGGCCCCAGCCACCTCTCAGGAAGTCACAGGGACCTTCCACACCCAACCTCTGCTTCCAGGGCCTCAGATAGAAGCAGAAGCTTCCAGAAGCAGCCAGGAGCCCAGTATATTGTCTCTAAGACTTAGCTGTCTAAACCAGGAAGTTTAATTTTAGTTTTGACTTTTTTTTTTTCCTTTTTAAGACAGGTTCTCATATATCCCAGGCCGGCATGGCGTCAAGGGTGACCCCATGTGTTTCTGCCACCAGAGTACTGGGGTTACAGGCTTGGGCCATCACACCCAGCACATGTGGTCCTGGAGATCAAATCCAGGCTTCCTGCACGATAGCTAGCGCTGCACCTCCTGAGCTACGTCCCCAGCCCTAAACCGCATGCTGACTTAAACACTGCTCACTCATCCTGTCATGGACTCCGCCCCCTTTGTCTCCTTTGGTGGATGCCACCCTCTCTGAGACACTGTAGACAGAGCCCCCACAGGCGAAGGTCTCAGAGAGAGCGTCACACCAAGAGTCCCAGATACCTCCCTCTTGGCTCCTGATGGCGTGCTGGGCCCTCTCATCCCAAAATCCTGGGACAAACTCTCCTGCCCTTATTTTTTCTTTTCCCTGAGCCTAAATGCCTGTGTGCGCTCTGTGGACAGCTTTTAAGCCGCCTCACAAAGCCTAGTGCTTGAGACGAAGTTAGCCAGGTTCTGCGCTTTGTCCACGTTTCAACAACTCTTCTGCCTGATATTAAAAATAGCTTCGTCTGGCCCAGTGAGATCAGGCCAGGAGACAGGCGCCTGCTATTCTAATCTCAACCTCACAAATAGTTCTTGATGGGCTCGAGCCCCGCTCAACACCTTCAGGGGCTCCGGCTGGACCAGAGGGCCTGCCTGGTTACCGCTGAAGCGGAGTGCTGCGTGAAGTCCTCTGGGCCGCTCCTGAGTTCCACAAGAGGTCCGCACCCATCCATTACTATTATGGGCCGTAGTGGTACCGCAGAACTGAGCCTCCATTGAGAGCATTCATTCCCCATACTTGGGGTATCCTATATTTCCCAGGCCGGACCCTACAAAAGCCTCCCTTGACAGTCAAACTCAAACATCTATAGTAAATAGGCCGTCTTCCCCCTCCTCCATTCCCCACCCGTAATTCCACCTCCCTTCTTTCCCCCCAAGCCCATCTTGTACTCTGAAAAAAAAAAAAAAAAAAAACATAGACCCTTTGGTTGCCAAGGGAACCAGGCCTTTTATTCTGTTCCAGTGACTGGCTGGTTAGGGCTGAGGAGTAGGGCAACAACTGGTGCCCAGACCTTTGCAGCGCCCCTCCCTACAATGCCCCCCTTCTCCCCCCGAAGGAGGTGGGTGGGTTGCACCCCATTTGCCTTTTCACCCAAGCCCAGCTGGGTGAGACAGAGCCCTTGGGCTCTCAGGAGTTTCCCTGGCTGCCATTTCAGGAGATCAGTGCTCCCCAGGCCCTTCTCTGGCCCTGGCCCTTTCCAGAGGACAATAGCCTCCAGGCAAGGGAAAATTCCATCGCCCAGGGTTCAAGTCTCCAAGGAGTTGCTGGGGCCTCTGTTTAGCCTAGAGTGGGCTCTGAGGAGCCGCTGCAGCTGTCTGGCTTGTCCCCAGCGCCCCCCCCCGCCCCCACCCCCACCCCACCCCACCCCGTGTTTTCTGTTTAACCCCTGAGCTGCCAAGAAGCTGTTTTCCTCCAGACAGTGCCTGGGAACTAAGGAAGAAAAGAAATAAGGTTTTGTTCCCTCGAGAAAACTAATTGGGAAAGATGAGCAGTGTGGGCCGCAGGGAGGAGGCTCCCACCCACCTCTGCATGTCCTCATGGAACCGGGATTCCGGGAATTGGAAGCAGGGGGCTACGGAGAACCAGCGCTGGACCGGAGCTGCCCAAGCAGCTGACAGCCATTTTTCTCAAGCTTAGAAGGTGTTCGGGGTGTGGGGAAAGATGTGGAAAGCGGCGATGGTCTACATTTCCCACCTCAAGGCCCTAAGCCAGCACCTGCTTTTCTCCCCTGCTGTTTCTTCCAAGAGCTGCACAAGAAATTCTGGAACAAAAAATAAAAACTAGAAGGACCAAGGTATCATATTTCAAAACAGCAGGCTGGTAAGTGGGAATCATCTAGCCATCCCATGTCAAAGGTCTAAAAACAGGTTTTTGCTGGGGAATTTTGCTTCAGTGACATCGGCTAGGGATCAATAAAAAGTTTAGTCCGCTGCTTGTCTTAAGATGGGATAAATTCTAAGTACAGATCCATGAGGAACTGAGACATTATTCTGACCCCTTTGGGAATAGAATAGATTTCTAAGCAGCCATCAATCCCTCCCACTTACAAAGCCAGCCAATCATGGCCACTATCCGCCCAGTGCGTGGAGGTAAGGACTGCTCGGCCATTGGTCAAGAGCATTTGAGGGAGAAAATAAAAAGTACTCCTGTGTGGAGACAATACTGCAGATATCATCTCTGCACCTGGGAAACACCTTCTCCCCTCCCACCTGGGAGGAGGGTTCTGATCCAGAGATGCAGATAGTTGGGGGTCTAACACGGTTTCACACTGGCCCCGGGAGTACATACAACATACATACAACAGGGTGCCCTTGAGCTCATGCTCATAGCCACGTCTCTGGTTCCCCCATGTAGCAGAACCTGCTGGCCCACGGCCTCGTCTTGCAGCCTTCTAGTCTCCCGCTGTTGTGACAAGGCTGTATCTTTTTTTCTTTCATGAAACTGCTGTGCAAAATGAAGTGACCCAAAGCACAAAAACTGTCTGTGCGTCTTTTAGGGTTCGTGCTTAAACCCCAGAAACTTCCCGGCAAAGGCACTGAGACGAAAGGAAAGTTGGCCTGGCACTCAGAACTCTTAAACTGGGCTGTGGCCCCTACTCCCAGCATCTCATGCTCCCTCCATGCCTGTGGCTCAAGCAGATGGAAGCCTGGCTCCGGACCCTCCATCCATACTTCCATTAAGAGCTCCGGTGGCCAAAACAGACACTGAAAAGGTCTTTGAGGAGCGGGTCTTACACGCAGCTCTGAGATAGGCCATCGCAGAGGGGGACTTGCTGCTGCATGTCATAACTGAAAAGACCCCCACCCCACACAAACACATGCAAGTGTTGACTGCATTGGATCATCTACATAATTTCTTTTAGCCCTGAAGAAAGAGCTGACTGTTGAGGGGCTGGCCAGGGCTAAGGTGGAGCTTCAATGTGGCCATTTTCAGAGCAAAGGCAGTGCCTGGTGCCAGATCCCTTTCAAGTTGAATAGAATGGAAAAAAGCTAAGCAACACACCAGAATAATAATATCTAACATTGGCAGTGCTACTGCCCAGGAAGGCGGCTCTCTGGGTTTCGTACAGATTCATTTATTTTTTGCCTCATAATAACCCTATGAGATAAATAGCAGTGTTCTATTTTATGGGAGAAAAGAAGGGAGGAGGAGGAGGAGGAGGAGGAGGAGAGAGAGAGAGAGAGAGAGAGAGAGAGAGAGAGAGAGAGAGAGAACAAACTAGGAAATCCAAGGGCAAAAACTAGTCTCCCAGAGAGATCCCCAACAGGGAACATTAGACTAAATTGCCCAGGATCCTGGCTCCACTGTCCCAGAGACCCCTGTGGATGCTCAAGGAGGAAATATGACCAAACTGGGTTTCTGTGGCTGGGAGTCAGCAGATGACCCAACTTCCCATCCTGGGGAAGAGCGCTGCCTGCTGCTCCTGGACTCCACGGTTCCCATTGATCAGCCGTAGGTCTCCCAGACCTCACGAGTACCTGCTTGTCTTTGGATTCTCTGAACAACATGATGACTAGGGCAGGAGTTGGCGTGAGAATGGGTTCACAGACAGAGCGAGCCCGACAAGTAACCAACCACTCATGGCACACATGAGACTCCGTTTGCACGTTCTGGTGTTTTGGGAACTATGTGCTGTCTTGAAATGTGTCTGTTTGAGCCATGAGTAAGTGCAGGTGGGGGGGGGGGCAGATGCCTTTTTCCAGATAATGAAATGAGGTTTCATGGAGGAAGATGCCTCTTAGTCACACTTCCTGTTTCACACTGACCTTTGAAAAGGAAACCCACAAGTCAACCTGTGCTAAGGCCTGCATACAAAATCTACCCACAGGTACAATAAAGATGATCTAAATAAAGCCCACAGCGGGGGCCCAGCTCCACCTGAATCAGTGGAAATAGCAAGATCACTGAGGACAACTGATGGTCAGAGATAAGGGACATGCTGGTGTTCTATAAACAACCAATATAACAAGGGCATGTGAGAGATGCAGATGATTGATAAACAGGAATCCCAGCAGAGAGGCAGAGCAAAGTCAGGGGCAATCATGGCCTTGGTCTCTATGTACTTAGGGCTTAGCCTCTAGTTATAAAAGAGGGGCCCTAAAAATTAGGAGAGATGCTTGGAGTGATTCCAAGAGAAGTCATGATGGCTGAGTTGTAAATGTAATTGTGCCAATGAGAATTACTGAGCCTGCAGAGGAGACCAAAGATAACAAGGAACTTTGAAGTTGGTAAGGAATCGATTTCCACGGAGAACAGCAGAGGGGTGTTTCCCTGTCACCCAGCCACAGAATGGCAGGCCTCCACGGGTGTGAGCTGCTCAGAGTGTCCAGGAGACCACAGCAGAATGACAAGCATGGAAGCTGCTGAAGAATGAGGTGAGGGGTGAGGTCAAAAGCAGCCTGGCCTTGGCCAGGAGTGCTGGGCCAGCAGCTGGGAAAACCTGGGTTCTGATGTCCCAGCCGACTCATCTCCACCCTCATCACGCTCCCATTGTAACACCCCCGATTTCCTAATCATTCTTCTGTTGTCTGTCCTGTTGATGTGGCTGCTGAACCCTCTACATTGTCACTAAAGGGCCAGATTGGCTCCATCCACATTTGTATCCACGACTGGAGAACACGGTGGTTTTCCAGTTATCAACGGCATTGCAATAAACGACTTCAGATTTAGTGCTGTAGAAGACCATCTATTTTCTCCTACTCATGGGTTAGAGTCAGAAATTTAGAGAGGTCCCTGCAGGGACCGCCCCTCTTCCTCTATGTTGGCAGGGAAAGGTAAAGTAACAGCAGAATCTGGACCCATCTGTAGACTCCCTCATGCGCTGTCTGCTGCCTGCTTGAAATGGGCCAGAAGCCCGGTTCCCCCAGGACTTCTGTGTGGAGAACTGCTTGCTGCCTGTGCTTGTGGCTCAGGTTTCTCGTTGCAGAGCATATGGGTTCTCCACATGCATTGCAGGAGAGCCCTACAGAAGCTGTATGACCAAGCCCCAAAAGTCACAGAGCATCGCCTTCTGCGTGCTTTCCTGATCAAAGCTAAACGGTCCCACACAAGGGGAGGGACTTAGATGGCACCTCTTAATAGAGGGAATGTCCAAAGGTTTCTAGCAGCTGGGTAACACTGGGAGCCTATGGAACCACTTGGAGTCCATAGCCTTTGACCCAGTAGAGGTGATGCCCAAATGGTAGGATAGGTACGGATGATTTTTAAAAAGTGGCAATGCCCATAAGCCTCAGACATTCCTGCAGAGGCCACGAGTGTGGCTGTGGTGACCCGCAGAAGGACCTCTTCTAAAGAACAGAGATCCAGGGAGCTGGTGCAGACTCCTGGGGAAGGCAGAAGAACAGTTGCCACAACTGGAGTGTGCCTGAGGTCAGAGTGACAGCATGTGACGTGATGCTATCACGGGCATGGCTGGGTCTCAACTCTTCCTCCTGAGATCAAAGACAGTTTGTCAAATGTCCTTGCAGGAACATAAATACGGAGCCTGTGACACATCCCCGCTCTTCCAAATAAGACATTGTTTCTCAAATGTGCATATGTTACACACTCTCATACTGGGGACTGGGCCTGGAGCCTCATACACACTTGGCGAGTAGGCTACCATTGAGATGTTCTATAGGGATAGGATATCTTCATACTTTTATCTGGAAAGAGGGTCTCGCTAAGTCACCCAGGCTGGCCTTGAGTTCATGATCTTTCTGCTTCATCCCTCCACTTAGCTGGCTGCACACACATCTGTGTCTCAGCCGATATTTGTCTCAGTGATCAGTGTGGATCTTACCACATTAGGGAAGGGGGCAGAAACAAAGAAAGAGGAGATATCAAGTGAAGGAATCTTTTAGAATTATTTCTTCCTTCCTTGTAGAGAGGCCGGAAGTAAAGAAGTGGCAAAGAAGCAAACAGCAGCCTGGCTGTCAAGACTTCATTACCGCCCTGCTCCAAGAGAAGTCCTATTTCATTCATTCAGGAAAAAAAAAAAATAAGTTGCATTGATCTGGTGTTACTTGAGGCCATTTGACCTCACAGGCTGGAAATATTCGAGACTCTGGAGCTCAAGGGAGTGCTAAAGAAGGAAAGAGCTCAGAGACATATGGGAAGGAATGGGGAGATAAAATTGCTATTTAGGAAGGGAAGTGGTCACCTTGGATACTAACACCTGCCTAGGGTCACCAGCTTTCAAGCCTTTGGCTCACACAATCCTGGAACACTAGAGCAAAGCGGGGCCTTCTTAGACGTCATTCAGGTCAACCATCAACTTTAGAGATGAGGAAACTGTGGCTGGACGCATCTGCACCCGCTGAATATCCGAGGGAGTTCCTGAATTTCCCAGTCTGACTTGCGGTTAGGGGAGGATCATCCGAAGGACTCTGACCAATGGACTGTAAGCGGTCCTGAGCCCAAACAGGTAAGAGCTACCGCATCTCCTGCCTTGCAGACGACACGTTCAGGATAGCACGACGACCAGAAGGAAGCTATGTCATCCACCATCACCAGAACAAGAAAGCAAACTTCACTGCTCACGCCGCTGAAACTTGGCATTTCTTTGTCGCTGGCTCAGCCTGACTCAAATGGTCTAGCACAGAGAAGCATGGGGATAAGGAACCTGAATATCCAGCAAACCCTCTCCATCTGTAAGACAGAATCAAAGCAGGTAGGAAGGCAGATGTTCTGCTGTGAGGGGGAGGAAGGAGCACACAGCAGCAGCATCTCAGGGGCGGGGGTGATAATAAACAGAACCTGTTCATGGACACAGTCCTCTCAACAGCCATGGCAGGCCCATCTTCAGCCCCACTTCATCAGGGCTTCAAGAGAAACCAAAAGTAGCAGGAGAGAGCTTGGTCCCAAGCACAGCAGAAAACATCTCAGAAGAAAGGGTGAAGAGAATGTAAGCCAGAGGATAAGGAGGTGTGCCCCCAAAAGACATCTGTTGGACATGACATGGATATTGCATGTATGAAGTCGCTACAGATAGGCTTACCATATAAGACCTGCCCAACCTTAGGTCCATCAATTTTTCATCACGAAAGGAGAAGGAGCTCATGAGGTCCCACCTCTCCTCTGAGGAGCTACCGACTGTTAGTGACATCTGGGGGAGAGGGTATCATTTTCTTCAGTGATGGAGCCACTGAGAAATTGTCCGTGCTCCAGTAAATTACTCCAACCCATGCTCATGCAAACAACCCTATTTAAATTCAGTGGGTCACACAGAGGCACAAACAGTAAGATGGACTTGTTGAGAAGGGGGGAGGGCGAGAAAGTAACAGGGTAAAAGCAACTAAGAGAGAAAGAGAGAGAGAGAGAGAGAGAGAGAGAGAGAGAGAGAGAGAGAGATCCAAAGAGTGTGGAGATAAACCAAGAAAAAGCCAAGACTAGACTAGAATCCAAGACCTCTCTACACAAAGCTGGGGCCCATGTTTTTATAATGATTTGTTTGTTTGTTTTTTTCAAGACAGGGTTTCTCTGTGTAGCCCTGGCTGTCCTGGGACTCTCTCTGTAGACCAGGCTGTCCCAGAACACACAGGTCTGCCTGTCTCTGCCTCCCAAGTGCTGGGATTAAAGGCGTGCCGTGTGCCTCTGCTGCCACCATCACCTGGCTAGAGTGCTGATAAGTTTTTAAAAGATGATTTCTCTCCTCACCCCAATCTTTGAAAAATACTGGTTGGTGTGGGCTTCTTTATCCCCATGGGTTTACTTTTGTAGGAAGCTTATATCAGCACTTCAGCCTAGAGAAGTCTCCAGTTGCTCTGAAGCTAAGTGAAGGTACCTGAGGAGTCACAAGGCTGGGGCTGGGAAACCCCATCCTCACAGGTCCCCGGCTGAGAGTCCCCTTGGTTGATCCCCTCAGAGTTGCAGCCACTTGTGGTCACAGTCAGACCACCAGCAAGTGAAAAGGCTACACTGGGCCACACCAAAGCAAGATTTCTTTAAAAAAAAAAAAATCCAAATCACAACCAGGTTCCTCTTCCTGCCACACTGAGTGGGTGAAGGGATCTTTCTTCTGTGGCTGTTCCTCTTTCACCAGAAAGGGGAATGAATGACTGAAGGCCAAAACAGGCTAAAGGCCAGGCTGTGCTGTCCAACCCGAACCCATGTCTCCAGGACTCTACACTCCCAGAGAAGTCTAGGCCCTTGTTAGCTTCCAACCCCGGGACACCTACCTGACCTCACTTCTGAATCCCATCTACCCCCACCTTCCCTTTCAATCCCTGTCTACTTCCCCTTGAGCCTTCCCAGTCTGGCTCCCATCTTCAGCCAGAGTTCGTTTTGTGTTGCCGTCTTGCTCGTCTGTCTTTTGGTTTTGTTGGTTGTTTAGGGATTTTTGTTTTTGTTGTGAGTTTTGTCTGTCTATCTGTTTGTTTTTGAGACAGGGTCTCACTCGGTTGCCCTACCTAACTTGGAACTAGCTATGAATATGAGGCTGTCCTTGAACTCACAGAGTTCCTCCCATCTCTCCCTTCACATCTCTGCCCTCAGGTATTGGGATTAAGGGCACGCACCACCATGCCAGGCCTTTCAGCTTGATTTTAAAGGGATTTGCATCAAGGACATTACTGCAATTACTCACCCAGACAATGAGATTTTAGGTTCAACATTAAAGACAACCTTATTGACTTGGGGGAGGGGGTCTCAGTTTCTTCATCTATATAACGGGAATGATAAGAACCCTGTCCAGCAGGATGGCTATAAAGATTATTGGAAGCAGTTTGAAAAGTACTTGGAGAATGTCTCCAGAGCCGCAAAGTTAACAGTCTAACTCCTTTGGATCACAAATCAAAGTGTTCTCTCTTTCTCTCTCTCTCCCCCCTCCCTCCCTCATGGTTTCCTCATACTTTCTCACTCCTAGTCCAGTCCCGAGCAGGAGAATCAGATGGTTCCCAGGAGGTAGCTATGCAGTCTCTTGTCCTCAACCTTGTACTTGTTACCAGAAAGACTAGAGCAGGAATGCTTGCCCCCAGGGCCGTCTGAAGTACGAAGTGTGTGCCTCTGTATAAAATGAGTGTGTTTGGTCCACAAGGAAAAGTTTAGATTGGGGATGAGATTAACAAGGAAAGTTTCCAGGTCCAGGCTCTCTAGAAGGTAATAATAGAACACATAGTAGGCATACAGAAGCCTGAGGTGTTAGCCTGCCCAGACCCTTCACTGTCTGTGTGTCTCCAAAGTTCTACTAAGGATCTGCAAGAAGAACACAGAAATTTACATGGCAAGATCTCCCTGTAGGGAACTGTGTGTGTAGAGTACAAGCTAGGAGCCTGGGATGGGAGGGGGGCGGGAATGCCCTTGCTCTACAGAGAACTCCCTGAAAAGCTGTTCGGGGCCTTAAAAAAGATATCAGCATGTTGTATGCGCTCCATATATTTTGCTTGTGCTGTATTTGAGGGTTATGTTTGCTTTTTTATTTGTGGTAAAATATATGTTATATCAAATCTACTGTTTATCCACTTCAGGTGTTCAGTGGCAGAAAGGACATGCCCACTATTGTCCAACCTTTGTCATCATCCATTTCCAGAAGTCTTTCATCTTCCCAAAATAAAACTCTGTATCTGCTAACAATAGCTCCCCATCCCACCCCCAATCCCACCCTCACCCCGCTGCCCTTCCTCGTGACCTCAGTCTACTTTGTCTTTTTTAACTTGACCATTCTAGATATTTCATATAAGTGGATTTACCAGATTCTTTTGCATAATGTCTTGATGTGGGAGTGATTTCTTATTAATAAAGAAACTGCCTCAGCCCTCATAGGACAGAAAATTAGGTAGGCGGAGTAGACAGAGGAGAATGCTGGGAAAAAGAAGCTGAGTAAGAGTCGCCATGATGCTCCCACTCCAGACAGACGCAGGTTAAGATCCTCTCTGGTAAGCCAGCTCATGGGCTACACAGAATATTAGAAATGGGTTAGAACAATATGTAAGAGCTAGCCAATAAGAAACTGGACCTAGCCGGGCCAGGCAGTGTTTGAAAGAATACAGTTTCCATGTAATTATTTCTGGGTATAAGCTAGCCATGCGGGCGGCCGGGTGCCGGGGACGCAGCCCTGCCGCTCCTATTTCAACAGATGGCGCCCAACGTGGGGCTAAATCCACTTAAAAACCTGAGAAGCCTTAAAAATAAGGGAAACAGAGTTTAACACAGATTTTTGCTGTTTTGTTGGTGACATGCTGTAGAGAGATTCCTGATTCAGCAACAGCAGCAGAGAAAAAAAGCTGCGTCATTTTAAAGCGCGGCTTCCTGGTGCTATGCTGCCAGCGTGAACTCTGGCTTTAAAGCATTTCAAGGCTTTTATGGGACTGGATGTTTCTGTTCCCACTTGGGATCGGAGGAGATTGCTCTGAGACCTGCCGATGGCTCAGCGTTCCCTGCCTACACCTGGGCAGATGGCGGAATCAGGCTTAGGCAGGCGGAAGAGCATGGCGGATTCCTGCTGCCATACAGAGACGCGTTTTCAGACTGCGCAGTGCTCTGCGTGTCAGATTTGGCTGTAACTTGGATAAAAAGAGTTTCTGTGCTGCACACTCAGTCTCAAAATTAAATTGCTGATTGCGGCTCCAATGTAAACTGCTGTTTGCCTGTAACTGTGCTCAGCTCAAAAGCACCAAATGACTCTGAGGCAGGAGCGGCTGCTCCTTGCTGAACTGTGCTGATCTCAGGCAGGAACTACCGTAATTACCTTAAAACCGTGCAGTTAAGGTTTAGACTGGGCAGGACACAGGCAGTACCGTATTACCTATACATGGTGCAACTTAAGTTTTTAAGAAATGCTTAACATTTTAAGAAATGCTCCTGGAAAAAAAAAAAAAAATTACAGATTCACAGTAAAACAGATTCAGACACCGTTGGATGAATGTACGTAGGCTTGGGGAAAAAAAGAGAATATAAAGAATAAAGTTAATGTCTTAAAAAGAAAAAGGGTAAAGTCTTTAAAGAGACAGAGTACAGAAGTACAGATAGTTATAGATTAAGAGAAATAAAGAAAAATAAGCCACGTAAAAATGAAAAATTCACAGAGAGTCTGGATTATGTACATTGTGTTTTCTTTAAAATTTTTGACTGTGAAGGAGCTAAGTACAAAGAGACATTTTATTATATGGGCTGCTAAGCTGAACCTGCACATATGTTCTAAAGGTATCTTGACTTCAAAATTTGGATCTAAGGATATGATGCTTTGGAGAGGGTCTTCTTTTGTTTCCACAGAGGATGTGACCCTATGGATTGCATCTATCCCGGTATGGTATGATAGACCACGCCCTCCTGAAAGGTTGCTGTGAACACCCTCAAAAAATTACTTCACTCAACTGCCAACCGAGATGAACCTGACACACAGGTTACACCCTAAATGATCTGATTAACAGTGCCCCCATTCAGCAGGAAGCAGTTTGGAGAGAAAAAACTACGCCCATGTTCCCAAATATTGTTTATAAATGTTCTTTTACATTTAAAGGGGGATATGATATAGATATGAATAATTTGCATTGGTATGGATTTTAAGGTCAATTTTGTTATATGTATATGTATTTTTGAACTTGATTAAGGTATTGTGATTATGTAGTTCACTTAAAATGTAATGTATAATTAGGAAATATAGGTTGTTAATGGATAATCATTGCTAATAGTTAAGCTTGTAGTCATGTTAGTTAGATTTTCTAGATATATAGAGATATATTTCAATTAGATAGGCATTCTTCATATCTTTCAAAGACTGCAGAATATGGCATTTAAAATATTTTAATAACTTAGGACTTTTCATGACAAGGAGACACGTCTGCTCCTGGCAGCACCAGCTACTTCAAGAGGAAGATGGGCATCGAAGAGGATCCTTATGGAGTTGGATAGTCATTTGGGCAAGAAACTGCTCTTGCCTGGACTGTTGCATAAACTGGACACAGAGAACCCTCAGAGAGAGGACTGCTGAACTTGCCTAAAGGTGAGATGGTCTTTCGGGGTTCCTGATTCATGAAAGAGTCTACAAGACATTCTACAGAACACAGCAGAAAGTGACTGAACTGTCTTTAAAATTTCCTGCTTCATGGAAATGTATCTGGATACCATGGGCCTGTAGGCCGAAGATGGATGCCCCAACGGTACAGAGGAACTTTGGGTGACTGTCCAGGCAGCGAGATGTCTCTGTCATTTCTAGAGTTTTCTTATTTCTTGTTTACTTAGATAATATTATATCCTTCTGGAGTCTTTGATGGAGTTGAAGAATAAATAGTTATAGTTTTCCTTAGTTATGATAAGAGATAAAATAGATATAAATATTGTAACTGTAATTCTTACTTGATAACTGTTTTGTTATATGTAATTTTACTATGCTAAAGTTAAAGCCTTTCTTTTTTGTTTAAACGGAAAAAGGGGAAATGATGTGGGAATGATTTCTTACTAATAAAGAAACTGCCTTGGCCCATTTTATTGGATAGAAAATTAGGTAGGCGGAGTATACAGAAGAGAATTCTGGGAGAAAGAAGGTTAGAGGAAGAGTCGCCATGATGCTCCCACTCCAGACAGACGCAGGTTAAGATCCTCTCTGGTAAGCCAGCTCATGGGCTACACAGAATATTAGAAATGGGTTAGAACAATATGTAAGAGCTAGCCAATAAGAAACTGGACCTAGCCGGGCCAGGCAGTGTTTGAAAGAATACAGTTTCCGTGTAATTATTTCGGGCATAACCTAGCCATGCGGGCGGCGGGGTGCTGGGGACGCAGCCCCGCCGTCCCTATTTCAACAATGTCTTCAAAGTTTTTCCATATGGTAATATATATCAGAATTTCCTCCCTTTCCAAGGCCAAATAACATTCTCTTGTATGGATATGCCACATTCATTTATTCCTCCATCTTTTGATGGGTTGTTGAGTTTCCTTTTTGTCTGTTGTACCTACTGCTGCCACACACAGGAAGTATAAATGCCCATTCTAGTCCCAAAGTCCATCTCTTGCATATATACATAGGTGTGGAATTTCTAGGTCATATAATAATTCTCATTCATTGTTTTAGGAATGACATACTGGTTTTGTTTTTGGTTTTTTTTTTTTTAGCATTTCAGTTGTTATTTCTTCAGCCACTGACTCAACCAATAACGTCAACAATGCACAGCCACTGTCCGAGGTTCTAGGGACACATGGGGAGGTCAGTTGAACAGAAAATGTTCTAAGTCCTGGGGTACCAGCAAAAATATCAAAGGAACGATCCATTGGGGCTGTTTAGTTGCCTCATGTATCTCAGTGCTGTATCCCATACAGAGTTTGCCTCAGCAGTAATAACTAAGGGTCCTTTGGAGGGGGTTACCTCCACCGCTCTGGCGATTCTGTCTCATATTGCAGTGATCGCTCCCGTTGCAGTTCTGAAGCGTCTTGCCACACCTTCAGACATGAAGCGTCTTCTCAGCCTCCCTTCTTCTATAGCCTCTTTGAACCAAGCCTCTTTCTCCGAAGCTTGAGAAAGCCCTAGACTAATAGAAAACTCTAGCTCGCTCATCAGAGACTTCTAACCTCTCACTCCTCATTGGTCCTCTCAACTGCCCGGATTTTCAGGCGTTTTCATGTATACCACTCCTCCTTCATTCATTTCTGCATCCATGCATCTCTGTAGCCCTGAACCCCTCCCTTCCTTCAAATGGACCATCCAAAACTATGAAGCCCAAGTCTGCTTCTTCTGCGAAGGTTTTCCACCCTGGAGCTTGCGGTACTCTCCATGCCCCCAGTTTCTGTTGGGATCCTAACCACCCACTGATGACATGGCAGGTGTCCTAGCAACCTGCAGAGGCACCTGGGGTACCATCCTAAGCACCTGCAGACTCCTATTTTGCATTGTTCCATAGGGAGTTGTGCCTACTTCCCCCTTGCCCCTTCCTGGCCTCCTTTCTGCGGGGATTTCTCACTGAGAATGAAGTTCAACCTTCTGGCCCATGACGTGGGACAACCTGCCTCTTAGACTCTGTGGTTGCAGGAACACTTGCCCTGGCTGCTTGCTGCTTCCTAAGACAAGCGCCCACTGGGCAGGGAACGTGTAGCTTCCCCTCTGGGGATCCCAGCTTTCTCAAACTAGAACAGGGAACTTGGGTCTCCCCTGTCCTCCCCACTGCCCACTCAGTTCTCACTGCCTCCATTAGGCCCCTCGAAACAGAGCAGGCTGGGAATTGGTGCTTAGCCAACCTAAAGCATTAGCCACATTTACATTTTATTATTTTTAAGAAAACAAGATTGCCAGGCAAAAAATGGGATCTTGGGGGAGGGGGGAGGGAGGTAAGGGGAGATGGGGAGAGAAAAGTGAGAAGGGGAGGTTGGGGGGAACTTGGGAAACGGGAT
>NW_026067982.1:1387086-1439611 GCF_014885135.2 Alexandromys fortis | reverse complement strand
GGGGGGGGGGGGAGGAGGCGGAAATCTTTTTTTTTTCAATAAAAAATTATATTTAAAAAAAAAAAAAGAAAACCATTCTAAGACAGCCTGTAATGACTGAGGGCAAGAAAAATTGACTGTTTTCCTGGGGGGGGTAGTTAAACTTACGTATTATTTTTTTAACGTTTTAATAAGGAAATGGTTAATGGCATAAGAAGGTTTGTGGTACACTGGTTGTCTTATTTCGCTGATGTTTCTGCCTCATTTACCCAATTCTTTTTGGGTAACCAAAGGAATTTTTTCCCTCGTGGGGAATCCCCTGATTCTGTATTCAAAGCCCTCCAAATTCAGCTCCTTGCCTCTTTTTGTTTGTGTATTTATCTTTGAACACAGCTGGGCTGAAGACATACTGGGGTAGGCCAGTTGTGGGCTACACATTTCTTGGGCCCAAATAAGGGGAGAGGGGGGCGGGAATTCCATCTACAGCTCGGACTGGCCTATTTTGTGTGTGGTTCTGTGAAGCACATTTAAGTTAATACCTGGAATTTTGTTCAGAACCATTTTGTTAGTTGAATAAATTGGTAGGGTCCATTACCTGGGCAGCAGGACTCTCTTAGCTCTAAGTCCCCTTAGTTAGCTTCAAGACCCCAGCACAATTCCAGAGGAACGGGGCTAAGCTCCTTTCTCAGCCTGTACCATCAACAAAAGCTGCAATACCTTTTTTTGGGGGGGGAGAGGAGGGAAGCGAGGAGGTACAGGACATGACACCAGTGTAAGACAAATGGCCCAAAATGTTCTACAACCCTAATAGTGGGCAAAGACAGGATGTTCCCCCATTCTCCACAGTTCTGCTAAGATGCTAAGATCTCCGAGCTGAGAGGCAAGTCCAGCCAGCGGGCTCTGGAGAAAGTGTGCCAACGCCACAGTAAAGTCTGCTGCCTGACACAGCCCTGGTTCACACTCTTCCCCTCCCCAGCTTCCCTTTCTCCCCTGAAGCACTCTGTGCAGGAATGTTCCACGATTTCCCATCCGAAGCCAAAAAGCCATGAGAAGTGAACCCCCCTCCAGCCAGCACCCTGCTTTTCTTCTTCCTTTCAAAATCAAACTGCTCGGATGACTTTTACTCTATGAGTTGCCACATCGTCGCCTCCCAGTTTTCTGTGGTCTTTGTAAATGGGCTTTGTTCCTGTTGCTTTGTCTAGGTTCCTTCTCAGGTGATCCAATTGGTCACTCCTTTTTGGAAGAATTTCCTCCTGGTTTCACCCGCCCCAGCTGATTACGTTCTGCCGGCTTGACAAGGCTGTCCTGAGGCGGGAACATCCTGGGGTCCTTTCCAGAGGCCTCTCCTCTGGTCTGACTGCTCTCACCCTGCGGCAGAGGTTGAGCAGAGGAGGGTCCCCCATCCCTGCTGTAAATGTCACCCATGTGCTGACGAATCTGCACTCTAGTTATCATGCTTCTACCTGGGGGACCTTGGACCAGTCAGTCATTCCTTCATCTCTCCATGGCTGAGTTTTGTCTATAACGTGAGGGCGAGGATGGTATTGGAATCCAGTTAGAGGGTCATGATGAGGACTGAGCAAGTTAGTGCTTATGCAGTCCTAAACCAATGGTTAGTAGGTGTATTAAACAGACACCCCTCCCCCACTGCTTTACCGTTCAGGGCTGGCTGACCTCTAGATTTCTGTGGCACTTCTCCAGTGAGTCATCCTTAGAACTGTGGTCAGAGGGCTGGTGACAGATCTCGCTGCTCTCTGGGAGATCAAGGACAAGGCCTGCCTTCTTTCTTCCTCTGACATGAAGTGATGGGGGAGGGGAGGCCTCGGGGAGACTTCCTACTGGATGAATGAACAACGTCAGTATGAATGGATGAGCTGCAAAGGTGACTTGCGCTGGCCCTAGGGTTCTTGACTAGGGTATGGCCTCACCTCGGAGCTGCCCACACGTTAGAGTCTGGATATCCTAGAGCCCCTGGACCATGGGAGGGGGAGGGCCATGAAACTCACAGGCTCCCATGTCAAGCACAGAGGCTTCTTTGTCCCTCTGAGCCCACTCCTGGGCTCTAAGTGACAGGCCTTACTTAGCACTGTAATAAATTTTAAAAAATGGCAGACATACTATCTGGCATGTAAACCAACAGTCACTTTGTAGAGCAGTTTACAAGATTTATCAATATTTTAAATGCACAGAAATCCCCTTTGTCCTGGTTATTTCGTGCATAAAAAAAATTATTTTACAGATACCCATTCACTCAAGCTCTCAAAGGTAAATAAGCAGATATAATTAACTGTGGCCATGCTTGTCATAGTTTGAGAAACAGGAGTAACATAAATGCCAATTGGTAAGGGAATGACTAAGTGATAGACCCACCATATGTATGTTCTACAGTAGAGTATGCAGATGTTGAAAGCAGTAAGTTCAAGGGCTGGCTAAATAACAAGTTTGGGGCTAGCCTGGGGTACCTACATGCTGTCTCAAGAAATAAAATAGGGCCAGAGAGACAGCTCAGAGGCTAAAGCACTTGCCCCCACAAGTAAAAGAACACAAGTTTGGGTCCCTAAAGCACACATACACACTGGCGAGCACGACAATGTTCCTATAGCTCCGGTCTCAGAAGGCAGAGATGGGCTATCCCTGGAGCAAGCTAAGTAATGAGAACAAAGGCATCAGGCAGTTCTGTATTGGTTAAGGCACCCTGTCTCAAAAGAATAAGGTAAGAGAATTACAGAAGAGGATTCTTGGCATCAACCTCCATACACTTACACATCACACACATAAAAATACATGGAAAGAAGGAAAATAAAAAGAAAAGATAAATTTCCAATTTAATTTTTAAAATTTTATTTATTTTATTATTTTGTATGTATAAGTGTGTGCACCATGTGACTGCTTACTGCCCATGAAGGCCAGAAGCAGACTTTGGATCCCCTGGGACTGGAGTTACAGACTGTTGTGAACCACCTCGTGGATGCTGGGAATTGAACCAGGGTCCTCTGCAAGAGCAGCAAGTGCTCTTAACTGACTCATCTCCCCAGCCCTAAACCTTATTTAGGTTTTTTCTAAAAAAAAGAGAAATGACACAAAATCAGGTGGTTATGGGGGTGGGAATGGACTCAGGAGGAGTCAGGCCACAAATATGATCAAAATTCTCCAATAATTAATAAAATAGCATTTTAAAATAAATATGCTTAAGAACTGTGTATGTATTGTTCTCTTGTTGCCTTAATCAGTACGACATGACTTATAGTATATATACACAATGAAATGTTCTCAGTCACATAAAGAATGAAGTTATATAACTGGTAGGAAGAGAATCATATTAAGTCTGACATTTCAGGGACCTAGATGTCTGTATAGCTCTGGGACTAACTAGTGTCCCCCTGATTTATATGTTGAAATTCTGATGGTCATAACCCAAAAACCCATAACCATATTTAGAGAAAAGGTGCTTTGTGTGTCTGTATGGTGCAAGCATGTATGAGCACACGTGTTGGAGTAAACATGTAGAGGCCAGAGCTCAATGTGAGGGGACTTCTTTCTCATTCTCCACCTTCCACACCACACAGCTGGGATTAGACATGGCCACCGTGACCTAATCTTTATGAGAGTGTCGGGGATCCAAACTCAGGTCTCACATTTAAGCTTTACTGACTCAGCAGTTTACTGCCCGGTAGGGTCATTAACGGGATAATCAAGGTGAAGTCAATACAAGTAGAACCCGCCTAACAAGAGGTTTAAACATCACCCTGCACAGAGTGAAGACCATTCGAAGACAAGCAGACAGAAGACAGTCATGCACCAGCCGAGGACAGAGACACTCAGTCAGCCAACGGCGACAAGGTGCCAATTTCCCTTCTCAGACCTCTGCCCTCCAGTCCGACACAGCTCTGCCTTTGAAGTCGCAGTCAGAGATTTGTATGGTGGCACTAGCAACCAAGGCTTCTCGCAGAAAATTATTTTATTTTCAACTTCTTAAGACAAGGTCTCCTGCCCGGCAGTGGTGGGCCTTTAATCACAGCACTCAGGAGGCAGAGGCAGGAGGATCTCTTTAAGTTCAAAGCCAGTCTGCTCTACTGAGCGAGTTCCAGGACAACCAGCCAGCGTTACACAGAGAAACCCTGTCCGCCCCCCCCCCAAAAAAAACAAAGCAACAACAACAGCAGCAAAAGACAAGGTCCCCCTAGTCTATAGAGGTTGTAATATTTAAAGAATCTTTGAGTGGGGCAGTGGCGGTACATGCTGTTAATCCCAGAGCTCAGGAGGCAGAGGCAGATGGATCCCCGAGTTCAACCAGCCTGGTCTACAGAGCAAGTTCTGGGACAGTCAAGGTCACACAGAGAAACCCTGTCTTGAAAAAACAAAACAACAATGTGGAAAAAAAAAAAAAAAAAAAAAAAGGAAAAAAACCTTCAATTCAATGGCTCAGCAAATTTTTCCAAAAAAAAGGCCTAGTGTCCCAGACTAAGAATGGTCATCACAAGGGAACCCACAGAAACAACTAACTTGGACTAATAGGAGCTCACAGACTCTGGACCAACAGCTAGGGAACCAATCAAGGCCCCATGTGTGACAGCTCTGTAGGTTGGTCTATTTGTGGGACTCCTAGCAATGGGATCAGGGCCTGTCCCTAATGACTGGGCTGACTTTTGGGAACCTATTCTTCATACTGGATTGCCTTGCCTAGTCTTAATACAAAGGGGAGAGCTTAGTCCTACATCAACTTGATATGCCATGCTTTGTTGACACCCATGGGAGACCTGCCCTTTTCTGAAAAGAAACAGAAGAGGAGTGGATGGGGGGAGGCAGAGAAGAGGCATGGGAGTGGTGTACGGGAACCGAAGGAGAGGAAGGAGGGGAAACTGTGGTAGGATTGTAAAATCAATGAAAATTCTAATTAATGAAAAGGAAAAAAAATTATCTACTATTTATGCATGTATGTGTATGTACAGTCTTGCTTAGTCTTTGTTTATTGTTGGTGGAAACTGAACCCAGGGCTTCCGACATGCTAAACTCCCACCTTACTGCCAAGCTAAGACCCCAGCCCCTAGGAGTTCTTTTTATCTGATTGAGAGCTGAAGGGATGATTGTGCCTTCTCTAACTCTAGGAAAGGAATCAAATGTCTGAGCAGCAGCTGCATGCAGGAGCATTTCCATGCGGACATGGGGCCCAACTGAAGATGTTCCAGTGTTGGCTGGTTTCAGATTATTTACAAAGAAAATGAACACACACACACACACACACACACACACACTCCATGTAAATCCAGGAAATAGGGTAACAAAACATCCTTTAATTTGCTTCAAAAACAATATCTGTTTTAAAATAACAAGTTTATGACTTTAGTTTTGTTTTGACACAGGGACTCATGTAGCCCAGGATAGCTCAAATTTGCTACATAGCTGAGAATGACCTTGAAGTTCTGCTCCTCCTGCCTCTATTTCCAAGGAGATAACAGGTGTTTGTCAACAGGGCTCTTTTATTTTGGTGTGTGTGTGTGTGTGTGTGTGTGTGTGTGTGTGTGTGTGTGTGATTTTTTTTGAGACACGGTCAGTTAGGCTAGGTTAGCTGGCTAACATGACCCAGGCATACACCTGTCTCCACCTCTGGGCTTACCAGCCTGTGCCACCACACTTAACTTTTTTACGTGGGTTCTGGGGGTTAAACTCTTGTCCTTGTGCAAGCACTTCACTGACTAAGCTATTTCTCCAGTCCTATGGATTTGGGCCTTTTTTTTATTATTTACTTTTGGAAATTTTAAAGAATGCAAAAAGAAATCTCCAATCTCTCAACCACCCTGAGGCCAGCACTGTTTATACTTTCATTTATTTTTACTTTGCTTTATACAACTCTTTCATAATTGGATACAGAGTAACATATACAACTTTACATACTTTTTTATTTATAAAACATTCTTCCACACTATTGTAATCTCTTTATAAACATCGTTTTAAATGACGGCAAAATCCCATCAAGTTGATCAGTTTTCCAAATGTTGATCTATAAAACATCTGTAGTAGAGTCATGTCTTTAACACAGAGCATGTTAAAAATACAGATTTCTGGACCCCATCCCAGAGCCATTAAATCAGAATCTCTAGTGGCAGAGGCTGGGAATCTTCATTCTCCTAACTTTTCAAGACACTCACAAACCTATAAAAGGATGGAAACTCCCAGAACTGACATGCCTATAGTTTTGCTAGAACCTTATCTGAAATGCTAGATGCTGCCATTGTTTTTGGTGTTTCATAATTAACTGCATAGCAGACATCTTTGTGCAGAAAGCGTTTTTGCAAATTTTATAGCAACTCCTAGGGATGGTTTTCAAAAACTTACCTGATGATAGCCAAGATATGAACCTTTTAAAGATGCTTGGTAAACATACACAGCTAGGTACACAGTCTGCTCAGGTTTCAGGAAGATAGCTGCTGCCAATAACTGATCTGTATGTCTATTTATACTATCTCCATTTTTCCATCTTTATTACCAACAGGTCACAACAAAGCATTCAAGGAATGAGAAAGTGGTCTTTGTTGACACATACTGCCTCTGGCCTGCCTACCACACAGAATGAGAACAGCAGATAGTCATGATATCCCAAAGCTTCCAGACACTAACCACAACCCAAAAACATCTCAGCCACTCTCCAAAGAGCCTCTGCCTTGTGTTCCATAGGAGCATTGCACTTCTCAGTTCAAGTCCATGTGTTTGAAGGCAGAGACACAACAAGAACATGCATGCAGGTAGGGCTGGGCCCACGTGCTTAAGAAGACCACCTCTCCAAGAACAGCCACAGCAGCAGAAAGGTTTCAGTACCTCTGTACAGGAAATTAGTTCAGGGATCCATCGTCTACTCAGATCAGGACAGTTTCTTTACACATTGAATTTATGAGTTGTCAAGGGGTCAGGGAGAACCACAAAATAGAATGCCAAACACACCAACACATTGTCCATAGACGGCATGCTGAAATGACCGAGGGGAAAGGAGATGGCACAGAGACACCAGTAACCTGAAGCCATCTGCTGTACTCAGCATCCACCATGTTATAGGCATTCATCTAAAAGCTTTATAAACAATGATGTGGAAGTGATGTATGCTGTAAATATGTTTTATTGCCATTGGTTAATAAAGAAGCTGCTTTTGGCAAATGGCTTAACAGAATAAAGCCAGGCTGGAAGAGATAGAGAGAGAGTAGACGGAGTCAGAGAGAGATGCCATGTAGATGTCAGAGGAGAAAGATCTGAGCCACTAGCTGAAACCTTGCCGGCAGGCCACAAGCTTCGTAGTAAAATATAAAATAATAGAAATGGGTTAATTTAGGATATAAGAGCTAGCTAGAAATATGCTTAAGCTATTGGCCAAATAGTATTGCAAATAATATAGAGTTTCTGAGTAATTATTTCAGCCAGGAACAAATGAGTAGCCTCTGCCATTGGCACAGACGTGGTCAACTAAATCCACTTAAAAACCTGAGAGAACTTGAAAAGGAATTCGAGACATGCACACACACAAAAGAGTTTAACGCAGCTTGCTCTCTTTGCTGGCAGAAAACAGAGACATGGCTCCTTTAAGAGGTTTCCTGACTCAGCTTTAGTGGCAAAAACTGTGCAGTTTCTTTAAGGGTTGGCTTCCTGGTTCGTGCTAGTTACAGGAACAGCTCTGGCTCTTTTTTGATGCCTGACACCCACTTCAGGTGTCATGGATGTTTACATGCCCACATGCTTGTGTGCCCACTTGGGGTCAGGAGGAAAGTAGCCCTAAGACCTTCAACCACCACAACTAATTCTTTCTGTCTTAAACCTGCATGTGGAAACAATCTCCAGGCTTTCCCATCAGACCTGGAAGGCCAGCAGCAGGCAACTCACACCATACACTGGAGTAAGCCAGGCTCCCCCGCCCCCTTCAAACAAACATATTAAGTTAATAATAATGCCAACATTTGACAGTCACGGCTTACTAATTAATTCTCATTTGTCCCTTCGGTTAGGAATAGGGATAAGGTTTGCCTGACCTACAGATGAAGAGAAGTGTCTATCCATCTCTTTACAGTGGAACCAAAAGTTACCGGAGGGCCAGCTAGACGGCTCAACAGCCATGAAGCCCAAGGACTGAGCGAGAGCCTTTAGGCCCATGTGATGGAAGAAACCATTATCACAGGTTGTCTTCTGACTTCTACATATGCTCCACACACAGAGATAGTTAAATACAATTTTTTAAGTAATTGAAAATTTTAAATGGGAACGGAACTCAGGTTTAGCTTTGCCCCACCTGATAATGTTCCAAGTTAGTGCTTCTGTCCATCCTTACCCAAGCACCCAAAGGCCATGCTTAGAACAAAGAGGATTCTAGAGAGATCTTTCCCCACTCCAGGTGTGATCCGTTCATGCCCTGCGGCATGAGTGTGAGTGGGTCTTCTCACACCCGCTCTGTCCACCTGCCAGTGCAAATGCACTTGGAGTCTCAGTGTTACCGCCTTTCACCTTCACAGCCACTCCTATCTCATGATGAGCAGCCATGACTCCATGACGTCAAGTGACATGTTCAAGTTCACAGGGCTAGAAGTACTGCACGCCAACTGTCAGCAGGTCTACCCTTTCCTGGAGATGACTGGTGAAGAAATGTGTTCTGGGCTGTGTAGCCAACAGCTTCCAGGAGAATAGAAATCTCAAAGCCAGCTCTGGGCACTGACCTCAGAAACAGCCCTCTCTCCTTACCCTGTTTCCAAGGCCTCTGGGCTCTGGGCTCTGCAGCTGGAGAGGTTGTGGGGTCCAAGGGAAGGAAGGCTTATTCCTTTGGGAATCCATTCTTACTCAGGAACTTCTGTTCTCAAAATGCAAAGAATGCTGTTGCCTGGGCCAGACATCCTGGCCTGATGCCGTCAGCCAAGTCTTGAGTCTACAGTCTTCACCCCAAGTTGTGTTCAGGGAAGTTCATGCCATGCCCTCTGTCCTCTTAACTTACCCTCCCACTCCATCTTCTCGCCCTTTCAAATACATACTGAGCGTTTGCCCAGGTGCCAACCATCCGCCTGAGGCCATTAGCATTCTAAATCACGTTTAGCTCTCGCGATGATGATACAAAGAATTCATTATCACTGAGGCACTGGTTTCACAGAGAGAGAAACCGAGACCGAGTCCTTTTATGCCTTTCTTGGGTCACACAGCTGGACTGGCCTTTAGACTCTCTGTGTTCAATACTTGGGCCTCCAGCTGTGGGAAGCTCCTTTCTCAAGCTTCGCCACCTCTGACCCTGGGAAAGGAGATGTGGGGGAGCAAATAGCTCTACAGTCACATTTTTCAACGCTTATGGCCTCTGGAAATGACACCTAGTGACACCTCCTAAGAAAAACTCAATAGTCAGAAACCAAGGCCCTCCCTAACACCCCGGCTACCTGATAAGGGGTGTGAACTGCCTCTGAGACCTAGGAATCCTGAGTTTCTGAAACTGCACTATTGAAAAAATTAAGTAAAAACTAAGTTCACTTGTTCTTTAGACTTCCTGCTCAGTCTGGGCCTGGCTAAGCCTATCCCCCTGGAGTCAGCCGAGTGACTGGGACCTCATGAGTCATATCCTCACCAGGCTCTTCTAAACCTTAAATATTCACCAGCAGGTAGAGTAGCTAGCGTATTTTGGGGCCTCTCTCACACAGCACTGTGACAGACATGATATCATATAGCCTCATGTGCCCCAGGGGAAAGAGCAGCCGCAGGGACCCTTCCTTCAAGCTGGAGACCCTGAATCACAGAGGGAAATGGAGTCACCGACATGAATAGGAAAGACTGAAACAGACCCAGATATCTGGCAGGAGATGAGTGCCCTTCACTCCTCCCAGCCCTGGACCATTAAAAGAAGGATAAGTTTGTGGGTCTCCTAAAGCATCTAGGCTGGAGTTGGCCTTGCACAGTTTCTTAAAGAAAGGCAGTGGCCCAGTGGCCCAGGCTGGGGAGATAGTTCAGTCAGTAAAGACAATGGCCCCAATAGGAAAAGACACGAAGCACAAGGAAATACTGTGGCCACTCCGGCTTTGCTACTCTCCAGACCACTCTGAACACAACTGGCTGCCGGCCTCCTCCATGTTGGGATCTAAACATCAGATAACAAGGATCCGGTGGGCTAGGAGAACTCAGGATAGCCAATAGGATAGGCTCTGTTGGCTACTGGGCTCCACAGCAGAGCCCAGCGGCCTCAGCAGAACATATAGCCAACAAGCAGGCTCCTAGCCTCCTGGGAGGCTGGCTCCAGAGTCCTGGGAACCTTTTTTAAGATATGCCAGTAGGAAACGCAAGCTTGACAGGTTAGCCAGGTGTGCCAGTTCCCTCCTCACCAATCCAGGCCCCTACCCTACTCTACCCGACCCGACCCTACCCTACCCTACCAGGTTTCTCCAGACCCTTCTCCTCTGTTGACCTCAGTGGCTGCAGCCTACTCATGGGCCCCTCATTCAACCCCACCCAGATGAGTCCCTAGGCCTCACTTTTCAGAGAATGAGCTGGAAGGTCCCTGATGAGCAACACAATACACGGAACAGAGAAAGGGCTAATCCAGCAACGCAACCGACGAATTCGGGGCCACTGTTTGGTACTAGCAAAACTGGATGTGTTTCCAGAAATTGGAGAAATGTTTGCTCCACCAGCCTGCACACAGAAAGTCAACAAAGGTAACTGGAATGGCAGGTGGGGGAGGGTGGAGAATAAACCCCATCCATTTATGAATGAGCCAACCAAGGCCCCAGGAATGAAGGAGTCTTCCCAAGGCCCCATGCTCACTGTTAGCATGATCTCTTAGATAAAGACTCAAGGGCTGAGAGGCCCCTAATCCCGTTGGTGACAGCCGATGCTCAGACACTGTGATCTTGCAAGCTTCACTTAGTCACCTATTAACAAACAACCCTAACCCGTATGGCGCTGTCCTGTGCCCTCCATCCACAGGCTCTGTTTGCACCTCTGCTCGTCCTCTGAGAGGTGCTGGCACCCACGGGTGCCCTGTCCCATGGAAATTCATTTCTGAAGACTGAAAGAGCAAGATCAATGAATCTATAAAGGAATAAAACCAAAGAGTACTTCTATTTTTAAAAAGTGTAATGGAAGCCAGGCACGGTGACGGATGCCTGTACTCCTAGTATTCCAGGGGCTAAGACAGGATGACTGAAGCAAATTCAAGGCTAGGCTGGGCGACACAGACCTGCTCAGCCTATAAAGCAAGACTTAAATTCAAAAAACTAAAAGCAAGCAAACAAAAAATCCCGAGAGAGGTGGCACAAATCACACACAGGCAGTCCCCGTACCCAAGAAGTGGCGGCCAGAGGGTCAGAAGTTCAAGGCTAGCCCCAGTTACATAGAGAAATCAAGGTCAGCTAGGCTTGCCTGAGACTCGTAATAATAATAATGAGAAAAATCCTAAGTTATTCTAGGGGCCAAATCCCTATAGTTTCTGAGGAATTCCCACTCACCCTACAGCTGTAGGTCCCTTGACACCACAAGGCCTGTCATTTTCTCAGACCTTTCAAATCTGTTCTGCTATCTGTGAAACAGCACTATTATCTCTCTTTGACTGCCGCCTTATGAGATTAGAATTAGAAAATTTGACATTTAAAAATGCCCTGGTTGGGGCTAGAGAGATGGTTTAGCAGTTAAGAGCACTTCCAGAAGGTGGTACTGAACTCCTATCTCCCACACAGAGGTTGGCAACTGTAAACGGAGACTGAGTTTCCCAGCTGCCGAGACCCAAATGATCACACAAAAAATGTATTAATCATAACACTGTCTGACCAATGGCTTAGGCATATTCCTAGCTAGCTCTTATATCTTAAACTAGCCCGTTTCTATTAATCTATGTATCACCATGAGGCTGTGGCCTACCAGTAAGGTTTCAGCATCTTTCGCCTTCAGCAATAAGATGACATCTCTTTGACTCTGCCTACTGTCTTTATATCTCTGTTCAGATTTTTTTGCCTGACTATAATCTGCCCTGCCATAGGCCAAAATAGTTTCTATCAACCAATAGTAATAAAACATATTCATAGCATACAGAGGGAAATCCCACATTATCTCCCCTTCTCTGTCTAAATAAAAAGGAAGGTTTTCTCTTTAACATAGTAAAATTGCATATAACAAAACAGGTATCAAGCAAGAATTACAGTTACGATATTTCTTTGAGAGTCTAAAGTTTCATATCTAACTTATCTTTTATCATAGCTAAGGAAAACTATAACTATAATCTGTCTTTAACTCTACCAAAAAAAATCCAGAGGGATATATAATATTACCTAAGTAAACAGGAGATGCATTGTAAGTAACTTCCAAAACTCTAGAATTGACAGAGACATCTTGCTGCCTGGACAGTCACCCAAAGTTCTTCTGTACCATTGGGGCACCCACTTTCAGCCTGCAGGCCCATAGTATCCGGCAGACTTCCATGAAGCAGGAAATTTGAAAGACTGTTTCGCCCATATACACAACTGTCCCAGGGGATCTGATACCCACTTCGGGCCTCCACAGACGCTGCAAACATGTGGTGTACAGATATTTTCAGGCAAACATTCATATACATAAAATTAAAATAAATTTTAAAAGTGCCATGGTTTCTAACATGCCAGAAGCCTAGGTAATTACTCATTGATGCACACAAAGTCCCCCTGGCATTTGAGAGAATCAGTCTGGAGGGGTCAGGGAGTGAAGGGAAGTTACTTAGGTAACTCAGCCAGGTTAGCCAGGAAGCTCCCACCAACCTGCTTTAATGAGAGCCTCTTAATCATCCTGGCCTCTCCCCCAGTGCCTGGCTCTTCCTGAACTCTTCACGAACTCTGCAGTCCCTGGCTTACCCTACCCACATGTGCCCATGATCCCTCTCCCTAACAGATGTCAGCCCACCCCAACAAAGAGCCCTCAGCAGCTCCCAGAACAGGCTCCCCCTGACTGCCTCCTGTTCCCATCCTGCCTGGAACAATGGGGGTTCCCACATCCCCTCCTTTCTCACTGAAGTATGAGCAAAGCAAACCACAGGCTGGCTGACCCCTGTCCACTGTGTCCTAGGGCCACCACTATAGGGAGGCTGGAGGTGGGTGGGCTTGGGCTAGCTTGGTGGCCCCCATCTCTGGATTCCTCCCATTCTCTGCACCCCACACTAAATTCAAGGGAGAGACGGGGAACTAGAGTTTCCTAACCCTCTATATGTGCTAGGCTCCTTGCCTGTGTTAGCACTATTGCTCCCATTTAACAGATGAGAAGAAAGAGGTTCCCAGATCCACTGCAGGCAAGCCATAGGGAGTCGAGAGAAATATAAAGCCAGGGCTCTCACCCTCAGCTTAGGCACAACGGCAGATCCCACATTCACAGTCTTTTGCTGAGTCTATTCATAGCAGATTTACTGGAGCAGATCAAAGAAAACAAAGTTCTTTAGACTTCTGGATCCTAAGCTTAGAATCTCAGTAAGTGCTGGAAATGAGTATGGAATAAAAAGAGTTGATATTGGATAGGAATCTTTAATTTTGTCATGTTGTTTTCTCAACCAAAAAAAAATGTTCTTTTTCCCTTTCCTGGCAATGGTACACATCTTTAATTCAAGCACTACGGAGACAGAGGAAAGGAGATCTCTGTGAGCTTGAGACCAGCCTGGTCTAGAGAGTAAACTCCAGGACAGCAAAGGCTACACAGGGAAACTCTGTCTTTAAAAAAAATTTTTTTTTAAATTCTTTTCCCAGAGTAAACAACCAATTCACATAAACAGCAAAAACTACTATCCATGGACCACTGACTATGAAGCAAAGCCTTTTAAGAGCATCCCCGAATCCAACAACAGCCTGTACTCTCTGTTATCTGCTTCACAGGGGCAGAAACCGAGATGGGGAGATTTGCCGCAGGCCAATGAGCTGGGGAGGGGGGCTAACCCCAATGATTTGACATTATACCCATTTTTTTTATTAAAGATTTCTGTCTCTTCCCCACCGCCGCCTCCCCTTTCCTTCCCCCTCCCCCAATCAAGTCCCCTTCCCTCTTCAGCCCAAAGAGCAATCAGGGTTCCCTGCCCTGTGGGAAGTCCAAGGACCACCCACCTCCATCCAGGTCTAGTAAGGTGAGCATCCACGAAACTGCCTAGGCTCCCACGAAACCAATAGGTCCAGTAGAATCAAAAACCCGTTGCCATTGTTCTTGAGGTCTCAGTAGTCCTCCTTGTCCGCTATGTTCAGCGAGACCAGTTTTGACCCAGGCTTTTTCAGACCCAGGCCAGCTGGCCTTGGTGAGTTCCTGATAGAACATCCCCATTGTCTCAGTGTATGGGTGCACCCCTCGCGGTCCTGAGTTCCTTGCTTGTGCTCTCTCTCCTTCTGCTCCTGATTTGGACCTTGAGATTTCAGTCCGGTGCTCCAATGTGGGTCTCTGTCTCTGTCTCCTTTCATCGCCTGATGAAGTTTAATATTCAGGAGGATGCCTATATGATTTTCTTTGGGTTCTCCTTCTTATTTAGCTTCTCTAAGAACCCGAATTATAGGTTCAATGTCCTTTATTTATGGCTAGAAACCAAATATGAGTGAGAACATCCCATGTTCCTCTTTTTGGGTCTGGCTTACCTCACTCAGGATGGTGTTTTCTATTTCCATCCATTTGCCTGCAAACTTCAAGAAGTCCTTGTTTTTTACTGCTGAGTAGTACTCTAATATGTATATATTCCATACTTTCTTCATCCATTCTTCAATTGAAGGGCATCTAGGTTGTTTCCAGGTTCTGGCTATTACAAACAATGCTGCTATAAACATAGTAGAGCATATACTTTTGTTGTGTGATAAGGCCTCTCTTGGGTATATTCCCAAGAGTGGTATTGCTGGGTCCATGGGTAGGTTGATCCCGAATTTCCTGAGAAACCTCCACACTGCTTTCCAGAGTGGTTGCACAAGTTTGCATTCCCACCAGCAATGGATGAGTGTACCCCTTTCTCCACAACCTCTCCAGCAAAGGCTATCATTGGTGTTTTTGATTTTCGCCATTCTGACAGGTGTAAGATGGTATCTTAAAGTTGTCTTGATTTGCATTTCCCTGATCGCTAAGGAAGTTGAGCATGACCTTAGGTGTCTTTTGGCCATTTGAACTTCTTCTGTTGAGAGATCTCTGTTCAACTCAGTGCCCCATTTTATAATTGGGTTGATTAGCCTTTTACGGTCTAGTTTCTTGAGTTCTTTATATATTTTGGAGATCAGACCTTTGTCAGTTGTGGGGTTGGTGAAGATCTTCTCCCAGTCAGTGGGTTGCCTTTCTGTCTTAGCAACAGTGTCCTTTGCTTTACAGAAGCTTCTCAGTCTCAGGAGGTCCCATTTATTCAATGAGGCCCTTACTGTCTGTGCTGCTGGGGTTATACGTAGGAAGTGGTCTCCTGTGCCCACGTGTTGTAGAGTACTTCCCACTTTCTCTTCAATCAGGTTCAGTGTGTTTGGACTGATATTGAGGTCTTTCACCCACTTGGACTTGAGTTTTGTGCATGGTGATAGATATGGGTCTATTTTCATTCTTCTACAGATTGACATCCAGTTTTGCCAGCACAATTTGTTGAAGATGCTCTCTTTTTTCCATTGTATACTTTTAGCTCCTTTATCGAAAATCAGGTGTTCATATGTTTGTGGGTTAAAGTCAGGGTCTTCTATTCGATTCCATTGGTCGACTTCTCTGTTTTTATGCCAATACCAAGCTGTTTTCAATACTGTAGCTCTGTAATAGAGTTTGAAGTCAGGGATGGTAATGCCTCCAGACGTTCCTTTATTGTATAAGATTGTTTTGGCTATCCTGGGTTTTTTGTTTTTCCATATAAAGTTGATTATTGTCTTCTCCAGATCTGTGAAGAATTTTGATGGGATTTTGATGGGGATTGCATTGAATCTATAGATTGCTTTTGGTAGAATTGCCATTTTTACTATGTTGATCCTCCCAATCCAAGAGCAAGGGAGGTCCTTCCATTTTCTGGTGTCCTCCTCTATTTCTTTCTTCAAAGACTTGAAGTTCTTGTCAAATAGATCTTTCACTTCCTTGGTCAGGGTTACCCCAAGATATTTTATGCTCTTTGTGGCTATCGTGAAAGGTGATGCTTCTGTGATTTCCCTCTCTGTTTCCTTATCCTTAGTGTATAGGAAGGCAACTGATTTTTTGGAGTTGATCTTGTATCCAGCCACGCTACTAAAGGTGTTTATCAGCTGTAGGAGTTCTTTGGTAGAATTTTTGGGGTCGCTTATGTATACTATCATGTCATCTGCAAATAACGAAAGCTTAACTTCTTCCTTTCCAATACGAATCCCCTTGATCCCCTTATGTTGTCTTATTGCTATTGCTAGAACTTCAAGCACTATATTGAAGAGGTATGGAGAGAGTGGACATCCTTGTCTTGTTCCTGATTTTAGTGGGATGGCTTTGAGTTTTTCTCCATTTAATTTAATGTTAGCTGTCGGTTTGCTGTAGATAGCTTTTATTATATTTAGGTATGACCCTTGTATCCCTATTCTCTCCAAGACCTTTATCATAAAGGGGTGTTGAATTTTGTCGAATGCTTTTTCCGCATCTAATGAAATGATCATATGGTTTTTTTCTTTCAGTCTATTTATATGGTGGATTACATTGATAGATTTGCGTATGTTGAACCAGCCCTGCATCTCTGGGATGAAGCCTACTTGATCATAATGGATAATTTTTCTGATGTGTTCTTGAATTCGGTTTGCCAGTATTTTATTGAGAATTTTTGCGTCGATATTCATGAGTGAGATAGGCCTGTAATTCTCTTTCTTGGTTGGGTCTTTGTGTGGTTTTGGTATCAGGGTAACTGTAGCTTCATAAAAGGAATTTGGCAATGACTTTTCTGTTTCTATATTGTGAAATACGTTAAGGAGTATAGGTATTAGCTCTTCTTGGAAGTTCTGGTAGAATTCTGCGTTGAACCCATCTGGTCCTGGGCTTTTTTTGGAAGGGAGATTTTTGATAACAGTTTCTAGTTCTTCGCGACTAACAGGTCTATTTAGATCATTCACCTGGTCTTGGTTTAGCTTTGGTATATGGTACTTATCTAAAAAAATGTCCATTTCTTTTGCATTTTCCAGTTTTGTGGCATACAGGCTTTTATAGTAAGATCTAATGATTCTCTGGATTTCCTCTGTGTCTGTGGTTATGTCCCCCCTTTCATTTCTGATTTTATTTATTTGCGTGTTCTCTCTCTGTTGTTTAGTTAGTTTGGATAGGGGTTTGTCGATCTTGTTGATTTTCTCCAAGAACCAACTTTTTGTTTCATTGATTCTTTGGACTGTTTTCTGTGTTTCTATTTTGTTGATTTCTGCCCTCAGTTTGATTATTTCCAGTCTTCTACTCCTTCTGGGCACCTCTGCTTCTTTTTTTTCTAAAGCTTTCAGGTGTGCCATTAAGTCCCCAATGTATGCTTTCTCTGTTTTCTTTAAGTGGGCACTTAGTGCTATGAACTTTCCTCTTAGCACTGCTTTCATCGTGTCCCATAGGTTTGAGTATGTTGTCTCTTTATTTTCATTAAATTCAAGGAAGACTTTAATTTCTTTCTTAATTTCTTCCTTGACCCAGGTGTGGTTCAGTAGTTGACTGTTCAGTTTCCATGAGTTTGTCGGCTTTCTGGGGGTAGCATAGTTGTTGCCATCTAACTTTAATCCGTGGTGATCTGATAAGACACAGGTGGACACTGATATTCTTTTGTATCTGTGGAGGTTTCCTTTGTTTCCGAGTATATGGTCAATTTTTGAGAAGGTTCCATGAGCTGCAGAGAAGAAGGTATATTCTTTCCTATTTGGGTGGAGTGTTCTGTAGATGTCTGTTAAGTCCATTTGCTTCATTACCTCCAATAATTCTCTTAATTCTCTATTAGGTTTCTGTCTGATTGACCTGTCCATTGGAGAGAGAGGTGTGTTGAAGTCTCCTACTATTAGTGTGTGTGGTTTTATGTCTGCCTTGAGTTTTAGAAATATTTCTTTTACATAAGTGGGTGCTTTTATATTAGGGGCATAGATATTCAGGATTGAGATGTCATCCTGATGAATTGTTCCTGTTATGAGTATAAAGTGTCCATCTCGATCTCTTCTGATTGATTTTAGTTTGAAGTCAGTTTTGTTGGAAATTAGTATGGCCACACCTGCTTTTTTGTTAGGACCATTTGCTTGAAAGACCTTTTCCCAACCTTTTACTCTGAGTAGATGCCTGTCTTTGTGGTTGAGATGTGTTTCTTGCAAACAGCAGAATGTTGGATCCTGTTTTCGTATCCAATCCCTTAGCCTGTGCCTTTTTATAGGTGAATTGAGACCATTAATATTAAGTGATATTAGTGACCAGTGGTTGTTTACTCCGGTTATTCTTACTGTTTTCGGTAGTAGAGTTTGTGTGTGTCCCTTCTTTGAGTTGTACTGGTGAAGGTTCGCTAGATTCCTGAGTTATTGTAGTCAGTGTTGGCAATGTTGGATTCCTTGGGTTGCGATTTTCCTTCTATTACTTTCTGTAGCGCTGGATTTGTGGCTACGTATTGTTTAAATTTGTTCTTATCCTGGAATGTCTTGTTTTCTCCATTGATAGTGAATACTAGCTTGGCTGGGTATAGAAGTTTGGGTTTGCATCCATGGTCTCTTAGTTTTTGAAGAACCTCTATCCAGGACCTTCTGGCTTTCATGGTTTCCATAGAGAAGTCAGGTGTAAGTCTGATCGGTTTACCTTTATAGGTTACTTGGCCTTTTTCCTTTGCAGCTCTTAATATTCTTTCTTTAACCTGTATATTTTGTGTTTTGATTATTATATGGCGAGGGGATGTTTTTCTTTGATCCAGTCTGTTTGGTGTTCTGTATGCTTCTTGAATATTCAAAGGGATATCTTTCTTTATGTTGGGAAAGTTTTCTTCCATAATTTTGTTAAATATATTTTCTGGGCCTTTGAGCTGTGACTCTTCTCCTTCTTCTATTCCTATTATTCTTAGGTTTGGTCTTTTTATTGTGTCCCATATTTCTTGAATGTTTTGTGATGAGAATTTGTTGGCTTTGCTGTTTTCTTTGATCAGTGCGTTTATTTTCTCTATGGTGTCCTCAGAATCTGAGATTCTTTCTTCTATCTCTTGTATTCTATTGATTATGCTTGTTTCTGTAGGCTCTGCTCATTGACCTAGATTTTCTATATCCAGCTGTTCCTCAATTTGTGTTTTCTTCCTTGCTTCCATTTCAGTTTTCAATTCTTGAACTGTTTCCACTACCTGTTTGATCATTTTTTCTTGGTTTCCCAGGGTCTCATGTACGTATTTACTTAATTCTTCAAACTTTTTGTTATACTTCTCATCCATTTCTATAAGGGTGTTTTTTACATGTTGTTTAAGGGACTCTATTGCTTTCATAAAATTTTTTCCACTTCTTCTGTGTTAGGGTGTTCAAGTCCTTCTGTTGTAAGATCTTTGGGTTCTGGTGTTTTCATGTTGTTTTTCAGATTATTGGGTGAAGTTCTGCCTTGGCGCCTGCCCATCTCCTCCTATAGATGCTATCTAATCGGTCTTTTAAAATCGGATCAGGTTTCTCTGCTGGCCAGAGGCTTCTCTTACAAATTGCCCTCGCTCTGTTTCCTGGCTCCTGCTGGGGGCCAAGATCCCTCTCACCCCTCAGTAGGGTCTTCAAGAACAGGACCCGGCTCCCCGTTTGCCAGGGACCTCGCCAACCAAAGGCCTACCTCTTTGATTTAATTGTAGTGGGGCGATCTGCTCTCGGTGTTGTGCGCTGGTCCCTGCCGCCTGCGTCCTCTGCTGCCACACCAGCGCCTGCGTCCCCCATTATTCTTAATGTCTAATCCAGTGAAGAGTCCTAGTGTGTGCAGGTGTCAGAGAGTCAATAAAGTGAGGATCAATAACCAGATACAGTGGGAAGGAGGGAGAGAGAGGGGGAGATGGGAAAGATGGAAGGAAGGAAGCCAGTCAAGTCCTGAGGATGAGTTTGCACATGGGGCAGTTGAGGTGGTCACCTGTGAGGGTGGGGTGCCCTCTCACTGCACCCTAGAGGGTAAGACAGGGATCGTGGGCAGATGCAGAGTTTCTGTAGAAGCAGGCCCTGCCTCTCTGGGCTCAGGTCTGCCTGCTCTGGAGATGTAGATCTTCCAAGACAAAGCCAAACCGGCATCGCCCTCACCCAAACACCTGTCACAGATGGGGCTGAGACAGATGAGTGTCCACACACCATTCGCTCAGCCCTGGCCAGGAAGGTGTCCACCACCAGGTGAAGTTGACAAGCCCCTGCTCAAGGAGTTCCCACGTGAGAAGAGTCCAAGATGGCTGTGCCCCCCACTTTCGTCAGGGAACAGTCCATCATCTGGGGTCCCTCATTTTCTGTTCCAGCTACTACCACTCTCTTCCTTCCTCTAGGTCCCCTTTCTACCTCTCTTTCCTGTGCTCTCCTCTCTTCTTATATCCTCAGCACCTCGCTCTTCTTCCTCTGGGGTCCCCCATTTCTTGCACTATTTCCTCGGCCTGGGAGGCTTTCACTGGACCCCGGGGTGACTGACTCTTTAGTAGTCCTGCCTACATTTCAAAATTCTTTCTCCATATCAGTCCAGCTAAACAATCTTTCCCAGGGTGAGGACCTTGCCAAACCCTGCCTGGTCATGAGTCATATAATAACATCATTGCTCTTGATCTCCACAAGGGACAGTCAGAGTCTGTTCTGCTACGACTCCAGGCTGAGCCCCAGCACAGCATATGGTACTTGCTTTTCACAACCTTCCAGGTCCTCAGACATAGTGCACTGCAGACCCAACTTGTTTCAGGAAGGCAAAGGAATGCAGCTCTCAGCTCCTGGAATTCTTGGACTAGAGTAAACATGTTATCACTGGCTCTACTGCAGCTGGAAATCCTTTCTCAATTGCCCCGAGACCTATAGATCCACAGTCCAGGCAAGAAGCAATTGCTTACGCCAGCCATTTCCTTGGTTAAGGATCCCCTCCCCCCACGCCATGGGTGGAGAGCCTGGCCTCTCGGTTCAAGCCTCCAGCTAGCCAGCTTCTGGGTGGAAGTTTGAGGGCCGAGAGGGTGGGTTCTATAAGCCCTGAAGGCCTTGGCTAGCTGATAGCAAACCTCGTCCAGGAACCCCACACTGCTTTCCGCCCCCACCTCAGGAACCAGCCAACAAGAACCTAAGCTTGTATAAACAAGGCCACAGGAAAACCAGACGCTTATCTGTTATCAGCCCTCCTTCTCCAGCGCAGCCACTTGGCAGGAACGCCAGAAGGAGGGAGCCACCCAAACTCCTCCCCCTCTCCTTTATCCTCCCTTGTCGGCTCCTCTTCCCCCAATGGTGGCTGGACTCCCAGGTCACTGATCCTTACCAGCTGGAGAAGGGAGGCCAAGGCTATCTTAACAACCCACAGCAAAGCCGAGTCTCTAATTGTCAATGCTGGAAAGACTCCTAACCCCCTTCTCTCGCTTCCTTCTTCCTTCTGTCAGAAAGGGGGGGCATAAATGGCTGGAGGTCCGTGGAGTGCCCTCTAGGGTCCTAGGTTCTGGCTTAGGCGTCTAGGCCAGGAGGTTTGCATGTGGGTTCTCTCTGTAGAGAGACAGAAGGCTACGAAGGATGCGGCCTGGTGAGTCCGACTGCCTGACTGTCTCCAGTCGGACTTCTAATTGCATAAGCCTGGTACTGACCCAGAGAGAGGGGGCGGCTGATGAATGCTACCCAGGCTGTCACATTGCACTGGAGCGATTCCAGACTGAAAATAAATCTGGAAATCTGAGGTGTTGGGTTCCATGAAATAAAAATATCTGAGCCACATCCCTAAGAAAATAGATTCCCAAACTTCCCAGAAAAACTGAACGGTGAGCAGAGGGGAGAGGCGTGCTCTTTCCGCTCACAGGACTGCCGCTCTTTCTCCCTCACACGACCACCGACCACCGCTCTTTCCCTTCACAGGACCACCGACCACTGCTCTTTCCCCTCACCACGACCACCGACCGCCGCTCTTTTCCCCTCACAGGACCACAGACAACTGCTCTTTCCCCTCAGACGACCACTGTTCTTTCCCTTCCACCACAGCAAAGGTGCTTCCTGGAGAAGGTCAAGGGTGAAGTAGCATTTTTTTTTAAAGTGTACAACGCAGCAAGATTTAAAACCTGACCAGGTCAGAGACATGTAGAGGCGGAAATGTTTGTCAAAACTAAAAGAACACAAACTCTAAATAGAGCCGGTGATGGAAGAATGGCAATCCAGGCGCTAAGATACTTAATTTTATGAAAATGAAAGGGGGGAAAATATACATATGTGTATATCCCAAAAATAGTCCTGAAAGGGGCACTAGAGAAAGCAGAGCTTCCAAAGCCAATCCTGTGACTGAACCAGAAGGCAGCAAACTACCCTGCCCCCTCCCCTTCTGGGCACTGCCTGGATTTGGAACTCATCTGCTTGCGTGTTTTTCTGGGCTGCTCTCAGACTACCATAGATTTGAGTTGTGCTAACAGACTGTAACATCCCCACATCTACACTGAAACAACGGCCAGAACCAGAAATCCCACACAAGGGTAAGGTGCAGTCAGCCTGGCTCCAATACAGATCAAGAGGTGACCGTGGTATGCGGCCATCACCAACCACTTCAGGAGGCTTTGGGAGATGGTGGTCATGCTCCTCGCCTGAAGCAAGAAGGATCAAATGGCTTCTCAAACCCATTTATAGCTTTCTGAAACAAATGTATGTTGAAGGGTATGTTTGCGGCCCTTGGGATACACTCACGAACAAAAGAAACCAAGACTTCTATTCTTATGTTTATTTGTAATTCTATCCCAAGTTCACCAACTGGTTTCTGGTTTCTGAGGTCTGTTGCACAAGAATTGGTAAGGCTGGTACAGTAACCAAAACAACATGGTACTAGGAGAAAGAAAAAAAAATGACACAGAGTGATGGAACAGACTAGAAGCCCCCGGAATAAACTCACACATCTACTACCAGCTGCTTTTCCATGACGATGCTAAAAACATACTAGCATTTTAGAAAAGAGCACTCTCCGAATGATGGTGCTGGGGAAACGGGCTGGTCCTATGTGGAAGGTGGAAGCTTGACCCTTATCTCTTAGCTTGTACAGAACTCAACTCAAAATGGGTTGGAAACCTAAATATAAGACCTGGAGAAACTTGGAAGAAAAAGAAATAAGGGAAATGCTTCAAGATGTTGGAACGGGCAATGTGTTTTAAGATACGACCCCAGAGCACAGGAAACAAACACACAAAAAATTGACAAATGGGATGACATCAAACCCAGAAGTATCCGCACAACAAAGGAATCAACAGAGTGAAGAGAGACACCTACAGAACGGAGAAAACGTGTGTCAGCTGTGCATCTGTTGGAGGAAATCCTGAGTACATAAGGAACTCAACACACTTAAAACCGCAACAATGCAATCTAAGACATGGGCAAATGGAGGCTGGAGAGACGGTGCAGGAATTAAGAGCACACACTGCATGTGCAGAAGGTCACGCTGGGTGGCCCACAACCACCTGTAACTCCAGCTCCAGGGGATCTGATACTTCTGTCCTCTGTGTCAAGTGAGGACACCCGCACTCACGTGTACATAGCCACACAGAGACACGCACAAGCAAATAATTCAAAAAGGAAGACCAGGTGAGGTAGCATACACCTTTAATCCCAGCACCTAGGAAGCAGAGCAGGCAGGTCTCTGTGAGTCCAAGGCTAGTCTTGTCTACATGATGAGTTCCAGAACAGCCAAGGCTACACAGAGAGACCCTGACTCAAAAAGCCAAAAAATTAAAATAAATCTTTCAAAACTGAGCTAATGATCTGAACATACACTTCTCAACAAAAAATACATACAGTCAACAAATAAATGAAAAAAAAATGGCCAATGTCACCAGCCACCAACAGAGTGCAAATCATAACTTCAACAAGAAAACATTCCACTCAAACTAGAATGGGTTTGATATACAAACAAACACCAAAAATAACAAATGCTGGCAAGCATATGGGGATAGGAGAACTCTTACGGAAAGACTGTGAGATGGTCAGCAGTTATGGAGTTCCTCAAAAAATAAAAATGCAGCTACCGCATGATCCAGCTATCCTGCTTTTGTGTGTGAGTCCAAAGGAAAGGAGGTCAAACAGAAAGGGCCACCTGTGTATTCACGTTCATTGTGACTCTGCCATAGTAGACAAGATATGGAATCAGCCTTGGTACTCGTCAATGGGTGAATGAAGTAATAATGGCATACACACACACACACACACACACACACACACACACACACACACGGAGTGTTAGTTAGCCATAGCGAAATCACATCATTTACAGCAGAACCTGATAAACTGGAGGACGTTGCTTTAAGTGAAGTTAAGCAGACACAGAAAGATAAATACCGCATGTTCTCACATGTGACCTCTGTGGGGGCTGGATCTAAATGTCGAATAGCCGTGAATAGAGGGTGGAGGGAGTGGCAGGGGAAGGTAAATAAGGAATATTGGATGCGACAAGTGTAACTCTTAAAGAGACAGACTATTACAACAAGTGTTTGTTGTAGGCATGTACAGAGAGAGCCTTAACACTCACCAGTGTGTACAATTAATATATGCTGATTCAAAATCAAATAAATACCATTTAAAAATTCATGAGATTGAGCCTCGCTGTCTAAAGCAGAACTTTCTCAAAGACCTTCCACGTGATTGGGCTAGGGCTGTCACTCAGTTGTGCATATCTGGCATGCACAGGCCCTGAGTTAGCTCACAAACATCTCAAACACTTCTATACCCCAAGCGCTTGGCGGAAGATCGGGAGTTCGAGGTCATCCTCAGCTACATAACAAGTACATAGCAAGACAAGGTTGAGCTCAATAACAAAGGAAAAACTTTTCAAGTCCTAGAGTTTGTTACTTGCCATTGGAAGAGTACTGGACTCTTTGTCTCAGAATAAATTTGCCATATGATGGGCTTTGATCAATGGAGCCCGAGTAGAAGTGACAGATGTCACACCTATGGTGGCATTTTTAAGTATTGATGAGTGGTTCAGCCTATCATCCTCTTTCCCCCACTGTTATGAAATTGCATATTCCAAAACAATGTGTCCCATTGTCACTCCACCAGTCCACAGGTGAAACCCATTAAGTAGGACTGGAGAAATGGCTCAGCAGTTAAGAGCACTGGTTGACACTGGGCGGTGGCACACACCTCTAATCCTAGCACTTGGGAGACAAGTAGGTGAAGCTCTGTGAGCTCGAAGCCAACCTGGTCTACAGACAGCCAGTGCTACACAGAGAAACCCTGTCTCAAAAAACACAAACAAGCCAGCCTGATCTACAAGAGCTAGTTCCAGGACAGGCTCTAAAGCTACAGAGAAACCCTATCTCAAACAAACAAGAAAAAAGAAAAAGCCAAACCAAAACAACAACAACAGCAACAACACACAAGTGAAAAAAGAACACTGGCTATTCTTCCAAGGGGCCTGGGTTCAATTCCCAGCACCCACATGATGGCTCACAATCATCTGTAGCTCCAGTTCTAGGGGATCCAGCACCCTCTTCTAACCTCCATGGGGTACCAGGCACACAAGCTATACACAAACAAACATGCAGGCAGCACACCCATAAACATAAAATAAATAACAACAGACTTAAACTAATGATGAAAAGCAATGTTCTTGTTACCATACCACAGCTTAACTTCATGCTTGTGGACTAGATGTGGCCCAGTACAGACTGTTTCTCTATTGACTTCTACTGAGAAATGACCAGGCCATGTAGACGACGGTGGGAGTAGGATGGATAAGGGAAGTCATGTTGCGTACGACTTCACTCTATGAAGTGAGCCCGGCATTTACCAGCTCTTTTTACCCCTGCTAAGGTGAAACTCAGGACCCTTTGCAATACCATTGAACACAGCTGAGGACTGTACTGTCGGTCATGCGGGTATCTTACTGCTGACCATCCTTTGGTTCCACATGGGAGACACCGTGCCTTTAGGTAAAGTGCAATGACAACCTGCCAAGAGCCTGGGTTCCCCCAAACACTGGCACAATACCATCCCTAACACGGCCTGCGGACTAGACTTCTTCAGTTCACACAGTAGCCGCGTCAGCTGGAAACGCTTCCAACTCCAAGAGGAGCTAGGGAACCGCAGGAAGGAAGTCAGCCTTGAAGCAGGCCAGAAAGGGCGCGAGTGCCTACTGGGGCCCAGCCTCCAATGGCAAAGGTTTGAGAAGAACCTTGTTCTCTGCCTTGTCAATCTCACACTAGTGCTAGACCTTTCTCAGAATTTTTCCTTCAGTCAGGAAAGTCAACCTTACTCTCCTGAGAGGGCTGAGAGGGAGCCCCAAGCAGAAGGTGGAGGGTAACGAGGCACATGTCAAAAGCCTCCCTACCCAAGAAAAGGATTTAAGAACTACAACCCTCTCCATGTCCCCAGCATGCCTTGTGGGTATTGTTGGTGACACTTTGGGGAGGGCCCTGGCCTGGATGGCTATGCATTTGCCCTGGGCCTAAGCAGTGGTGGAGGGATACAGTCTTTGCAGCAATGTTCAAGAGGACAAGGGGACACACAGAGCAACCTTCATGGTACATAAGGCCAACTGCATGTGACCCGCCCCTCTCCTCACTTTGCTGAAACATAGCAAAGAACTGGGGGTCTCCCAGGAAGCCCCTCCCGTGAGAAGGTCTCCAGCCAGCCTCCTGAAAGGGCTCGCTCTGGGGTCTCATTCTTTCCAATAGTCATGAAAATCTTAGTGTTGGTCCTGAGCGGGAAGAGGCTGAATCTTAATCTTCATAACTGTATCTGCCATAGGCACAAATGGGTCTCAGGAAACATTTGTTCGGCCAATGCCTGAAGAAGACAAGTTAGGGCCCATCTCCTCTGTCCCCAGCCTGTCCATCCACTGCTATCTCAGCACCCCATATCCATAGCCGCCTGCCTCTCTGCATCAATCCCCGGATAAAGGACTCCTGCCCGTGGCTGTGCTGATCCTCCTGGACTAGCACAGGGACTTGGACACAATGCCGATGGTTCTCATTCACACGATGCTTTACCTGCCTCCTCTTAGTTGGTTTTTCTACCACACCCCCTTTCAGAGTCCAAAAGTGACGTTCTCCAATTCTATAGGTGGAAAGTTGGAGGCTCAGAGAAGTTAGATGCCCTGACCAAGGGCACCCACCTTATGGAACGCAGAGAGAGAGAGAGTCAAGAGATAAACTTAGGTCTACCAGTGCCCAAAGCCATTGGCATCTCTAGATCAGCTGCATCCAAAACTTCAGTGTACGGGTGACTCAAGAAAACCCTCTGGGTAAGGGTACGGGGCACAGAGGCCATTCTGTCTGTCTGTCTGTCTGTCTGTCTGTCTATCTGTCTGTCTGTCTCTCTCTCTCTATCTCTCTCTCTCTCTCTCTCTCTCTCTCTCTCTCTCTCACACACACACACACACATACACACACACATGCTTTCCCACCCCATCCCACCCCATCCCACTAGAGAAGCCTATTTCTTCTAGGACCCAAATAGAGGTCTCAGAGCTCAAGCACAGAGCTTTCTACAGCCTGTATTGGAGCATGGGAAGTGGGTGTTTTTCTTCCTCGAGGCCTGGGTGGCTGTTTCCTACTGTGATCTGCCCTGGAGAATGGCCGGAAGAAGTGGCTTCCGGCTAAGGCGGAGAGAAGCCAGTCTCTTCCCACCCTACAGAAAAAGGGTTGGTTTTTTTGTTGTTGTTTTTTTTTTTTAATCCAAAGTAACAACTGTTTTGCTTTTCCTTGGACAGGGAGAAAGAGTCAGGAAGAGATGAGCTTGGGGGAGTTATAACATTTGTTTTTAGTATAACTGATTTAACTAATTGTATGATTTCACACTTGTGTGAGTTCACACTTAGTAATGGCTGACTCACAACATTACCCGGACATTTAGCAAGCAGCGCTCATGAGCCAATACAATAAAGAGCCAATTACTTCTCAAAGCTCTTGTAAAACTAAATGGATGAAGTCTGTATCCTCTAGCCCAGTGCTGGCACCAGCTGTACCACCTTGGGCCAATCCCCTACCCTCCCTGGGCTTCAGGTTTGCGCCACCTCTAAAGTGGGGCTGCTGCCAGGACTCTCAGTGAATGGCAGTGGGGCCTGGGGACAGCGGGGCTCACAGAGGCCCAGGCACAGTCTTGTGCAAGCCCTGCCTATACAAGACTGGAATGTGAGGGATTTCCCTTGCCTCCACCTCCTCCGCGCCCCACTCCTGCCACACAATACGGTTACTGGTGTTATTCCAGGAGCTTCAGGGAGACTGTAGCATAGCAGTGACAAGCGAGAGGAAAAATTACCCAGGGGTCTGCCTGTGAAACCACAGCAGAACCCGGTGTCGCAGCCATTCAGATAATGAGAGTTGAATTTCAGCAAACAGCCCCGCCGCCTGCTGAGGGGACTGACCCAGCTCGAGAAGGGTCGGGAGTCTCTGGGTGCAGCTGCAGTAAAGGCGGAAAGACGTAAGGCGTTCTCTGCGTCAGTCTGAAAGATGGAGGAACACTACCCTTTCCGTGTGCTTTCTGCTACTCAGGAGGAGGCAGATGCTCGCTGTGGGATTGATTACTCTCCCTGCTCCCACGACGCTTTCCTGGAAACGGACAGCAGAGAGAGAGATGGACCTGTTAGCCCTGTGGCTGCCCAAATTTCCCACAGTGTTTGCATGGTGGGGGAGGCGGGGATGCCCACACACTGGTTACCGTAGATGCTGTGTAGACTGGAGGGGTGGGAAGGTTTCACGTGCTGAGGATGTGAGGCAGGGGTGTGCTGAGGATGTGAGGGGGGTTGGCAGGGGGGACTGAGGCTGAGTCCTTGCAAAGCCATGGCTGGACAAGGTGTGTAACACCGAAAAATGACAACCGCCAGACCTCAAACCTGTTCCTTTCAGTGCAGTGCTTGGGCCAATAGAAGATTAATAAGGAGGGCTGAGGATAAGTAAGTGCATTGGGTTTACGGCCCCTATCACCTTCATCACTTTGGGCAAATTCTCTGGGAGCCTCACTTTCTCCGTATGTGAAGTGTGGACCACAGGAGCAGCAAAGGTAAGAGAGCCTGGCTGGGGAAGAGCTTCCACACAATGCTCACAATGCCTACGAATGACTATTTGAAGATTTCCAGAAAATAGGACCCAGAACCAGGAAGAAGGTCTCTTTGGGTTCCCGGGCTTTGCCAGAGCACCACAGGTGGGAACCCCTCAGGCAGATCACCTTTGACCCCTAAACATTTGCATTCTGCCTGCTGAGTTCACACTTGACTTCCCAGGTAGAGATAATCCAAAAATACTTCCTGGCTTGGAAGGAGGGGTTTTCTTTAACGTTGAAGATAAGGAAGCTGGGGATCAAGTGCCCTAATGGAGTGCCTAGCATGCTGGAGGGGCCCAGGTTCAGTCGAAACAACAACAAATTCAGTCGCCAACAACCTAAGGACTCAGCCCAACTCCTTTCTGCTCTCAGCCCACATGGCCCTGCCTCAGCAAGCAGACACATGGCATGCTACCCCTCAGAAATGGCTGCTTTGAGACAGCAGCCAAGAGAAATAAGATCTAAAAGAAGTCATGAAGGAGATAACACAGGACAGATACTATTCTGTACTTGAGCCAGAAAGCTCCCAACCCCTGCTGTGTCTAAAAGAGCAGAACATACACTGGTTTTGATTGTCCGCCCGTGGTCAGAAGATGCCGAAGGGCATGGGCCATGGTAGATTATTTACAAAAATAGCCACATGTGTTCCTCTTCCTGAACTTGCCCTCCTGAACACGACTTTGCAGTTGCTCCCATCAGGAAGAAGGCTCCTTCGGCACCCCATGACTCTGGGCTTGCCTTGTGACTTTGGTCAGTAGGAGTTGATGGAGGAGGTGGCCGGTTCCAAGGCCAGCACTCCAGAGCCCTTACCTACCTGCCCACTCTCTCTTAGATAGCTGCTACCACCCAGCGAGTTCCAGCTGGCCTGAGAGATCCTGTGAGTGGAGACAGCCATACCGCTGAGGCCTTCTTAAATTTGCCTCCTCCCCATCACTGGCCCGCTGAGCACAGAAACACCAACAAGCCCAGGTGAGCCCAGCACTATCCAGCTTATCCCAGCTCAGATTGTCTACCCAATAAACAGAAAGCTAAAGAAATGGTTATTTTAATTCCAAATTTGGGGAGATCTTCTATTACAAAGCAAAAACTAACTGACACAGGGCAGGGATGGCGCCACCACAAAAGCCCTGAACTCCAACGGTGATGGCCATTCCGTGTTGACCCGGGGGGCACAGATGCAGTCAAACAATCACACCCCAACCCCTTCATTCTCACCATTTTGGCATACATCTGTCCAATTTCAATTGCCAGTCCCCATGTCTGTCCATGGGCTCCCACCACCCTCTCAGGGGTTGAAAATGCCAAGCAGCCTGTTCAACCTGTGACCGAGGGAGGTGGAGCATCAGTACCGCAGTTCCCTCTCCCCTGACATGTTGTATGTCTAAGGCACACATCCTTCACCAGTTTCTAAATCTTCCCAGCAGCATCAAGGCCCAGGGCTACCCTGGCAATGGCTTCCGGGATAAGGCATTGATCACCTTCTCTCCTCTAACTCAGCCCCTCCAAAACTATTGATGCTTCCTGGAATCAACTCTCAAATAAACTCACACCCTAGTCCTTATCGCAAGGTCTTCCTCTAAACACCTAAAGCAAGTAGACACCGGAAGGAAGATCTCACCCACGGTCATTGTATCATCAAGCCCCTCCCCCACGGGCTTCCACTGCTTCTGCTCCATTCAGGAATCAACTGAACAACACTGCCCACTAACCACTGGCCACTGCCCTAGGCACAAACACCTTCCACAGCCATCATATGGTTGAGCGGGTGATTTCCTAGCTGACTTTGTAAACAGTGCTTGCTTTCTTCTTCTTCTTCTTCTTCTTCTTCTTCTTCTTCTTCTTCTTCTTCTCCTCCTCCTCCTCCTCCTCCTCCTCCTCCTCCTCCTCCTCCTCCTCCTTCTGTCTCATCTCATGCTCTGTAGGATGGAGGAGGAAAGACTTAGAGAAAAGGAAGGATCAGACTTGGAGCAGAAAGGGGTAGAACACACTGGGCTGACACCAGACCCTTTCATCCTGCTCGCCGACACAAAATGTCCAATCTGGGCCCCCAGCAGTCTGACCCACTTACTCAGAGGCCCATGCTCAGCAACTAAAGGCTCCTCTGGCCAACATACACATCCAAAGCTATTTACTGAGTGCTAGTCACGGGCCAAACTCTTCTTGGGGTACTGTCTGCGTGATAGCAGGGACTAAATGGATCAAAACTCAGTTCTTGGGTAGCAAATATTCTAGAGGAGAGACACAGGGCACACACAAACACTGCATCACACTAGGTCAGAGATTTCTATCTTAGAACCTCATGATACAGAGGTTGCAACGATGAGCCTTGCTTTTGGAGACAGGCATACTTGCATTCGAACTGTATTTGGGCCCTCATGTGGCTGTGTGGTCTTGGATATATTGGTTAATCTCTCTGTGTCTTTTTTTCTTATCTGCAAGGCAGGGAATACTGCAAAGATAATGTTACCAGGCATGTTTTAGCCCTTAATAAATCTCAGCTATGAGGACCATGGTTCAGGTGGTACTTCCGGGTTAGACAGTCTATGGTGTGCTCCACAAACACAGCAAGCATAAGAACCTAGCAGGGACCGTACACAGAGGCTATAGACTAAACCCCTTCAGCAGACGCACCTGTGGCAAATGCATGAACCAATGGGCTTTTCCCTGGTGCCTCCTTTTTGATTTTTTTATTTTAGTTTTTCATTTTTGCTTTATTATTGTTATCTTTCTTTTTAAATTAATTTATTTTATGTGTATGGGTGTTTGGCCTGCATGTATCTGTGTATATCATGCATGCCAGGTGCCCAGAGAGGCCAGAAGAGAGTGCTGGACACTCTGGGACTGCAGTTACAGATGGTTGTAAGCCAGCCACCAAGTGGGTGCTGGGGCTTGAACCCTGATCCTCTGGAAGAGCAGCCAATGCTCTTAACCACTGAGCCATCTTTCCACCCCTCTCTTTTTGATTTTTTTCAATTTGCTACTCATCGATTGGTTGACTGATATTTCTTGAGGCAGGATTCTCACATGGTCTGGGTTGACCTTAAACTTCAGATATGGTTGAGAATGAGCTTATTCTCCTGTCCCTCCCACCCCCAGCTCCTGGGATCACAGGCTTGTACCTCCACACCCAGCTCTATTGCCTCGTTTTAAAAGCACACAGTCCTCTTGGATGCTTACTTTTATTTTGCTAAAGATAAGAGTCCAGAAGTTTTCTTTATCATCTGAGGAAAACGTTCAGGAGTTTCCTGGGAATTGGGGAGTTGTGGGGACAAGGGCACCCTAGAAAGCACAGATCTCAAAAGAAACGGAGGTGACTTGGCTCAAATGGCAGTTGTCACATGGTGAGCCTTTTGTGACTTGGATACCTTCAAGAGCCACAGAAAGTGAAAGCTTTTGAGGAAGTGTGGGGAATGAAAGCCAGAGCCAAGCTATCCTGTTACCTTCCGTAGTCAGTCTTTTTTGAATCATTAATTCTGTTATTCAAGGGACACTATGTTGTCTGGTTAATTAATGGACTCCATTGGGAGCAAAGGTACCCCTGTACGTATGAACGAGTGTTCAGGACATGAGCACTGCCATGAAAGGACACCAGTGCCTCAGACCCAAGGGAATAGCAAGGTCTTCCCCTGTTCAGAGTAGGGATACTGTGTGTGGAAAGTATCAACCACGGCTTTCTCCTCCATGGTAACTGCCCCCTGAGACTGCTCCCCTGGAGAACCCCCTGCCAAGATCAGCTAAATTGACTCCTCTTCCAGATGTGCATCAAAAAGCACTGAGTTTCCAGGCTGCTGATGCTTTCTCCATCATCAGGGCCCAGGCTGCTGGTCCTTCTCCATCAGGGCCCAGGCTGCTGGTCCTTCTCCATCAGGGCCCAGGCTGCTGGTGCTTCTCCATCATCAGGGTCCAGGCTGCTGGTCCTTCTCCATCAGGGTCCAGGCTGCTGGTCCTTCTCCATCATCAGGGTCCAGGCTGCTGGTGCTTCTCCATCATCAGGGTCCAGGCTGCTGGTGCTTCTCCATCATCAGGGTCCAGGCTGCTGGTTCTTCTCCATCAGGGCCCAGGCTGCTGGTGCTTCTCCATCATCAGGGTCCAGGCTGCTGGTCCTTCTCCATCAGGGCCCAGGGTTCCTGCATGTGTGTGTGTCTGTAGTTTCTTCACTCCTTCACTCCAGTCAGGGCACTCCCTAAGCCATGCCGTGTCTTACCTTCCTAATTCAAATGTAAAGCCATTATGAGTGAGGCTCACGATCCATCCCTTCTTAAATCAGTTATTTTTCCGTTACTGGGGCAAAATACTTGGTAAAAGCAACTTAAGGAAGGAGGTGCTTATTTTGCCTCACAGTTTGGGGGTCCAGAAACAAGAGCCTCGTAACTGTGGGGCAGCAGCAGGAGCCAGCTGGTCACAGGATGTCCACAATCGGGAAGCAGAGGGAGACGGATGCTGGTACTCAGCTCACTTTCTTCTTTTTATGCAGCCACAGGATTCAGAGATGGGTTTCCCTCCTCCATTAATCCTTTCTGGAAACATCCTTGTAGATACACCCAGTTGACAGTGAGGATTCACCATCATACTTTTTTTTTGTCGTTTGTTTTGTTTTGTCTCATTTTTTGTTTATTTTTGCATACAGAGTCTTATTTTGTAGCTCTGTCTGGCATAGCACTCATGTTGGAGTCCAGGTTGGCCTCAAACTCAAGTCAATCCTCCTGCCGCAGATTCCCAAGTGCCAGGACTACAGACATATACCACCATGCCCAGCTTCATGTGAGTTTTAAACCACACAGAGCCTACCTCGCTAAATTGAACCCAACAGGAATATGGGTTTATGTGCCAACCCATTCATCAAAGAAGTGATTTGGCCTTCATTGCTATTCTAGATGGCATTCGAGTAACACTTTAGAATATAAACAGGAGCACCTCTTCCTGAAGAATGCAGAAAGGGGGTATTTGACAACGAGAAAGAGTTTTCTCTGGACATCGGTATGTGCCAGCTGCACAGAACAATCCCGTAAGGACAGTGGTCTGAATGCTGTTACTACTTGAAATCTCTCACGGAAAATACGACAGCTTCACTCAGGTTCACATCTCCTAGAGCGCCTAGAAAAAAAGGAAAGAGTGAAGAGACTCCATTTCTAAAGTATATTTCAAATGAAAATATATAGATAGATAGATAGATAGATAGATAGATAGATAGATAGATAGATAGTAGATCGTCCATATTCTTGAGTTCTGAATCCTCAGATTCAAACAGCTGTGTGTGGAAAATAATTTTAATTGCCTCTATACTGAATATGAACAGACTCTTTTTGCCATGACTCCCAAAACAACAGAGTGTAACAACTATTTACTTAGCATGTGTGTTGTATTTGGAAATAGAAGTCATGCAGAGAATATTTAAAATATGAAGAAGGCTGGAACTAGAGGTCAGCCAGTGGCCAAGTACTGGCCTAGCACACATGGGTTCAGGGTTCAATCCCCTGTAACACACACACACACACACACAGAATGACTGTCTATGTTGCCAGCTATGTAAGCATCTTCAGATTTTGCTACCCATAAACCAGGCCCTGGAAGCAATCTCCACGAGCTGTGAGGTTTAAGAATACTACTTCTGTTGTGGCTGAGTGGTCTGCTAGGTGGCTATCATTTTAACAATTTGTTGGGCTGCGGATGAAGCTCACTTGCTAGACTGCTTGCCTGATATTCTCAAAGGGCTAGCTCACTCCCCCAGCACGGCACAAAGCAGGTGTGGCAGCACACACCTGTAATCCCAACACTTAGGAGGTTGAGGCAGCAGGATAAGAAGTTCGAGGCTAGCCTGGGATACATAGCAAATCCAAGGCTACCCTGGGCTATATTTGTCTCAGGAAAGAAAAATCCTTAACTGTTAATTTATCCCTGGGTTGTAAAATATATATTACTGCTGTTTGTTAAATAGTCATTTTTTTCTCCAGGTGTGATGGTATAGACCTTTAATTAAAGCACTCAGGAGGCAGAGGCTGTGAGTTTGAAGCCAGCCTGGTCTACATAATGAGTTCCAGGACAGCCAGGGCTCTGAGAGAGACTCTGTCTCAAACCAAGCAAACAAAAAATACCCACTTTCCTAGGTCTAGCCATACTCCGTTTACTTTGTTATAAAGAATACAGCAATTTGTTTGCGCTTGTTTTTACTGCTTGCTTCCCAAGGCTACTTGTTTTTTTTTGTTGTTGTTGTTTTTGTTTTGTTTTGTTTTTCTGTTTTAAAAGGCCTAGAACCCCTTATAAAAGAGAGTTGAACAAACTGCTTGAGAACAGAGGAGTGAGCGCAAATACGGAGTGCTTGAATCATAAAGTAGTCCGACTGGAAAAGACAGGAAGATAACTCAATCCAAAACTCCTCTTACAAATGAAGCCATTGAGACCCAGAGAGTTTGTGTGACTCACTCAAGGACACAGAGCCCGCGAGAGGCCGCGTACCCCATTCCTCGTGCACGCTACACGACTCATGAACTTGCCATCACGGAGGCTTCCTCAAACGTCCACGGCTAGACATTTAAAGGGCCACACTCCTGCAAAGGATGTGTTCCTATTGAAGCCTCGGCTAAAGGAGAAACATCATTCATCCTGTGTTTGTTGAAGGTCTGCTCAGTGCTGTCTCTGCAGGGGAGACAGGGTGGTAAAAGGAACCCCAGATACCGGCCTCCCTCAAAGCTCCCACCTTGTTTCCACAGAATGAAGAAACATCGTACTTTCAAACCGTTTTGTATTCAAACACTGCATATCCTGTAGTATTAAATACACATAAATATAGGAATATACATTTTATATAGGTATTTATATTTTTTATATATAGGTATTTGTATCGGTACGTTATATATAGGTATTTGTTATACACAATACATATTAAAATTTGTATTAAATATGGAAATACAATATAAATATAGTATTAAAAAACTGTGGAAGTCCTGTATGACAGTGAAGAGGGGAGGCTGCTCTGGGCAGATGTTAGGAAATCACTCTGCAGAACCCCTCCCTGCCTGGTCTGGAGTGCTGGATAGCACCTAGCTGTTGTTTAACAGGCTACCTCTGTCAGCCAGCTTGAAAAAAAATCTTCTATAGACCGAACGACAGTCTACCTCCCTGAAATTTTAGCCTTCGATAACTTATATTGCATACGTCAGAGAACCCAATCAGCACCTAGACAGGATGTTCAACTGCACCTAAAATGAGGCACTGTGTTTCAGTGTTTCAATCTGAAGTAGCATGTCTGGGAAAACACAACATGCCAATGGGATGACTTTCATGGTCTCATTCAACATACAGTTCATAAAAGTGATTCAAGCCACCACTTCAAAGAACACACACACAGCTGACTTTAGAATCTCTGACAGTCTTCGTGAGTCAACCGACATCAGCAGGTCACACCAACTCCCTTCCGTCTATAACTCTAGTCGGGATTTTATAACACACCCACACAGCTGGCTTCCTGCCCCTCAGCACGGGCAAAGGAAATTCAGCTTTTCCAAAAAGGAAAATCTGTGTGTTTTGCTTTCTAAGATATTCGTGGAATCATTGAAAAACCTTTTTGCCCCTGGTTTAATCCTAGTATTTTATAGACAAGAGCAAGGCAGCCTGGAAGTAGGGAGTTGTTGTGGGATATTTGTACACTGTGTGAAGATATGCTGCTGTGATTGGTTTGATAAAGAGCTGAATGACCAATAGCTAAGCAGAAAGCGTAGACTTCCAGGCAGAAAAAGAGAGAGAGGAAATAAGAGAGGCCATCAAGAAGTGGAACGAGTTGGACACATAAAATAGGAGAGAGGTAAAAGCCATGTGGTAGATAGAATGTAGATTAATAAAAATATAGGTTAATTTAAGTTGTAAGAGCTAGTGGGACAAGCCTAAGCTAAGGCGGAGCTTTCATAATTAATCATAAGTCTCTGTGTTGTTATTTGGGAGCTGGTGACCCAAAGAAAAATTCGACTACTAGGAATCAACCTGGTTCCCTGTATGCCCCAAACCAGAGTGTGCATGGCTCCATAGATAGATCACTGTGTAACCCCCAGATTTGCCTCTATATGCAGGTGGGTCTCCCAACTTTCCGGGGGGTACTTAGCTCATGCAAACAAAAAGAAAACTCAGCTCCCTGGCTCCTTCTCGTGGGGACCAAAATAGTATAAACCTTCCTAGAACATAGGCCACTCTCTGCAGGAGGCCCCTGTGAGTCTGATGTGCGTCGTTTCTATCATAGGTATCATCCTCTGTGTGACCAGAAGGCAGCTTCATCTCCCAGCCCCCACTGGAAGATGCTGCAGGAGGAGAGAGAAGCAGAGGTCCAAGGCCATACACATACCAAAAATAGTTCTCCTTTACCTGAGCCTGACCGACCAGTGGTTCAGCTGTCCCCGTGCCTCCAAGGGCACCTCACCTGGACTGAGGAAAGTCAAGAGAAAAGGAAGAAAGTGGCTTGAGGAAATAGAACTTCTTTCATCAGTTCCCAAGCCCTGTCATGCCTGTCCTAGCCAGCAGCCATGGGGGTCGGGTATGGGGGAGACCTGAGTGGTGGCTGTGGTTGCTGAGCTGACCCCACAGGAACCCCTTCTTTGTCCCTTTCTGAGGGGTGCTGTTGGAGGGAGCTCTAAGGACCTGACCTTCCTCCCCCTCTCACCCCTACTCCAGCAAGAGCAACTTCTTTCGGTGGAGGAGGACTTTGGGAATACTGTTTAATAATTACGAACCGTATCTTCCAGAAGGGCACCAGAAGACGGGGCATTAGATCCTTCAGGGAAGGCCCCGAGTTTCAGAGAGCCTCTAACACTGTTGGCAAATGAGAGGAATCCCGAGTGTGACAAAGCTCCCGCTCAGCTCCAAGCTTCCTAGACCATTCCTCAGGCAAGACGACACCCTCCGAGAAATAAAATATGGCACACACACACACTCCACCAGCCACGCATAGCTCAGCTGAGACATAGGTTTAGTGATGGGAGAAGCTTTGTCAACCAATCACCTCTAAGAAGTGGAACCTAATTAAGGCGTGGCTACCCGGAGCCCAGGAAGAAAAACTGGGACGGACCAGGTGCTTGCGCTCTGGGTGATTCCCGCGGGACACAGCGGAGCTTGGACTTCCCATTCTCGTGGCGTGAGTTTCCCCTTATAATAAGTAAAAATATAATTGCTTATCTTCAAGCTGGCCTGGTTATTTCACAAATCGAGTTAACATTTACAGTTTAGCTTTCTGTGAACCACTGCTCCTGATACAACAGCCATCGCCATATCACACCTCAAGTGTCCCCTTTGGCCAAAGACGCTGAAATCGAGGCCAGCCCTACTGGTCTACTGGTCTGCTCACGACACAGCCTCCTGAGCTACAGCGAGTAATGAGATGGGATGGAGGGATCAGGAGAGGATGCATCGAGAGAGGAGACTCCATCACTGTGGGTCCCTAGGGAAGGGTGCTGCCATTTGACATCTGTCTCCTCTACCATGTGGGGACTGAGAGCCTGGGTGTTGACAGACTGGCGGCATACACGTGTGTAGTTGGGAATAGTGATCTCCTTGAGTCTGACTTTCCCCCTCTGTAAATGGGGCAAATGATAACAGTATTCAAAGATGCTATCAAACATAATCACATGAGGAAAGGCCAAGCAGGCGCTGGACCTCCATAGGATGTCTCCGCGGTGCTAGCTGCTGTTACTTTAAATATGTAAATTCTAAAGAATCACCCAGAGTACATATACCACCTGTGAGTTCGGTGCAGGAAGCCCAGTGGATGAGCCAGGTTCTGAACGCAGGCACCCCTGCAGGAAGGCACTGTCCTAAGGACTGCATGAACCTACACTCCACATCTTCCTCCGTGCAGGACCTTTTACTTCCCAGAGTGCCTTCCCCCATCCTACGTGCCCTTCACTACGGTCCTGTCCGGTGGCCAAGGTGAACATGCTTCCTGTCTCAGAGAGAGGAAGTCACTTGCCCAAGGCCATCAGCAGGGTCACAAATCCAGGACTGCCTGGCACTGTGGAGAAAGACAAGTGGGATGGCCAAGGTACAGGATTTAAGGAGCCACTTGCTAGCACAACCCCAGGCAGGGATACCTTCTGTTCTTTGCAGTCTGTCCCCAGGCCCTGAACCCTTCCCAAGCACTGAGGTTGAGTTTTGTGACACCCTACACAGAAGGGGTCAGCCCGTAAGAGCCCATCCCTGAGCCTTGCAGTGGCTGGTCTAGCCCCTAAGCTAGGTATCCGTCTGAGGATCCAGCTGCTAGGTATCCGTCTGAGGATCCAGCTGCAGAGGATAGAAGAGGTGATGGGATTTAAAAATCTCAGAAGGCAACTGGTGGGGAGAGGAGGGTGAAATTCCATGTACCTTTAAACCTGAGGGCCAGGGGAGACAGGTCCAAGTCCCACCTAAGCCAGGTGGATTCCTAAAGCCCCCCAGCCTCACCTGCCCTAGGAAAAGACTGGTCAAGCCCTGCAGGCAAGCAGCCCATATGGATGACCCCTAGGACAGTAGCTCCTTAATCCTGACTCACCCAAGAACAAAAGTTCTCCTCTCCATCCCTAGCTTGGCCTCCTTTTGCCCCTATGAATCATGAGAGGTACCAGGTAGCAAAAATTCATCTTATCTATGCATGATTGCATTTACTAATTAATCAGCTCACTTGCTCCCATATAAAAGCAACACCTGAGGGGCAAGAGGGATTCAGACCCCCTCCAAAGCCAGGTCATTCTCCAATTCTGAACCCATTCCTTCCTCCAATGGAAGGGGACCACAGAGTTACCGATATTTTGTGGTTGTTTCTGTTACAAAAATAGCCACAATTTATTAGTTTTCTATAGTTGGGGACTGAATTTGTTTATGTCTTTGTATATACCATTTAACGCTCACACCAAACTTGCAGGGTTTTTGTTCTGAAGTATAGCTTTTTTTTTAAAGACTTATTTGACTTTATGTGTGGGAAAGTTTTGCCTACATGCATGTATGCACCATGTATGTATCTATTGGATCCCCCAGAACTGAGGTTACAGATGGTTGTGAGCCACCATGATGGTTCTGGGCATCAAACCCAGGCCCTCTGCAAGAGCGACAAGTGATCTTCACCTCAGAGCCTTCGCTCTAGCCTCTTTTTTGTTCTGAAGTAAAACGTAAATACAATAAAGAACTCACACAGGCAGGCCACACTGTATCATTTCACTGTATCATCATAGGACAGTTTTGAACTTCATAGAAATGAACTCCTACTGTATGCACTTTTTCCTCCTTTTTACCATGGGGGTCTCTTGCAGCCCATGCTGACCTCCAACTTATTCCAAATCCAAGGAAGGGATTACAAGTGCGTCCCACCATGCCTTCCTGGTTTCTGCAGGGCTGGGACTCAAATCCAGGGCTTCATGCATGCTAGGCAAGCACTATAGCAATTGAGCTATATCCTCAGCCCTGACGTGTGCTCAGTTGTGTCTGATTTCCTTCCTCAACTTTGTGTGATTCGTCTGTGTGTGCGTTACCATTTGCCCTTTTACACACCTACATGGGGTCTCACTGTGTGATTATACAGTTTGGGGGGGGTCCACTGAAGCAGTCTGCTTAATATCATTATCGTTGTGATCGTCCTGTTTTGCAAATGCAGCAAACTGGGCCCTAAGTTGCTGTCTAACTTTGTAGCTTAAGGTCACAGGCTGACCGTGAGGCTGAATTGAAGCCAGGTCCCTTTGACTCCTGAAGATGTTCCTCTCCCCTTTACAGTTCTGGGGACAGGAGCAAGGAAACCTTCCTGCTGCAATCATGTTCTTGCCTCCTGAAGTATGACTGGCAGTCAGGAAAAGACCCAGCTCCAGGTGGAGAGAAAACGGCCCTGGGTTTGGCGATTGCCAATATTTACCTTTGTTGCTCTAGAAGCTGATAGCGCGGGTATGGCCGTCATTCACAACCCTGTACCTTGAGACCGAGGCTTTGCCAACATTTCACAACAAGTCCAAACAACCTCCACAAGGAAGAGATGCCCTCGTCCCCTGACCAGCAGCCACTCACAGGCTACCCTTTGCTCTGGCTCCCCAGAGCATAACTTCTCAGATAGGTGCTCAGATGTGCCCGTTTGGAACCCCTGCAAAGAGCATTGCAGGCCCTAAAGCCAGGTTTCTGGGTAACCCAAGCATTGCCCATCGAAGAGTGGAGCTCCCAGAGCTGCCCTGTCTTCAAGAACAAGCCAAGATATTTGGACTGTTCCCAGTTCTCTAAACCTGCAGGCCTTGGCAGGACTGTCTGCAAGGCAGCCACAGGGCGGCAGGAGCCCTGCTGACCTCCCTGCCACTTCACCCCCTGAACTCAGGTAGCATTCCAGTCAGACCAGCCAGACATGATTAAATGCTTGGCTACGTGCAGGGGTGGGAGACCCCGGGGGAAGAAGGGCTCAGAGCCAACTCCCTGAAGCACCCAGGGCACCCTTTGGTCTGTTGATCATTAACAGCAACCACCTCACAGCAGACAGAAAGGGGAAAGTCCAGGGGATGGCCTGCTCCCTCCTCCCAGGCCCCTCCTCCAAACATGCCAATCCGGAGCTTCATGGACCATGAGCTCGTGACCCTGGGGGAAGGTGTGTGCCGAGTCATCCAATCCAGCTGGTGCCTCTTGCTTCTGCTGATCACCACCAAGGGCAAGGGAGACAAAAACCTGACCCTGGGAGATCTGTAGTTACTGTGTGCCAGGAACTGTCCCCAGTGGCTTCAGTGTGCCAGCCTATGACACTCCAAAGAACAATTGGTAAAAATGCCATGATGTCGTCAAAGGGCCTGGGTTCAGGTCCGGCGACTTCCTCACTATATGACAAACTGACGAGCTCCCTTGTGGCTCACTTCATCCATGTATCGTGGGGATGCTGTGTGTGCTGGTCAGTTTAACTGTCAACTTGGTACAACCTAGGAAAAGGAGTCTCAGGGAGGGCTTGTCTGGATCGCTTGGCCTGTGGGCACCCCAATGAGGGATTGTCCAGATTGCTTTAACGGACACCAGAAGACCCAGGCTGAGAATGGGAGGCACGGTTCCCTGGTTTGGGATCTGGAGAGTGGAAGAGAAGGAAAGCTAGCTGAGCACCTGCACGTATGCACTCATTTCTCTCTGCTCTTGACTGTGGCTCTGGCGAGGCCAGTATTTTAAGGACCTGCTGTCTTGACTTCCCCGTTGCCATGGATTATAACCCAGAACCTGTAAGCTTAAATAAATCTCTTCTCCCTAAATTGCCTTTTTGTCAGGGTATCTTACTGCAGCCACAGAGAGGAAACTGGGATGCCGGGGAACTTCCTCCAGTGCATCATTATGTGCACCTGAGGTAGTACACAGAGGTCTTAAACACCACGTGGTATCCGTGGAAGCTGCTGCCCCCCCCCGCAGTGTTCCCTCAGTCTTCACGACAACCCCTTGAGACAGGTTGTCCTGCCTGCTAAGATGGTTCAGTGGGTAAAGGGGCTTGTGGTCAAGCCTGCTGAACCGGATTCAACTGGAAGGGACCCATGAGAAGGAAAGAACCAGCTCCCATGGGTTGTCCTCTGACATCCATGTCCATGCTGCGGAGCTCACGCACCTTTTAAAAAAGAAACAAAGGCCAGGTGTGGTGACATATACATTGATCCTAGCACTTGAGAGGCAGGCAGGCAGGGCCAGCCTGGTCTACACAGTGAGTTCCAGTGTAGCCAGGGATATGTAGAGAGAGCCTGTCTTAAAAAAAAAAAAAAAAAGTTACCCTTCCTATTACTTATTACTTTAATGGTTGGCAGTATTCTCTTGGAAGAGGACTGAATATGCAAAAGAAATGAAATAATTATAGCTGGGTGGTGGTGGTGCACACCTTTAACCCCAGCCTTCTAGAGGCACAGGCAGGCAGATCTATGGTCAAAGCCAACCTGGTCTACAGAGTGAGTTCTAGGACAGCCAAAGCTGCACAGAGAAACCCTGTCTTGAAAAAACGACAACAAAAGCAAACAAAAACAAAGGCAGTCCCTCTCCTTCTTGGTGCTATGGCTCGTTCTTCTTGCCGTGCCACATCCACAAGCCTATCCCCTGAAGTGCAAGGGATGTGTGACCCAATTATTGGCAAAACTCTGAGCAACCCGGATCCCTGAGGCCCAGTGGGCCCTACCTTCCTCCTGATGATGAGACACCACGACCAGGAAAGGTCAGTGGCCCACGTGGCTCATTGCTTTGAGTTGCTCCAAAGGAAGGCCAGCAGGGCAGCCCTGAGACCTTGCCCAACAAAGGGAATCTTGTAGAAGTCACACAAAGATAGTCAGGGTCCTAGGCAGGGCTGGAAAAGAAAGCCCAGTGCCCAGGCAAAGCAGGAGCTAGTCCTATGGTCCATGCATCCCCTTGTGTGGGCCTATCTTCAGCTCCCACTGCAGGGTTCTTAGACCCGGCCAGCTATGAAATCACATTTCCTGGATGTCCTGGTAGCCTAGTGCTTAGGGCCACTACCAAGGCCCTTCCTATTATGCTGGGGAAATGGGGCTGAAGCTCTTGCTTCCTTTCCTAAGTAGTTTCAGGCTCTAGATAGCAGGAAGTCAGGCTAGTGGCCCAGGCAAACTAAAGCCCTGAGTTCCTCAGGGAGACACTTAGGTGGGATATGGGGTTAGGGTCTAAAAACAGCCAGTTTCCCTAAGTGACATGGAGCCTCCCTTTGCCTTCCCACCCTTCCAGGACCTCCTGGTTTCAATGCTTTTCTTTGTTATCTAACTCCAGAGGCTGACTTCAAAGAAGGACATTCAGGGTGGTTGTGAGACTCCCCTTCTGAAGCCAACTTGTGACATCCTGAAAGGAAGAATTAGATAGTCACCAAAGGCTGTGTCTACAGAGAAAGAGCTCAAAGTGAATGACTGAATGTCTTTACTTTAAGTCAAAATGAAAGATCACCACCCACCCAAATGCATGCTTACACACACACACACACACACACACACACACACACACACACACACCCTCAATGCCTCTCTTGAGAAATAAGAGGCCTGGGTTCATTCAGATGCCAGGCTCAAGGCCTTTGTCCTTGTACCATCAGCCACTGCCCTGGGAAAGGAAACAATCCTGGTATTTCTACTGCACAACCCTGACATTGAGTAACACCTTCTGGGAAGGGGAAATGTCCAGTTACTGGTAGTTCATTCAGTATTGGACAGTGTCTGCGGCAGATCTACATATGGAGGAGGCCAGTGGAGTGAAGGTGGAGGCCGCTCAACCCTCAAAACTTACTAACTGCGAGGAGCCAGTGACTCAAATGTCATCTCTGCCCACCCAAGACTCAGTTCTCCCAGGTCTGATCTTTACAAAGACCCAACTCCTTTCTCACAAGTTAAGCATCTCTTTCCAGTAGCTACCTGATCCCGGCTGGATTTCATGATCCTCCTGCCTCAGTATTCAGCAAATCCCATGTGTACCCCTACAACCGGCATGGATGAACTTCTAACCAAGGAGACCTGGTGAGAACTGCTGACTTCCTTAGTGTACATGAACCCCATCTTCCCTTTACTGCCATCTAGTCAAGTCCAGGTGCAGACTGCCCTTTCCGGTCCTTACGCTTCCTCACACCCCTTCAGGGAGGTACTGAGAAGTTAGGACCTTGGTTAACGCCTACAAGAGCACCCATTTCAGGCCTGCCAGTGTGGCATGGGTTACATCCCCTTCAGCAGTAGCTCCTTGACCACCACTCCCCCACAAAGACCACGTGAGAAAACTGGATGTACCTGGATCACAGCTCCCAAAGTAGCCAAAGGCCACACAGGTGAGCAAGGTTACTCCAGACTTACTCGCTGCAGGATTCTTGGCAAACAAACAAAAAACCAAATATCTCCACCCCACCCAGGTTGAGTGAACTTCCAGCACCCACACCCAGAGCTCTGGGTGGTAGCTTTTGAGGATGATAGACCAACCACTGCGCTGCCCTCCAGTGAGGGTCAGACACACAAGGGAAGAGACTCTAGACAATGATTTCTTGAAAAACGGGGTTTATTGATTTTTTTAAACTGCAAATAGTCGTTACAAAAAGTTTTTTTTCTTTTAAATAAATTCACACAAAGAAAGAGAAATAGGAAGCGACGGTAGTGACCAGCAAGAGGAATAATAATTACATTCATCTTTATGTGTGTGCGCCAGTTGTTTATGTTAGCATTGGAAAACTCCAACCTGGAATCCAGAACCTCGAATCTGCGAGCGCGCGGAATGTCTTGAGATGGGCACGTGAAGTCAAAGGGGTTCTCTCTTTTCTGTTTTCCCTTTTAGAAGCTATACATAAAAGGTGGCTTCCTTCTGTAGTCACAGAGCTCGAACATACATTCCCAGTCCTACCTGTGAAAGGCCTAAGGAGAAGAAACTCAATTTGCAGTCCAACACAAAGGGGAGAATTTCTAAAATAAATAATCCAACAGTTTTTTGCATTTTTTTAAATTAATTTTTCATTTTTTTAAAATAAAATAACCAAAAAAAGTGTAAAGTTACAAAAATGTTGTTGAAGAATAATATATTAAAACTGTGGAAAAAAGGAAAGACACGTCACAAAATTTTAAGATTAATATGAAGATCATAATTTAACATAAAAGAATATATTCTATGGATTTGTCATCCCGATAAATATGAACAAAATTAACAAAAAAAAGCATAGTTTGGCAATAAATACGTTTGATAAGTTAAATAAGCTTTTTTATATTGATGTGCAGTGACAAGCAAAATTTTTGCTCTCCAATTTCTGAAAGTTAGATGAAGTTTAACCCCAGGGAAAAAAGCATGGCGTGAGGGCTCTAAGGTAGACCTAAGGTATTCTAGAGCAAAATCCATTAAAGCTACTTCTACAGGAAATCGTTTTACACAGATATCGTATGTGGAATGAATACCATTAACTGCTCACCCCTTACAGTTTGGTTTTTTTTTTTCAGCTTTTCTCTCATTTTGTCGTCATTTTTAAGATGTCACATATGAATTGGGGAACTTTAGCACCAAAATCAAGTCTCTCATAGTCCATCTAGTTTCCCCTTCCTCCCCACTTAAAAAAAAAAAAAAAAGAAAAAGAAATTAAATCACAAAGTCCCACTTATGTCAAAACCTTCGTCCAACTGGTTCAACCTTCCTCCCTGAAGACCTACACAAACCCGGGCAAGATTAGTCAACAGGGGTTCGGGCTGGGATGAAAAAGGTTTTGAGTGTCAAAATAGGTTTCCCCCAAACCCCAAGTCCAGCAACAATTCTCTGAGGGAGGCGGGTAACTACAAGGAAGAGGAAGTGTGCGGGGAGACTGAAAGGAAGGTGCGCTTGGGTCGCCAGCTGGGGGAGCTGCTGGTTGCGGGTCACCCCCCAACCCCACGGGCAGAGGCTCTGGGAGGCCCACGGGTGCCCCCTGGCGTTGAAGAGGTAATGTAGTCACAGTGACAAAGTTAGATAACAAGGCACTAAGTTGCTTCTGTAAACGGTTACTGCTTTTCTTTTGTGATTTGGCACTTAAGGCTTAAGCCGAAAAAAGGCATCTGCTGACAAATATGGGACTCTGTTATGCGTGGTTAAGTGGGCTATGAAATGGAGGGAGGGGGTTTCAAGCCAGAAGAAGCTACCAACAAATTGACTTGTCCTTATGTTGGGGGTGGGGGCGGGGGCGACATACCAAGGTTCTGGGGAAGGGGCTGAGCTTAAATGTATCAATGTAGGGATTGAGGGGAAGTTAGGGGGGTGGGGAGGTGAAGGCTTGGGATGGGGTGCAGGGTGGAGGGGTGAAGGAGGCAGGGTGTCCCTCCCTACCCTGGCTTAGTCATCTGAGATGGAGAGTCTGCTGAAAATGGGCAGGCGTCTTGAGTTGTCCAAGGTAGGGGAATCTGAGCCACTGTGGCTGCTGCTGGAGCTGCTCAGGTAGCCCTCCTGGTCCGAGAGAGAATCCTGAGGGCTGGGGGGAGAGTCAAACATGTGAGGGGACTCGGACATGGGCCGGAAGAGGAAGGTGGTGGGGGAGCCTCCCCCGGGTAGCCCCATGCTAGGAGCAAAGAGGCTCGCCAGCTCCTGGCTGGAAAAGGCGAAGGGGTTATTGGTGCCATCCGGCAGGGTAGGTGAGCCCAGGAGGTCATCCGCGCTCAGGATGGGGGGTGGGGTGATAGACGTGGGGCTGTCCAGCAGCCCCGTGGCAGCGGCGGTGGCAGCGGCACTGGGAAACCCAGCAAAGCTAAAGCTATGCTGGAGGCGGGGACGGTCAGCGGAGAGGTCCCGGCCCCCGGCCAGGGCGCGGCGCTCCTCGGCGTTGTGAATGAAGTGGCAGCGGGGCCCGTACGGGCAAAAGCCGATGGTGTGGAAGGTGCGGCAAAGCTCCGTCTTGTACTTGGGGTGGCGGGTCAGGCTGCGGAGCTCGTGGATGCCGTGCGCGAACTGGCACTTGTCCCCGTACTTACAGGCACCGTTTTCTTCGAAGGGGCGGCAGAGCTCCGTCTTGTAGCGGCTGGAGTTGACCTGGCCGCTCCCAGGCTGCTTCTGGGCGGGCAGAAGCCGCTCGCCCCCTTCAGAGAAAGAGCGGTCTCGAAAGCGGTTGTCGCGGGAGCTCAGGGACGGGGCCGGCTCGCCCTTAAGGCTGCTGAGAAGTTGGTTCTGATGGAACTTGGAGCTGGGCAGAGTGACCGAGTGCCTCCGAGGGAAGCCCCCGCCAGCAGGGGTGCCCACTGCCTTCCTGTCCAGCAGGCAGCCCCCAGCACTGGGAGTGCTGTAGTTGAGCATCTTGTTACCCTGGAGGGGAGGGGAGGGAAAAGGACCGGTGAGTGACCGAGGACACCCACGAGGCCAGGGCATGGTGTCCACAAAGGACAGCACCCCTTCATCAGATAGGCCACTCTGTCCCTCTCTAAAAGGAGCCACCTGGGTTTATTTTGGCACTGCTCATGAGAAGCCACAAAAATCCTGCCCTGTATGAAAAAAAAATATGTATACGCATCCTGCTCCATGCTGACCCCTGATATGTAGATTGCTTTATATCCCCGTGTCCCTGGAGCTATTTTTTCCCCTCTAAACTCCAAGTCCTGTTTATACATTCCTTAACTCAGAGTATTTTACTCAAGGCAGTCCTCTCTAATTTCCTCCCCCCCCCCCCGCCCCAACAGAATCAGGTAAGCCCCTGGGAGAAGACAAAACATGAGCCAAATCCTCCCCATCAGTCCCTGCTAGCCCCCTCCCCCACAATCTGGCCCCAAACTCTCCACTTCCTCTTCCACAAGTGTACCCTTCCTTTGGCAACAGGTTTTCAAACTGTGTTGTTTTTTTTTTCTTTCTTGGGGAAGAGCCTAGTCTGGGATATGGGGAGAGGGATATGCGCGGCTCCCCAAGCCCATAGCTTCCGGAAGAGCACCCCGGAGAGGGATTTCTCCCGCCCGCCCCCCCCCATTCCTCCACTCCCTTCACTGGGAAGATGCCTTTGCACTTGGTCTCCTGGCTGCAAGAGCGGTCTGGATAAGAGCGCCAGTGTTTAATCTTGAACCAAAGCTACAGATGGGAAAGAAAGCGCTAGCTCCCCGCCCCTCCCCACATACACCTCGCAGTCAGTGGGGGGAGGGGGAGACTCGAGCAGGGACAGAGCTGCCACAAGCCCTAGTCACCTGCTCAAACTACCCAAGGTTTAGAAAGAGTTGGGGGTGGGAGACTTGAAAGTTATCTCCAGGCCCCTGACACATGTGGGTGTCATTGTGCAAATTCTAAAGTTAGTCCCTTAGGATCAGCAGCGGGGGATCGGGAATCAGTAACCCTGTAACCGCAACCACCCCACCGAGCGGATTACAGGAACCCAGTGGAGAGCCGGTTCCCAACAATGAGGTTCATTTAAAAAAAAAGTCCTGCGGGGGGAGGGGGCAAAAGAAAGAGAAATAGATCAAAGAGCGGGCAGCCAGGACGAGAAGGATGGAGTTGCTCAGGAGCTCAGGCAGCCGCCAGGGCGAATAGACTTGGGAAAACGCAGGGAAGAGAAAAATGCTGAAAATTTAAAAGTTTTTTGATGTTGCTCTTCAGCTCCAGCACGCCCCTGCGCCCCAACCCTGCAGCCCCGGGGCCTTGGCAGCTGCACCGACAGGAGCAGCAAGCTAGGAAGGGAGCAACATGACCCGACGTGTTTAAGGGAAGGCAAAAACAGTTCAGCAATTAAAAGTAGCCTAGCAGCTTCATCCTTTCAAATTGGGGGGGTTGGGAGAAATAGAGTGGGGGAAAAAATTAACAACATCCATGGAGTTGTACATTTCAACCGCACTCCTGGAACACGCAGGTTTTAAAACTTTTTTTTTTTTTTTTGGTCGAAAAACCGACTAGTAAACTACCCCCATTTAAGGAGGCCCTATTAAATCCTAACTGGCGGGAACTTGAGTTCTGGCAGCATTTTGTTCCCCTATTCCTCAATCAACGAGCTACGGTGCTTCACAACACAGGTAACCAGCTACTTTAAGCCAAAAGTTTGCAGCGTGATCAAGCAGCGCTCTCGCGGAGGAAGCCTAGCCCAGCTGGGGCGGGCACAAACTCCACTATAAACTCGCCTTGCCTACATCTTCTTAAACCTTAAATCGGCCCTTTTTTCCCTGCCGCAATACCTCTTAAGTTCTCCAAGGCAGAGAGGGAAATTCTTCCAGCCAAATACCGTTCTGAGACTTCACTTTTCCTAGAGACCCCCTACGCCACAGGGAGCAAAGTTGTCGGGGAGACTCGAACTCCTCCAGCAGGCACGGAAACCCAGAGCGCACACCGGGAGCCCACCGAACCCAGCTCCCGTGGCACACCATGCAGGAATGAATCCTTCAAAGTTTGTCCCAATCCTAGCCACTCTTCCGCAACCCCGGACCAGCCCTTGCCCCGCAAACTTGAGCAGTCACCCAGAACGTTGCTCCCAAACTCACATGGAACTCAACCTGGGACCTGAAACTAAGTAGGGCGGACACGGCCAAATTCCTTCGTCGTGGAGGGAAACGCAAACAGTGAAAGCCCGTCACTCGCTCTATGCCGTTTCCCCAGAATCGAACTTTAGGAGTTTCTTTCAAACACAAGAGAAACTTTCGAAAAGCTCCGCCCTACTTTACCTTGCATAAAACTTCGCTCAAGTCGAAGATGGTGGCAGACACGAGGGTGGTGGTCATCGTGGGCGTTCGCACGGGGCAAGGAATAGTCTGTGGTGTGTCGTGAAGGTCCCGGTGCGGGGAAGGCGCAGCCTCCGGCTCTCCGGTCTGGAGTCCCACACGCCTGCTCCCGGCGCCCCTCGCCTTTCTGACTCCCGGGCTGCGGCGCGCAAAGCCCAATTTATAAGATTTGGTGAGTTGAGGGGTGGGGGGAGGAGCTTTAAACTTATTTAAATGAAGAAGAGGAGGCGGGAAAAAAAAGTTGATTGACACTGAGGTTGAATCAGCCATGCGGTCAAGCGGGAGGGAGGGGTAAAGGGGGAGGAAAGAAACTTTCAAAAGGAAGAAGGGGGAGGGGGAGACAAGGAAAGAAGGCGGAAAAAAAAAAATAACCACTCGGAGCGGCGCACAACTTTTTTTTCTTAAAGAGGAAAAGTTTCGAGTCCGCGGGCTCCGCTCCCCAGCGATGGGGGCGCCCCTCCCTGGGGCTGGGCGGGGCCGAGGGGGAGGGGCGCCCACCCTTTGTCAGCCTCGCTGCCCGGCTCTGTGACGTCACTCATTCCACCCCCTTCGGAGTTCTGGTTGTTGTGTTGTTTTGGGTGTGTGTGTGTGTGTGTGTGTGCGCGCGCGCGCGCGCGCGCGCGTGTGTTTTGGTCGGGCAGGAAGGCGGGCTCGACTTTCTCTCTTTTTTTTTTTTTTTTATTTGCTAGCTGGAGCTGGAGCTAGTCCTGCGCGGGCAGGGCTGCGGTTTCCATCTTGCGCTGGTGTCCCTTGAAACTTCTCCAAGTGTCCGCACAGTACCTTTCCCTGACTTCCCGGTCCACACCCGGCTGCCCACCGCAAAACGAGCTGGGCGAGGAGTTTAAGAATTCAGAGCACCCCAAATATCCGAGTCAGGAGTTCTCTGTTTCCCACCAGGGTGAGGAGGAGTAGGGGCGATCAGGAAAACTTTTTTTCCTTCAGAGAGGCTGGCCTGGCGGGGGCGAGCGCAGCAAGATTTAGCGCGCAGCGCGCGTGCACACGCGTGCTGGGCCGGCAGCCGGCGCTCTCCCGGTCGGATGAGGGGACATTTAGAAAAAGACCACTGTCTGGGCAGATCTCGTTTAAACAGACCTAGATGGGGCGCTTCGTTCACACATCCGATCTTTAAACTTACCACAGAAAAACCCAGACTTTCATGGGCGCCTCTTCATCCGGCTCACAAAAATAAAAAGAGCAACGAGTCACTTTCCACGCGCGCTTTGAATCTGGGCTTACCTCCTCCACACATCCCCAAATGTTAAAAACAAGAAAAAAAAGTTACTTGGGTAAGAAGGAAGGTAGAGGTGGGGGAAGCGACACTTGTAACTTCTTGCTGCTCTCCCGCCCCCACGTGAACGGAACATATGGCTTGTCACTGTGCCCTGTTTGGGGGTGCCAAGGAATGGGACCCCACGGAACCCAATGGCCTTCAATGAATTATTCCGCCCTTAAAAACCGCGAATATGTATTTATTTACTATTAGGTTTGGCTGCCTCCCACCCGCACCCGCTCGCGTGCTGGAGTGGAGACCCGGGCGGAAATCGCGGGCCGCGCCGCCCCGGCCTCGCACGTTTCTTCCCAGCACTCGAGGCCGCCGGGTCTGTTATGAAACCCGGTGCGCCGAGTGGCTACGAGCGAGTTCCATTGCGATGTAATTAGGTCACCCCATTACGAGTACGTTTCTCTGGAAAGGACGGAGCGGGCGGAGCAGAGCGTTCGAGCCTGAGCCGCACCACCCCTTACACACACGCACATTTTATTTTTAAAAAAATGCATTTATTATCGCCAACCTCTGGGCAAACCCAGGGAAATCTTCCAAATCACAACTATTTTAGAAACCAGGGTTTGTTTTTTTTTTTTCAATTTTGCGAAAACACACGACTTTTGCTGCAGTCCACGAACCTAACGTAATTCCCTGCGGGGTCTCTGCTTGACTCGTCTCCAACAATTTGAGTTGCTGGCCCCCATTTTTAACCCGGCTGCTGCTCCTGACTTTTTCGGCTTGCTGCTGTCCAGCCGCCGGTTGCTTCCCTCCCCCGCTCCCATGTTTCATCTTTTCTTGAAATCTGGCAAGCGCCGGGAAGGGAAATAACTTCCATCCACCTTAATTTAAATCATTCGGATGTGTAGGTTTCTTTTTAAAGGGATGTTTGCTCGTTCCCCCTCCCCAGCTCTAAGGGGGTTGGTGTGTGCGCGCGGATTTCGTGCAGTTTCTCGGTGATGGGGTAATGAGTTCCAGATTTCGGGACAGAGCAGGGTGCGTTAAAACCACAAGGTTAGCCTAAGTCCTGATGTGAAGCTATTTCGACTTTTCATTCCGCACCACCCGCCCGGGCTGGTCTAAACTCCCGAGTGTTTGCGAAGCTCTGCTGCGGGGGGGGGGGGGGGGGGGGGGGGGGGGGGGGGGGGGGGGGG
>NW_026067982.1:1296219-1384625 GCF_014885135.2 Alexandromys fortis | reverse complement strand
TATATACCAAAGAATATATTTGTGGGAAGATAGAGTCATAAATGGCTAGCACAGTCAGACCAGCAGTTCCACTGCCTCTCAGAATACTACCTGGTGTTGTCCCTTTGTGGTCACGCCTTGCTCGGTCTCTAATCCCTAGCAACCACTGTTGTGTTCTCATTCACAATAATAGTGTCTTCTCTAGAATGCCATATAAATAAAGCCAGACAATACATATTTCACGTCATAATACCTTTGAGGTTTTATCCATGTTGTATATATTGATGGCTCATTCCATTATTAATAAATAGCATCCTGATGCATGAGTATACACTAGTTTGACTACCACGAACCTATTTTCAGCTCTGAGCTTCAAATAGAACTTTAATAAACATTCATAAACAAGTTTGTGTGTAAGCACAGTTCTTCCCTAGGGTAAATAAATGAGACTTCTAGGGCCATATGGTAGTTGTGCATGAAAACTCAGTTGTAAGCTACCAAGAGTTTTCTTTTGTTTTTGAGACAGTCTCCACGTATCACTGGCTGTTCTGGAACTGACAAGAGATTCACCTGCCTCAGCCTCCCAGATGCAGGGGTTAATGGTGTGCACCACCACACCCAGCTCTACCAAGCCCTTTTGCCGAGTGGCATTTTACACTTTTGCATCTCTAGCAGGTGTATGTATGCGTCTCCAGTTTCTTTACTGAGGCTGTAAATGTACTTTAATATACAGTGATAAACCGTCATGCATCTGGCCTGGTTTGGATGAAGACAAGGGCTTCCTGCTCCCAGACTGGTCTAGAATTGACTAAACAATCCCAGTTGACCTCAGACTCAAGGCATGTCTCCTGCCTCAGCCTCCCAAGTGTTAAGGTTACAGGTTTGAGTCACCGTATGCCTGCTCTTTTCATTATGATTCAATTCACGTTTCTCTAACAGCTAACCATGTCAAACAACGTTCTGTCTGTTTAGATGTCTCCTGTGTAGGTAGCCTCTGTTCAAGTCTTTAGCATATTTTAACTGGGTCATCTGTTTCTGTTGATATTTGCAGACTCTTTATATATTCTAGATGCAGATCCTTTGTCAAGCGTGTTTCTTGCAAGTATTTTCTTAAGCCTGACCCTTACCTTTCCATCCTTATAAAAGTATCTTTCACAGGGGAAAAAAAATGCTTCTGGTGTCAAAGATGAGTGCGTGCCAACCCAAGTCATTAAGATCTTGTTTTGGGGTCTGGAGAGATGGCTCAGTGGTTAAGAGCATTGCCTGCTTTTCCAAAGGTCCTGAGTTCAATTCCCGGCAACCACATGGTGGCTCACAACCATCTGTAATGAGGTGCCCTCTTCTGGCCTGCAGACATACACATAGACAGAATATTGTATACATAATAAATAAATAAATATTTTAAAAAATCTTGTTTTTGCCAAACCTGCTGACATAGGCCTGTAGTCCAGCTGATTTAGAGGATTTAAAAAAAAAAAAAAAAAGAGGATCAAATTCAAGGCCTACCTGGGTAACTTAGCAAGACCCTGTCTCAAAAACTGAAAACTAAAGCACTAGGAATAGAGTTCAGTGGCGGAGGGCAACCTGGCATAGGTGTGAAGCCATAGGTTCAAGCCTCAGTTCTGGTGGGAAAAAAAAATCTGCTTTCTTCTAGAAGTTTTATATTTTTAAATTATTGTTAACAAATGTTTATCTTATTGCTGTTTTGAATATTTGATCAACATATAATGTCCTAGTCTCCTATAACCTTTTATATTCTAGACATTATGTTCAAACTATTTAAACACAAGAAACTCTTAAATTGTTATTTATATTAATGTGTGTGTGTGTGCGCGTGCGTGCATGCATGCATGCCTAGCAGATAAGACACTGATTCACCTGTATGTAGGTCAGAGAGGATAACCTTCAGGACTGAACCCAGGTTGTCGAACAGTGAGCCATCTTGCCAGCCCACCTACAGTCTCTTGAGTCTGTCACTCTCTCTTCTTTTTCTCTTGTTTCTTGGTGCTAGAGAGTGAACCTAGAGCTTCACGTGTCTTTAGCTCCTGAGGGATCTTTCTCTGTCATTCAGTCTGTTTGTGCCTTCGGATCTAAAGTGAGTCCCTTTTAAGTGAGAGGTAGCTGAGTTTTCATATCCATTTTGCTGACTTGTCTTTGGACTGGAGAGTTTACCCCATGCATTGAAAATATCAGTAGTGAAGGGGACTTGATTCTGCTAGCTTACTGTTTTCTTTCCTTCTCTTTGTTTCCTGTGCTGGAATGAAACCCAGGGAGTCCTACATGCTAGGCCACTCTACACTGAGCTACACCCTCAGCCCTCATGATGTTTTCTAGATGCCTGAGAACTATCATCCTTGGTTTCCTGCATTACTAGTTACCCCCTTGTCTGTAGGAGATACCTACTAAGACCCCAGGGTTGGGTGGACAAGATGGTTCAGCAAGTAGAAGCCTGCCATCAAGTCTAATGGCTTGAGTTGGTTCCCAAGAACCCGTGGTGGAAGGAGAAAACTGACTACACCCTGTCCTCCGACCTCCACATGCTTTCTAGTGCCCTCTTCTGGCCTCTGTGGGCACTTCACACACTTGGTGCACAGACATCTGTGCAGACAAAACAACCATACACATAAAATAAATCAATCTTTAAAAAAAGACATGAAGCTGGGCAGTGGTAGTGCACGCCTTAATCCCAGCACTTAGGAGGCAGAGGCAGGCGGATCTCTGAGTTTGAGGCCAGCCTGGTCTACAAGAGCTAGTTCCAGGACAGGCTCCAAAGCTACAGAGAAACCTTGTCTCGAAAAACAAAAAAATAAAAATAAATAAATAAAGACATGAGACTTATGTTGAAGTTCCTTGGTTTGTTTTTCCTGTGGTTGCCCAATCCTAGCACTGTTGATAAGAATTTAATCTCTCCATGCAACTGTTTTAGCCTTCAAAACCTCAGATGCTATACTTGGATGAGTCTGTACATTACCAATCTCAATTACAGTAGCTTTATAGTAAATCTTAAAATCAATGACTATTATTTCTCCCAATGTTTTCTTATTTTTTAAATTATTTTATCCTTTATTCCTTTGCCTTCTTTTATAGATTTCAGAATCATTTTTTTCTGTCTCTGCAAAAATGTCCCCCTGGGAAATGAGGGTGTGGCTTAATGGTAGATTGTCCGTCTACTGACTTAGTCACTTTCTGCTGCGGCGGTAAACACCATGAACAAGACAACGTAGGAAAGAGAGGCTTTATTTTATTTATATGGTTACAGAGGAAGAGTCCATGATGGTGGGGGCGTTACAGCGGCAGACAACCCGGGCATAAAACTGGCTGGTCACATTTCCTCATACATGAACACGAAGCTTGGGAGGGTGGGGGGCAAGGCTACAGACTTGCAGAGCTCACACCCAGTGGCATACTTTCTCTAGCAAGGAACACATCCTAAAAGTTCTCTAACCTCCCAAAATAGCACCATCAACCTGAGACCAAGTATTCACATATGCGAGCTCTGGAGGACACTTCTTCTTCAGACTGCCACACTTCAGTACACAGGGTCACAGGCTCAACCCCTAGAATAATACACATTAAACAAAAAATAATAATTTGTAAGGTTTCCTAACTACGAATGTGGCGTATGTATTTATTTAGGTCTTTTTTACTGGGGAGAGATGGAAGAGTAGGTTGCTGGGGATTGAACCCAGTGTGCCAAACACACACTGCCCTGAGCTACCCTCACACACACTTGATTTCATCAGTGTTTGTATGTTGGGGTTTCCTTTCCTGGAATTCAAAGCAGTGCTCCTCCAACACTTCCTGAGTTCTAGGATAGCAAGTCTGTACCACATGACAATTAGTAGAGTTCTATGGCTTTTAGTATAAAGATGCTATGGGGTTTTGTTGTTGTTAGCCTTGTACCTAATAAGTCCCTTTTTTTTGAACTCTTGTAATTAAATTCAATCTGTTTCCAGTCATTTATTCTATGTTATAGAAATAGAGTTGATCTTTGTGTCTTGTCTTCTATGAGCTTATAAAAATCACTCGTTACACGAGGAGCTTTTTGGTAGATTCCTCAGGAGATTTTTGTTGAGATTTCATTTTGTTTTTAACATAGATACCCATGTTATCTGCAAACAGAGACAATGTCTTCCTTTCCAGTGCACTGTTGATGTGGAGCAGGTGTGGTAAGGATGCCCTCACCTTGTTCCTAGTCCTGGAAGAAAGCTTTCATCTTCCTGCATTACATATGATGTTCCTTGCTTGTTGTCTTTAGTCACCTAACGTTTTAACATCCCCCCTCCCCACAAGTATGTGCCATGAAAGAGGCTTTCTTGGCTCTGAACTCAGTCCCTAGTGCTTGCAGAGTGCCCAGCACATAGTAGGCCCTTCATAAGCACTCACTAGGGAAAAGTAGAGATCAGGTTGTGGTCTTTTGTTGACTTAGCCAGCTTACTTCCCTACCTGACAACAATAGGGGACTTGCAAACATCTCAAACAATAATCCGACCATAAATACCCGCAGGTCCACCAAGGCCCTGCCCGCAGTCGACTGTTTAAGCTGCCAAGCACTTAAAGAGTCCAGCCTTCAGCAGCTTCACAGCGTCAGAGCCACTCTGGGAGGATGGGTGGCTGCAGTAAAAGAAGCAGAAGTCAAACAAAAGCTCCGGGCTCTGAAATGAAGAGCTCTTTGGGTGAAAATCCCACTGCTCTGACCCTTGAGCTCAGATGGGCGGGGCGGTCTCACTAAGTTTATTTCAGCCGCTTATAGAAACGGAGAGGGGAGAGGGGTTGGCTGTGTGCACAGCATCCCTGGCTCTGGTGCATTCATATCTGTCAGGCCCAACTTGTATTTGAGTTTTGTTTAACTTTGGGGGTCTGGAAAGGCAGGCAGCAGAAAAGTCTTGCAGCTTCTGAGATGTAGTTTCCCACCCTCTCTCTAAACATTCCTCTTGGTTAGGCCAAAGGCAGCCCACAGCCCCTGCTTCACCCAGAGGGTGGTTAAACTACCATGAGTACCCAGCACTGTGGTCACACCTGGCACCTTTGGCATCGGCTTTTCTTCTAGCCCAAAGGGGTGGGGAAGAAAGATTAAGCTGTTTGTTTCCTACCCAGTACAAGTGTGGGTACGTGGAGACCTAGTCAGCCTTTGTCCCTGGTCCCCGCACAGTCCAGTGCACCCACCTGCAATGGCTGTACTTAAACTTAGGGCTTGATGTACATGAAAGGCCTTTCTTACCTTGTTACCTCCTCGACTTCCCCAAAGCTTCTGGAGCCACATTCTCCACAGTTCCTGATAGGTTACCAGCCTCTGTCGCATCTCTCCCCCATCAGAAACAGAATTTTAAATCAAACGACCATGCTGATTTCCTAAAACCTGGTTTCAGCTGTTTGAGTGCAGTTACAGAATACACACTACCTCTGACAGAAGGGGGAAACTGAGGTGGGGAGGGGAGGAGGCAGCAGGTGGCCTATACCCGCTGTGGATGGGGAAGATCAACCGTTCATGCTGACTCCAGCTGAACCAGAAAGAGCAGGAGCTTGCCTTCTGAGGCACCACCACCCAAGGCAGAAAGAAGGAAACTTTTTGTACAGGGAAGCCCTGAACCCATCACCAGCAAGGCCTGAACAAGCGCATGAGAATGTGGGGTAACCTTGCACTGGACCTGCATGTGAGAACCCAAATGCCAGCCTGGTTCCCTGGCAAACTTCTGCTCCCCGAGTCACCAAGGAAAATGGAGAAGGGGAGACTTCACCTTCTACCCTGGTTAGGCACCGGTGGGAGGAGGTGCCCAATATGGAGACTTGCCAGCAGAGTCTTGTCCTGACCTTGGGGTGGTCTTCAGGGCAGATGGAGACAATCTCACACACTCGAAAGCTCTGAGTAAGTGCTCAAAAGTAAACCAAGCTACTCTTCTGTCCTGGCGTGGGCCTGCTGGGACTATTACTGTCTAGAAGGCTGGGATGCCACAGATCCCAACCCTGACAGCCACTTCTTCAAGAATCAGGACCCTCATGAGCCAGACCAGGGGTCCACAGCTCTTGGCAAATCGCCCATGGACAGCTGGGGGTGGGGGTGGGGGAGACTAGAGAAGCCAGCCAACAGGCAGAGTGGCTGGGCCACAGCCACAGCCCTGTGACCTCTTCAGTGTTGCTTCTGCCAACTGCACTCTGCCCTGGGGACCATGGGCCCCCACACCAGGGCCTGCCCTTGTCTGACCAAAGGCAACCAGATATGCTGCAGCTGCTGAGTGAGAGAACGAGCACCCACAGGGACTGGGGAGCAGCTGGAGAGATTCCTGGGGGTGTAAATATTTATACAACATGGTGCGTGGGAAGAGGCAGCGGGGGAGGCGGTAGGAAGTGGAGGCACAGACAGATGGACAGAGCTTGCACTTGGGCTCAAGCAGGGAGGGCCAGGGAGTGCTGGATCCTAAGCCCTTCCTATGATCCTACGTTAGAGGCTGAGTCCTGGCTGCCTCCAGGTCTCTTGCCCTCGTGAGGAGCACAGGAGCACAGCTTAGAAAACCATCACAGATGCCCCAGTCATTCCCACTGGTGAATCGATACCCCGTGTATGTGATACGGGTACTGACAGACGCAGATACAGAGGGGGAGGATCAGACAGAAAACAAGTCTACAAATAAGGGCCAGGGGACTTGATGGCTTTAGTGCCCTAAAGGAGTTAGGACCCATAAGTTGTACTCCAGGGCTTAAAGCCTTCAAAAATACAAAGATACGAAATGCAAGCAAAGATACCACTCAAGCAGTTTTATGAGCAATATATTCTAGAAGAGTGGTTCTCAACCATCCTAATGCTGAGACCCTTTAATACAGAGTTCCTCATGTCATGACCCCATACAGTTATTTTTGTTGCTACTTCATAACTAATTTTGCTATTGTTATGAATAATAAAGATCTGTGTCTTCTGATTGTCTGAGGTGACCCCTGTGAAAAGGTCGTTCAACCTCCAAAGGAGTCATGACCACCAGTTGTGAAATGCTCTTCTAGAGGGACAGAGCACACTGCGTGGATGACCATATCGATAATGGAGGGACAGATTCTAGAAAGAGAACAGGAATGACTGAGGTGGCTAGGAGGCCCTAAATGACACTCGTCGGATACATGTGTCACCACCAGATAAGCCACCGTCACAGAGCCTAGGAAGGTGAGGTAGTCCTAAGGTACCTTTGGCCGTTCTTAGTCACCAGCAGGGATGCAGCTTACTCCAGGTGTGCCTAGGTAGAACCCTGATCCAGCCATGCCTTCTGCTGGGCTTGCTGAGGACTTAGCCAGGACCCAACGCATTGGTGTTCCAGGATGGGAAGTGAGCCTGAGCTGGCGAGGACAGCCAGATGGACTCCAGTCAATTTGCCTTGGACAGCTGGGGAGCAGGCTTGGGCCACTCCCCTGCCACTCCAGACAAGGAGGGGTGCGGCCACAACTTCTAGGAGTTCTCTGCTAACACACCCATCAAGAAGTGCCACCTGCCTCCCTCAGTGCCCAGACTGACCCTCAGAACCTCCCTCCCACAGAAGGGTCTGAATTGCTCCCCAGTGGCCAGTAGCCTTGACCATCACAGTGCCCACTGGCCAGCACTGGGAAGATAAAAGGATTGACCTCCGAGGAAAACTGCCTGTCTCCTCAGCAGATCAGCCCAGAGGCAAAATATCAGCATACACTAGGGGGAACAGGGTACCAGAGTACCCCAAGAGACAGACCTCTCTGCTTCAAATTCTCCCTCACCTCTGTGAGCTCTGAGATGATATCTTCCCAGAAAGATACCATCCCTAAGTCCCCACCTCTCTTGTGAACCCCATGAACCCTCACCCATCCACCCAAGCAATGGGCCTAGGCCCACACATTGAGCAGGAAATGCCATCTGTCCCCACCCCTAGCCAGGCCCTGGCAGCTAGCATCAGCCTGTCTTGAAGGGATCCTCTTCCAGGACAGCAGAGCTAAGGAGATCATCTTCAGGCACCCAAGGCTTCTGGCACCATGGCCCCTGCCTGCTGACTGCAGTCCTCCCTGCCAGCTCTACTCAGATGAGCAGCAATAAATGCTGTACAGCCCCCGGAAAGCTCTGAGAGAAAGAACTGGGGAACAAAAGCTAAGAAACGGGAGGCATACATTCAAGAAACAGGCAAAATAAATCATTCAAGAATCCAGGCGTATAAGGCAGGGCAAAGCCGGGAAATAGGCTAAGGCTGGGTGAGTGGGGAAGGGCCCTGAGAATGATAAATACAGTTATAAAAACTCTAAAAACAAGGACGAAAAGGCAAAATGGGTGGGGGCTGGGAGAGAAGCAGGGGAAATGGTGGAATTCTGATCCTTAACCAAAACCCTGAGGATTGTTCTGGAGTCTTGTTGCGTTTTAGGAGGGATTACTCTTCCGAACACTGAACAAGGACGGTCCTAGGAAAGCCAACTTCCTTTCTTGTCTGTTTTTCCTGTAATTCTCCCGTCACTCCTACCACTGGCCATTTGTAGAGTGAGGGCTTGTCTTCCTAAAGCAAGGCTACAAACCAGCCATTTAACATGGACTTTGCAGCCTCCATCACGGCACCCTGGGGAAAGTTCCTTGGTGCATCCGGGCAGAGCATGGGCTAACCTAACCTACAGAAGTGCCATACTAGAAAATCAGTTTATGGAGGACTGGTATACCATCTCTTTGCAAAGTTGGGGAAATCCTGGCAATGGGAAACAACACAGAGAATTTGAATTGATTTCTAGACATCCTGTAGAGTAAACGGAGCCCTGCAGACAGTTGTGGAAGTTTACCCTCCATGCCCATGTCTGCAGAACCCAGACAGACTCAGAAGTCCCTAATGTGCTCCCTGATGGCTGGGGCTCCACCACTCCCCCTTGCCCTCTTCTGTTGCTCTCTCTGACCTTTCTCTAGTGTCCTTGACAAGCATGCCCTGGCCACTTCTCTACCTCCTCGGGACGTCAGGGGCTGTGAGAAAGCAGAACAGACACAAGCCCCCACACTGCTGACCCAGGCTGCTTTGGCTGGCGACGGCAGGGCTCCAGCAGAAAGGTGCCTCACAGAGCCATCTAAAACTGCTCCTCCAAAGTTCAGCCAAGGGAAAGGCACATGGTGGGCTGAACTTTGACCCACTGGGATAAAGAAAATAAGGCCCAGGCTAACTAACCCTTCTCCAAGAATTCTGAGGTACCTGACCCTGATGATTCTGTACATGCCAAATGTCACGTTTTTGTCGACCTCAAGCTTGAAGATGTGATAAAAAAAAAAAAAATACAGGTGGAATAATGTCTAGGCTGTGGCCTTAGAGACTTCAGTGTCCTCCTGTCCCGGCCAACCTGCAGACTGTCACAGTCTTAGAATCCCTGACTCAAACTATTATTAATCACAAAAAGACAAGCCAGGACAGTAGAGACTAGATGACCTAATGTGTTAATCCCCTAAGCAGCCTGCATAAACCTTACTCTCTCTGTTCTCAAGATGTGAACACAAGGAAAGCACACAGCCACTGCAGATTTCAGCTTGAGATCGGACCTCAAAAAGTCACGGACCTGGTCAGAGGCCACGGTGCCCCAGTTTCTTAAATAACTCTAAACATTTGGAATCATCGTGTTACAGGCTGTGTTCAAATCCTGGCATTGCAACTTCCTGGGCAGGCAAGGGAACTACCTGCCCTCCCCTAGTCTTCTCTGGATGATAGTAACCATGACACCGGTCTCCCGGGACTGTTGTAAGGACAGATGAGCAAAGCACTTGACATGCTGTTGATGAGTGTGAGGCCTGCAGCCCCCAAGCAAGCCAGTCAACTTTTGTTGTATGTTAAGCAGCAAGCAACTGACAAGGCCAAGAAGGAGGCTGGAAACCCCACCAAGGAGGACTCCATGGAGTCCCTGGAGCAAAGTCAAGTATCCCAAGCAAAAGAGACAGTCAGGCCCCCAGAGGAGGCCCAGGCAGCTGGTAGGTGGAACACTAGAAGGGAAAGCCAAGGACAACTGCCCAAAGCCAGGGTGTCTGTCTAGGTGGGGGGCATGGAGGAGCTACATTCTAGTCTCCTTTCATTAACTCAACATGGCTGCACCCCACCTTCATGTGTGTTCATGCTCACGTGAAACTCCACACATTCCAACCTAGTACCACCGTGATCTGCCTGTCGAGCAGAGAGAACAGCAGCTGGAGTGGTCTCGCCTTGGCCTTACTCTTAGAGACTGACTAACCAGGCATTTCTGTGTAAATGCAAACACTGGTCCTTCTGTGAGCGGCGTTATGAGCAAAAGGCCCAAGTACTTAGATTCTCTTTTATTATTATTAATTATTGCACTTATTTTTAGGGGAAGGGTATGTATCTGGGGCAGCACTCACGGAGGTCGGAGGCCAACTTGTATTGAGTAGGTTCTGTTCCTCAGATGAGCAGGCCGGGCGGAAGCACCTTTGCTAAGCCATCTCGGCGGCCTATACTGACAGATTTTTTTTTTAATGTTTGAATGTAGAATAGGATCTAATATGTGAGATTTCTTTCAGTGTTGAGTGGGGCTAAGGATGGAGCTCAGTGAACAGCGTGTGCTTAGCATGTGTGAGGGCTTCCCAACATTGCAGAACAAACACCAAAAACTAGCTCAGGGAGGAGGTGGCTATGAGCTGGTGACGCTAAAGCTGGATAATGGGCCCATTTGTTTGTCTCCTATTTCTCTCTCCGTGTTTAAAATTGTCCCAATAAGATGTCCTAAGTTCATAAAAGCTGGAATGATGTTGTAACTCCATGACTGTCTTGCTCCTGTAACACACTCCTTCCTATACACACCTATCTTAGACTAAAGATGAGGCCATAGAAAGATGTCAGGGAGAGAAGGGACAGGGCAGCCCTTCCCCCATCCTTCTGTGAGAACCAAGGGGAGATCCTTTCTTTCTCTCACCTCTCTGGGTCATTGCAGGGTGGAGAGCACATTTAATCTTTATACTGATTTTAAGTTCCACGAAATTCTTGTTTAATTTTGGTTTTAATGCATTTCAAGAAACTGACTTTTTTAACCCCTGCAGTAAAATGTTCTTGTTTTTGTTTTTATATGAAAGACAGGGTTTCTCTGTACAACAGCTCTGACTGTCCTGGAACTCACTTTGGAGACCAGACTGGCCTCGAACTCACAGAGATCCGCCTGTCTCTGCCTTCTCAGCACTGGAATTAATGACATGCACTACCACCGCCAGCCAAAGATTTTTCTTAAACATCAAAAATAAATAGAAAGGCGCACTACTCTGAGAAGCCATGGCCTCTGTCCTCCCCAGAGACACCTCTGGTCTAGAACATGTCACCTAGGAGGATGGCATCTTTCCCTCTGGCTGAATGAGCGGGAGGGGGGTGAATAGGGCACAGCTTGCTCTGAGCCAGGGCTTTGAATGGCACACACCCCAATCCCCACAAAGTAGAGCCATGGCAGATGACCTCATTCCCAAAGACTGGATTTGGGATGTACCAAAAGGGCTACCCTGGCTGACACGCAAGCCGTGAAGGCCTCCACACAGCAGGGGGCAGTACAACACCCCTTCAAGAACAAGAGGGACGGCCCAAAGGGCCTGGTGACCTGGCCAGAGATTAGCTTCCCTGATCAGTAACCATGGCTGCATAAAAGCAAGAGGCCTTCTCGACCATTTTAAAAGCTTTTGCCACTTGCCTCAGGCCACACAGCAAATGGGATCCTGAAAAGCAAGTTTCTACTTGGGACTTGAGGTAAGGGACCTGTGAGTGAAAGCCAAAGCCAAAGTGCTACAGAGCAGCAGCCACGTGTGAGTCTCTGCTGGGAGGCTGATGCCAGTCAAATGGCGGGACCAAGGATGGGAAGCGTGCGTTATATCCATCTTTCCACAGCTCCTAGAGAAGATGGACGGCTACAGCAGTTCCTCCAGCTCTCCCTGTCGCCTTGCCTCGGGTGGGCAGAAGGCATGGAGGACTCACAATAAAACTTTCAGAAAGTCCCTCATTGAGACCTAGACAGCGCATTTGTGAGATTATCCTAAATTCCTGAACTCCTGGCCCCAGGGAGAGCAATCTCTTCCAGACCCTGAGCGCAAGGGCTGAGGCTTCTGCAGGCTTGGGAGCCAGGAAGCTTGACTTCAAATCCCATCTCTGCTAATAGTTTTCTAACACTGGGCATGGCACAGTGTTGCTCATTTCTGTAAAACTGAGCCTAGCCTTTGCCTTACAGGTACAGCTGGTGCTTGGAATGATAAAAAGTCCTCAGTAGGCTCAGCCAAAGTCCCCGACCCAATGAGGGTGTACTAATGCTGAGTGCACAGAGCCCTGGAAGAAACGAGCATGCTCTAGAACATTGTGCACAGAAGACTGCTTCCAACTTAGGCCCAGAACCCAAAGACTCATACATGTGTCAGGGTGCAGCTCCAGGAGCCATTTATGCAGGCTAAAAAAAGCTGCACAAATCTGCAATGGTGGTGGACTTAACCTCCTTTTTCCATGGAGAGGTAGAAAGGAAAGGGGACATTGTGGGTTTTCTGTGGGACAATCTAAGCTAGGCTGATAACTAAGCACGTGGCCAGAAGCTGAAAGGCAGGCACCTACGGGGGGAGGGGGGGGGAACAACAGCGGTGTCAACCCCAGAGATTATGAGGCTTGCCTCTGCAGTCTGAGCAGGCTGGGGATTCCCCAGGCAGACAGGAAAGAGTTAAGCTGCTCTGGGCTGGGAAGGAGGGCTCTGGCAGCTATAAACAGTGAACCCTGAGAAGGAGGGATCTGGCAGGATGTGGCCAGGGCTTGAGCTGTCTGATTAGTAACTTCACTTTTATTTGGAGGGGGATTCATTCTGTTTTATGTCCTGTCCCATCGAGGAAGTGAAAGCCCAGGTCTCGGAGGGGCCTGGTTTCAAATTGTTTCGTCACAGCTCATTTCTTCTTCCCCTTAAATAAATAAACAAAACCACCTCTGTGTTTTCCCCTTAATGGGCATTCCGCAAATCGTCTGTGGCTGAGGCGTGATCGGGGTGTGCAGGAGTCCTTCATGGGAGAACTCCGGGCTTCGTCTTTTAGGAGGTGAGAGGGAGGCTCCTTCCGTGGGCATCAGCCTTCTCCAAGCTGCTACCCCTGCCTCCTCCTGTGACCTCAGCCTACACCCCCAAGCCTTTAGGGTGTCCGTGCTTCTCAACCTTCCCCTCTCTGCGACTCTTTAAGGCAGGTCCTCATGTTGTGGTGGCCCCCAACCATAACATTATTTTCATTGTGACTTCATAACTGTTGCTACTGTTCTGAATCGTAATGTAAATATCTGTGTTTCCCAATGGTCTTAGGCAACCCATATGACCCAAGAGATCACGACCTCCGGGTTGAGAATCATTGACTTGAGCAGGGCCTGGGCCTCACAGCGCAGGCGTACAGGAGGGGCTCTGGAGAGCTGGTTGGCTCAGCCTGGCTCAAACCTATGGTTTTGGTCCCTACAGCACCCTGACATTTCTACTCAAAATAACCTTCAAGTAGTTAAACACACACAAAGATTCCATCGCTGGGCTTAAGAAAACACCATTACATATTCCTTTACTCAAGGTTCAAAACATCTGTGACCCTTGCCCAAATCCAGATTAAAATCCATTCAATCATGTGATAATTCTCTTGCAAGGGTCTTTTCCTGCATCACTTGGTAACGAAGACCAATCTTTAGAGTCCTCGGGATTCAGAAGGAGGGGTGCAGCCGCAAAGACGAAGAAGAGTAGAGGCCCTGATATGTAGGAAGGCTAGCCAGGGACAGACAGATTCGCTGGAAACAAAGAGGGGAACACGGGAAGGCTTCCTGGTGGGTCTCATATCTAAAACTGACCTTTGACGAACTGACAGAAGAATATTCTAGAACCCGAGAACTGCAAACGATAGAACACCCATGTGTAAACTGGCAGACAGAGGAGCAGTGGGGTCCCCTGCTCCTCAGATGACATCAGAATGATTGAGAAATTGGAAACGAGCTGGCCACGTAACAGCGCTGGGGCAGCCAGTCCTTGAGCCTGGGTTGGCGTGACCCGAGGGCAATCCACTGGAATACCACCTTGTCTCGTACCCTGACACTGGGCTGCCAGACAGCAGCCTGACGATCACTCTGACCTACTTCAACCACCTATGACTTTAAGCTCCTTGACTATAGGGCAAAATGAACGAGGAGGTGACTGGAACAAATCCAATCAGTGACCGAAGCGCTGGCCCGGCCTGCTAATGGCTAACTGAAGGCATTTCCAAACAACACCCGGAGGAACGTGCCAGGGCCTCGGGTTTTCTTCCCGTTCTTGGAAATCCCGTCCCCCACGCCCGTGGCCTTTCGGTTTCCAAACCCCCAGGTCTGCCGCGGGGCTCGGTGGCCGGACCCCTGGCCGCGCCCCGAGCGGCCAGGAGCGGGTTAAGGGCGCCAAGATGGCCGGCTTGTTTTGCTCGCCCAGGCATCACGCGGTGGCTGCCCTTTGCCTCCGGGGCCGCGGTCAAGGTTCCTCCGCCCTCGCTGGCACCCGGCCCGACCGAGCCTCCTCCCCTGCGCCCCGGAGCCTCGCGAACCTTCCAGACCCGGGCATGGCGGGGCGGCAGCGCGGCCCACTCGGAGCTTCGGGGCCGCTGCTGGCCCTTCGGCTTCTCGGAGCGTCTGCGGCCCCGGCTGCTGACAAGGCTGCGTCCGTCGGTCCGTCCGTCCGTCCCTCCGTCCCTCCCGCCGTTCTTCTTCCCCAGCAGGCCTCTCCCAGGGCCTTTCCCGCCGCGCAACCGGCCGAGCCCGTGCGATGGGCGGAGCAACACTGCCCTCCAGTGGCCAGTATGCCGAACAGCACACGCGGGACCCTCCGCATTGCCTTTGACCACCAGTGTTTGATTGAGTACTGGGCTCGAACCGCTAGGGAAGTGCTTTCTGGATGGTTCTCAAAATCGAGTGTGGCACCTTTAATCCCAGCACTCGGGAGGCAGAGGCAGGCGGATCTCTGTGAGTTCGAGGTCAGCCTGGTCTACAAGAGCTAGTTCCAGGACAGGCACAATAAACTACAGAGAAACCCTGTCTCGAAAATAAAAAAAAAAAGAGTATGCGACACACTTCTCTAGGCAGTGCATCCAAACCCAGCTGTCGGCCTGACCCCAACGCAAGAGTTTGTAAGTTTATGGAGTTCCAGGGTGAATATGGCAGCTGCTGGTCGCGGATTCCAAACCACCAGCTCTGTTCCCTTACCCAGGCTGGGATTCTACTGCCCATTCCTGTATACAACATGCCCTGCAGACAGAGTACACAGGATAAACTGTGATTCTAACCAAGTTCCCACCCACATGGCATTTAGCAGAGGGTATAGACTTGTTTAAACAATCCTGTCAATCTAAGATTGCACTTGGAAACTTTAAATTTTAATGCGTGTGTATTTCTGCGTACCATATGTGTCCAGTGCACTCTGAGGCCAAGAGGACTTCGGATTCCCTGGAATTGGTGGTGGTACAGATGGTTTTAAGTTACCATGTGGGTGCTGGGAAGTGAACCTCGATCCTCTGGAAGAATAGCCAGTGCTCTTATTTCTGAGCCATCTCTCCAGCCCCTTGAAAAAATTTTAATAGTTTATAAAAATATATATTGATAAAGTGTTGCTATGTGTGACTTTAACACACAGAGTGCTTGTATTAATCAGAACGGTTTTCAGGACTGGGTACCTTCCTCCTAACATGCTGATTCTGGGGACCAAACTCGGTTCAATCAAGCTTGTGAATCACATTCGCCAGCTGAACCATCCCCAGTTTGAGACAGTTTCCAAATTCTTCCGAAGGGAAATATGAAGGCCCTCAAAGAAGACATATAAGTAGGGACCTGCAGATAGTTCCCAATTTAAAATGACGATCCCACCTTTGAGGTGGTACAAAATAGAAGCATTCAGTAGAAACCGCAGCTGAATTTTTAGTTCCGGGTTCACACACACACACACACACACACACAGACACACACACACACTAGCAATAAACACAATGCTCTCGCAAGACCTTCCTACAATCAGGAGTGAAATCAACCTGTGGTCTGTAGTGTGCTGTGTTGCTAAGCAACGAGGCTCAAGGAAGCAAGTGAACTTTTTACACTCCCTGGAGCTCTCAGTGTGTCGGGAATGGACTGGGGGTGAGGAAGCTGTCACAACAGGGCTTTCTGCGGAAACCCTGAAGTGGAGTCCAGAAGGAGGGAATACGAAGGCCCTGGGGAGAACCTAAGACAGTACTGGGAGTGGCAAGCAGAGCAAAGAGAAGACAAGAGCATCACCGCCCATGCAAAGGCTGAGGATGGGCAAGGTCCAGACATCTGGTACCCAGGGACCTCCCCCTTCAGAAGGGGTCCTGGCTTCTGAGATCCTAGCCATGCCCAGGATGATAGGTTGTCTTTAGGAACCCCAGCCAAGTGCTCACAGACCATGAACTTCTCACTGACTGAATCAGACTGGCTTAGGCCCCTCCTTGAAGCCTGAAGGAGAATCACATTTAGTAGAACAAGTTGTGTTGGGCAGTGGTAAGAGAGCCAACCTTGCACTCCATGCTTTGTGGCCGCCTCTCCAGTGAAGGTTTGTTAAGCACCTGTTGTATGCTTGGTACTCATGTCACAGTGTGTGAGGAGGGCCACAAAGGATGAGCCTACCCTGTCCTTGTTCCAAGCACTTTAGAGGGCAGATGATGTGGGAGTGATTTCTTATTAATAAAAAAACTGCCTAAGCCCCTTGATAGGCCAACCCTTAGGTGGGTGGAGAAAACAAAACAGGATTGTGGGAGAAAGAAGCTGAGTAGAGGGAGTCGCCATGATTCTCCCACTCCAGACAGACGCAGGTTAAGATCCTCCCTGGTAAGCCAGCTCGTGGGCTACACAGAATATTAGAAATGGGTTAGAACAATATGTAAGAGCTAGCCAATAAGAAGCTGGAACTAAGCTAAATAAGAAGGAGAACCCAAAGAAAAACATATAGGCATCCTCCTGAATATTAAACTTCATCAGGCGATGAAAGGAGACAGACAGAGACCCACATTAGAGCACCGGACTGAAATCTCAAGGTCCAAATCAGGAGCAGAAGGAGAGAGAGCACAAGCAAGGAACTCAGGACCGCGAGGGGTGCACCCATACACTGAGACAATGGGGATGTTCTATCAGGAACTCACCAAGGCCAGCTGGCCTGGGTCTGAAAAAGCCTGGGTCAAAACCGGTCTCGCTGAACATAGCAGACAAGGAGGACTACTGAGACCTCAAGAACAATGGCAACGGGTTTTTGATTCTACTGGACCGATTGGTTTCGTGGGAGCCTAGGCAGTTTCGTGGATGCTCACCTTACTAGACCTGGATGGAGGTGGGTGGTCCTTGGACTTCCCACAGGGCAGAGAACCCTGATTGCTTTTTGGGCTGACAAGGAAGGGGGACTTGATTGGGGGAGGGGGAGGGAAAGGGGAGGCGGCGGTGGGGAAGAGACAGAAATCTTTAATAAATAAATAAATAAATTTAAAAAAGAAAAAAAAAGAATAGCACTTCTTTGGAAGACTGAGTCAAGCGGATCACTTGAGCCCCTGAGTTTGAGGCAAGCCTGAGCTACATAGCAAGACCCTGTCTCGAAGAAAAAGGTGGACTGGCACCTCTCGTGGGTTTTTTAAGTCTACTAAAATCATAATTATAAATTAAACACGTGATTGATGTCATCATTTCCCTACCATCAAGAAAGCCTCTTGCGGTGTGTGCCCTCACCTGAGGCAGCAAAGTATATCTATCAAATGACAGTCTAATAGTTTCTAACACTGACTCGTCGCTATTGCCGTGAAAGAATCACTTTTGCTTGACTACAAGTTGGTAGCATTCTAATTTTGTTTTCCTTTTTAGTGCTTTGGGGAGAGCTAATTGCCGCTCACAGAAGCAATTATTAGGGTCTGAATAGAAAATGTTTAAATTAAGAAATACCATGTTCATATTCAAGAATCATTGTAATTGGTCTATTAAACAGCAGCTTTGCAGCGGGGAAAAAAAAAAGAAAAGAAAAGAAAGAAAAGAAGCTGGAACTAGCCGGGCCAGGCAGTGTTTGAAAGAATACAGTTTCCGTGTAATTATTTCGGGCATGAGCTAGCCAAGTGGCCGGGATGTTGGGGATGCAGCCCCGCCGCTCCTATTTCAACAGGCAGATAGGTGGGCACCCTTCCTAAGTCTCACTTCCCACCCCTCCTGTTTCTTCGCCTCCCTGATGACCCTGGGGTTGGCCAGGTTGGCACATGACAACCATGGATACTGTTGTAAGGATGCTTGTTGCTGGGTACCCACACCAACCTGGCAAAGAGGATGGGGTAAGCACCAACCACTGCCTCTTTGTTGTTCAAGCTTTGACAAACAGGCTCTTCCCATTGGTCCTGTTACCCGGCACAGTCTCTTTCTTCATCAGCTCAGCCCACCAGCACACTGTTGTGGAGAGAGGAGAGTTCCTGTCTAGGGACGCTTCCACTCCAGTGCTGTGCAAAGTAAGGTCTTTCGGGGGGGGTCAGTGGACTCCAGGCCAACTGAGATGGGGAGAACACATTTTAAAAAAAAAATCCCTTTCTAATTCAAACGAGTTCAACTCAGCTCCTGATTCTGTGCTATATCCAGCAAGTAGCTTAAATCTCTCTGAGCCTCAGTTGCCCCATCTGGGAAGTGGGGGAGCGCAGCACTCTGTCTCGTCGGAAGATTCTGAAGATTAGTACAAATAGCCATCACTTCTCTGGTGCTGACACCACGCCAGGCACTCGGGCTTCTCATGAGGTCATGTGTGGAAGTCCTGGCCTCTGTCCAGCCAGCAGTCAAGCCCATCATGGGAGCCACGGGTGCAGTTTCACAAGAGCACTGGTGCTGGGCACACGTGGTTAACCTTTAATAGGTGGAAGGAGTTTAGCAAGCCCTAGGCACACAGTAAGCGCTCAATAAATGGCCTTCATTATAAGCCAGAGAATGGGGACCTGTGTGCGGAAGTCCCGTGACAAAGAATGTAGAGAGGTGGGCGGCCCAAGGTGATGCTTCACCCATTTCTTCTCCCCAGGAGGGCCCATGTGTGTTAGCAGGCTCCCCAGGCTGGGACGTCAGCTCTGACTCATTCTCCCCGGGGAGAAGTTTAATTAGCCTCCCAGCAGCCAGAAGCACCCCAGATGAAAGGTGCTGAATGTGAGTATAAGGCGTGACCCCCATATTTATAACCAAGGCTCCCTAAGGTGAGGAAACCCGGGGGCGGAGAGGCAGGCCAGATCAGGGCCTTACCTTGTTTATGACAGAGGTTCTCAGGAAAGGGAGCTGGCTGCGGTGGCTGTGAGTCTGAGAAGTCTCCAGGGGCTGGGGGTGGGGCAGCAGAGGGCCTGAGGGTGGAAGGGGTTGGGGGGCAGAAAGGGATCAGGAGGCTGAGTCATGTTCCAGGTGTTGCCTCTTGTATAGGAGCTCCAAGACCAGGAGGCAGACTTGGGTAGGGTGGGCCAGAGTGGGTAAGGGCTCTGGTTTGGGGCTGCCAGGTTTAAATCCCAGCTCTACCATGGCATTCTGTGTCCTGGAGCCTGGACTCCCTCACTGACTGACAGTGCTCCATGGGGAGGCTCTGGCACCCACTATGCCCGTGAGGAACATCTGTGCGTTCCTAACCCAGTGCCTGTCCTATGCCGTGCTGGGAATCCAGCACAACAGACCTGAGAGTCTACTTGGCTGCACGGCAGACTCCAGGCACAAGAACGAGATAAAGAACCAATTGCCCAGCTGTCTCTGCTCACCATGCTAGGGACAACGGTCACGTGTCACGTGTCAGATGCAGAGGTCACAGCACTTGGCTTCTCCACATGATGCCCTGAACAAAAAAAAAAAAAAAAAAAAAAAAAAACAGCCGCTGAGGCAGGTAGAGCTGATGTGGGCAGATTCAGAGCCAGGGTTGTGGGGCCAGGTCTTCAGCACAGGAATCCTGATCCACATCTGGCAAAACAGATGCCGCCGTCCCCCCTCTGCCTCTGGCTAAGGGCTGCACCTGTAGTAAGAACCGTCCTTGTCACCTAGGTCCTGCTGGGACTCCTGCAGCCTGGCCCAGTGAGGCCAAGAGTGGCTTAACTACCATGTCCCTGCCTAGGGTCTGGGAATTCATTCATTCATTCCTTCCTTGTCAGTCACTCTACTGGGCAACAAGGATGTAAAGACTGGCCATAACAACACATGCGTGGTCCCTGTGCTCTGGAGGACTTCACACAGAGCGAAGCATAGGACATGATTCGGGGAGAGCACTTGCACAGCATGTAAGAAAGCTGGGTTGGACCCTCGGGACTATAAAAAAGAAATAGCTAAGCATTAAAGTGTCAGGAGGACCAGAGCAGCACTGGCCAAAAGTCAGCAGCAAGGCCATGGGAAGTACCCAACCTGTGGGCAGCAGTAGCTAGAGCGTAGGGACAGGATACTCAGATGCATCCCACAACCCCACCCCACCCTCCATGTATCTCAGCCTACCAAAGTAGGCTTCCTGGTAGGCAGGTCAGTAACAAGAGCCTGGCACCAAGTCCTGCACCCGAATATGGGAGGCGGGCAGCACCGTCCAACCAAGCAATCAGAGAAGGGAAGAAGGTCCCCCCCTCTGCATCACCAGAGCCCCCATGGCATCAATCCAGGAGACAGTATGGGGTACTGGGTTCAGATGAATGGCAGGGGACATTCCTCAGGACAAAACACCGCCACCACCATTGTGCCATCCCCTTGCGCGTTCCTAGGTTCCAGGCATGTATTTCTTAAACCACTAAGATTTTGCCGGAGACTTTCCCAGGGCCACGGGGCTAGTGTGCGGAGGATTTGCACTGCGGTCTGACTCGCCCCAGAGTTTACACACACAGTTCAGCATATCCCCCAATCAAGCCAGCGTTTGTTTTCCTAGAGAAGCCCACAATGGTCCCCTGTGTACTGTGCAGGCTCCTAGCCAGGCTGCCCGCCAAGGAGTGAGGGACAAAATCATCTAACGGAGAGTCCCCACCCCAGCCATGCTCCAGCCTCTCCCCCTCCCCTGCCTGGTCTCAGCCAGCCCGTCCATAGACAGGAAATCCTCCCTGCCTCCAGGAAACTTAGGAGCTGAAGGGAGCTGTCTCCACCAGGTCCAAGTGGGTAGACAGGGCCTGGGGAGAAGGAAGGGAACTGGATGACACTTCTGGGTCCTGGTGGTCTCTGGGCCTCAACCAGGAGCGAAATGATCCCTTCAAGACTGTTCACACTTCACCCCTCCGGCAGCTGGCCTGAGGAGCTGCCTCGGCAGAGAGCCAAGGGAGCAAGCTAAGTCTTGCTCCAGGTACCTTGACTGACCTGAGGAAGCCCCAGGTGCCCTTTAAGGAATCAGGCAGAGGGAAGGGGTTGCGTGGGAAGGTGGATGATTACCATCTTCCATTTCAGGGGTGGGGTGCGGCCACCTACCTGGGGAGTATAGCCTTGTTGTCTGTCAGTGATGAGCCCCTACCTGTCTTGGGCTCACCGAGGGTCAGACGGGGTAACAGCTAGGCCAAATAAAGCCAGGACGTGGTCTCTGAGAGCCCACTGACCTGAGCTCCGGCTTCCAGCTGAAACACTTCGCCTGCATCAGCTCTGAAGCCAGTCTTGAAATTCACTCTGAGATGGGGAAACTGAGGGCCAGAGAGATTGGAGAGATGTGCCCACGGCCGTGTGGTCAGTCGGATGCCTTTGGTGCCTGGTGCCAAAAGTCTTGTCTTTGATGCTCACTTAGTGCTTTTTTGTTGTTATTGTTGAGTGTGCCCAGCCTCAGAATCAGCAAGGGAGACACTGTATGAAGGAGGGAGTGGAGGCATGGACTTTCCCCCAGTATCCAAGCTGAGGAGTGTGAGCGGCTGAGCCGATCAGTGAGTGGATGGACGGACCAGTCACTGGATCAGTGGGTCACTGAGTGGATAAGCTGCTTCAGTGAGTGGGTGAGTGGACCAGCCCCTGGGTGAGTGAGTGCATCAGCGAACGCATGGGTGCATCCGGGAGAGGGCAAGTGAGTAACAGGCAAATGGACAGAGTATGGACCGTGATTGAGTAAGTGACAAGTCAGAGCAGAATGGAGCCGGGGACAAGTGGCAGGTGGCTAAATGGCCCAGCTAGAGACAGAAACAATGGCTACGGTGTCCAAGGGCCTTCTGGAGAGATGCAGGAAGGAATGTGGCTTCTGAGAAACAGGGTGGCTCTTTGGGATCTCCTTCCCTAGACAGAAGCCTTGATCTCCCTCCCTAGATAGAAGCCTAAGAAGCCTTCGGAAAACCAGACTGGGGAGGCCCCAGGACCCTGGCCACTCAGTGACCACCTGGGCCAATCATTGATGGGTCTTTGAGAGATACATTGCTTAAGGGGACCCTGGGATTGACCTCCTGACCACCAGGCTGGGAGGAAAAGAGGAAGGAGAGAGCTACTGGCTCCGCTGGAGGCAGAGGTGGGGACAGGATTGTCAAGATGTTCCAATTCTGACCTTGGAAAGCAGTGAGGCCTCGTCTGTGTCCTGGGGTGGGGTGGGCAGTTACTGCCCCAGCCATGTTTACCTAAGAGAGTCATAAGGTGGCATGGAAGAGGCTCGCCGAGGGGTCATTGTTATGAACAATCTTAGCCTTCTGGGTTAAGATCCTACCTGGGATCTAGACTAGGGGGATGAGGTAGACTGGATTGGCCCCAGGTGTGGCGCTATCCTGGCAAATGTGGGTAAGGTGGAGGCTGTTGGTTAAATGTAGTTCTATGTATCAGAAACCTGGAGGGAGAGACGATTAGGGGACTATGGGTTAACCCCAACAACTTCAGCGAGGACACAGAGAAACCCCTCCTTTCCCGGGACTAGATCTAGGCAGCTCTCTGAAGGAAACCAAGGCAGGCAAGGGGCAGGTACTAGCTGGTGGGTCTCTGAAGAACACGTTCCTAATTCCTTTCCACCCTGAGACAAAGAACAGCAAGAGAATCCTAGAGGTAAGTGAAATTGCCTTCCGCCGACCCTTCTAGACGCTTCAGCTAGGCTACACGTTAAAGTAACAGAAGACAGAGTAACAGGAGAGCAATCATATTCAATCTAATGTTTGCACAGAGTCACCCAAAACATGAGACTTTTCCATGACTTTTCCATGGCAACCTGAGCTCAAGAAGGGAGTCAGGATACGGGGCATCTGGGAGACGGGTCACATCCAACAAGAGGCAGAAGCAGACCCTCAGTGTGAGTAGCACTTGTCTTGCTAAAAAGAAAAGATCCCTCTTGCCATACAGGTCCCGGGCAACCCCTTCTGGGGTAACTACCGATGTCTTTCCTTTGTGGTCATCAGTTTCTTCCAGGGAAGAGCAAGCCTTCAGAGCCACTCCTGTGCCTACAGTCTCTCAGAACAGTAGCTCAAAATATGCCAGAGAAATATCTTCGGGAATGGTTTATTCTGGCCTCCTACCCTCCTGCTGTAAGTGAAGCGTCATGACCACGGCGTCCTCTGCCAGGCGTGGTCTGGCACTGTCCCTCCCAGCTGTGAGTTGTTGGGACATTCCCTATCTTCCAGTGAGGTGACGAAGGATCTGAAGGGGAATAGAAGTGTGCAGAGCACAGAAGTCTGCTTGACGGGCCATGCACTCCCTTGTGCCCTGGGGATCTGCTTGAGCTGCCCATCCTGGAGAAAACCTCTAGAGGGACAGAGGGACAGACACACATTGCAATCCATCACTTTCCTGGGCTGGGTCCGAGGAAGCCAACCAATGGCAAACACTCTGACCACCCCACCCTGGGGCAGAGGCTCATTAGCTTCTGTTCTTGAACAAAGACTTTCTGGTATCTAGCCTTCTTTCTGGAATATGCCACAGAGGACGGTTTAAGCTTGAGGCAAGGCAGTGCTGCAGAGACGTCTGTAGGGCAGGATGCCTTAGGGCGTAGCAGGGCCCCGGGGAGGTGGCGTGCACCCTCTAGTGGCCACTTTCCACACAGGCGGAAGAGAACTCCTGTACCCACCTGAGTGAGGCGAGTCAGGCAAAGAACACTCTATTGAACAGTAAAAAGAGCAGGGCACCCGGCACCACGGGAGTGTTAGAACAGCCAAGGCACAGGACCGCCGAAAGCATCTCTAGCCATGAAGCTCCCCAGCAGGGGAAGATGAAGAAGCCTCACCAACAAGGTAAGCAAAGCCAGGCAGTCCTAATGGGAAAGAGACTCAGCCCTGCTCACAGAACAAGCCCACGGTTCTCAGGAGTCTCAACGCTAGTTGTGGGTTTTGGTGAGACCGCGGCTCCTCAGGCATAATGGGTCAGCAGCGCGGAAATCTCTTTTGTCAGTCCCCGTATCTTGAAGGGCCATGGCTAGACACAATCTTGAAAGGGAACCTATTATTTAAAATTGGGCTACGCTAGTTGCTAGGAGCTGATCACATCACCTGGGAGTAACCGTGGAGTCTGTCAGTCCCAAGCCCTTGATCAGAGGCGGCTCAAACTCCAGAGCATGCGTCTGCAGCCACGTTCACTGCCGCAGCGATGAAGAACTCAGAGTCCGGCAGACTCCTCAGCATCCTCAGCCCCATCCTTCTCGCGGGTTGTTTATTATCAGTCTTCGAAGTTAGGGGCGCAGGTCTGCCTGTACCCTACTCAGAGCTGTGTCTACTCCTGCTTTTGCAGAGCGCTCCGGTGGCAGCCCCTGATGGGCACCGTGGCCAGTCCTGGAGGTGCAAACTAGACCGTCCCGGGAGAGTGGGAGAGCCTGCCCAACTCACAGTCTGCGAAGCTCCGTGTGGCCTACAAAGACTCCTGGTTCACAACCAAGGCAAAATACTGAAGTGACTACGACTCTAGAGGACACCCAGCGTTTGTCAGACGCCTGCACGTGGGCATAAATCACAGGCAGACAGGAGTCTTCAAGGACAGCTGGACCCGGCCACTGGCAGCCCCCAATTATAGAGACTCCAGAACGAAGCCGCTCAGTTACTTCCTTTGAATTGCTTCCATTCTCCATGGTTTGTCTTATCTTTCTTCTTTTTACTATACTTCCAGCAGTATTTTGACTTTTATTCTTTTTAAATTTTTTCTTTTATATTTAGTATGTGTGTGTATGCACACATGTCATGGCAGAGGTCACAGGGCAACTCATGGGAGTTGTTTCTTTAAACCATGTGTGTTCTAGGGATCAGATTCAGGCTGTGAAGTTTAATGAGCACCTTTGCCTACAGAGCCATCTCACCAGCTGATTTTATCTTATTTTTAAGCTTTTATTTTTTTATTGTCCTTCTTATATTTATCTAGTCTTGTTGATATACTTTATCAGTGAGTAGTTCTTATTTTATTGTTAAATTGTATGTATTTGTTTAATGAATATGAATATTTTGCCCGTATATTGCATCTGTGTGCATGCGTGTCTGGTACCTACAGAGGTCAGAAGAGGGCATCAGACCCCTGGGACTGGAGTTAGAGGGTTGTGAGCTGTAAATGGGGGCTGCTTGTTCATTTCCTGACTTCTCAGACCTGAATAGTCACACAAAAACTACATTAATTACAACACTGTTTGGTCAATAGCTTGGGTGTCTTTCTAGCTAGCTCTTACATCTCAAATTAACCCATTCCTATTAGTCTGTGTATTGCCACTAGGCTGTGGCTTACCAATGCCAGCATATTATTCCTTTGGCAGCTACATGGCATTTCTCTGACTCTGCCTACTCTCTCTCTCTCTCTCTCTCTATGTGTATATATATATATATATATATATATATATTTCTTCCAGCCTGGCTATATTCTGCCCTGCTATAGGCCAAAGGAACTTCTTTAATAATCAATGGTAATAAAACATCCTAAGATACAGAGGGGAACCCCACGGCAGTGAGCCACCATGTGGGATCTAGGAATCAAACCCTGGTCCTCAGCAAGAGCAGGCGGTGCTCTTTACTACCGAGCCATCGCTCCAGCCCCCTTGGAAGGTCTTTTTTTTAATCTCTTGCTTTTTTCCTCTCTCTCTTTATAACATTCTCCTCCACTCTTCCTCTTGCTTGCTTTTATCAAACCCTGTCTCTACCCCTGTCCTTTGTTACATTCATTGGCTGTTCCTCGTTAGCTTGATAGTAGTACACTCTCCTTTATTTTGGCAGTCCGCGTGGTCACGGGTTGTATATTATCAGACTGTAATGGCTTTTAAATGTATTTCTTTATCTTGGTTTGCTGTCGTTGTTATAGCAGTTTAATCATCTCTGGGGGGTCCTGACCGAGGCTTCATGAATAGAGAGCTCTATAAGGACATCCCTGAACACAACCGGGAGGAACACCCAAACCAACAGATGAACAAATCGCAGCACAGAAAGCCAGGAGGTGGTGGCGCACGCCTTTAACCCCAGCACTCAGGAGGCAGAGGCAGGGGGGATCTCTGAGTTTGAGGGCAGCCTGGTCTATAGAATGAGTTCAAGGACAATCAGAGCTACACAGAGAAACCTTGCCTTGAAAAACCAAAGTAAACAAACAAATAAAACCACAACACAGAAACACAATAAACATGATGAAGTAGAGCGACATGGCTTCTGCTCTAAAAGGCTGTAACTCCTCAATTGCTGAACACAAAGATACTAAAATGAGTAACCTTCTTGGTAGAGACTTACAATATCTAAAAAGTGATTAGTGATTCAAAGAGGACAACACAACCAAGCAAACAAATGAAGTAAGGAGATCTATTGTATCTGTGTATACATGGTTACACTTATACATCATACATGCACACAATAATAATAAATAAAGTTTTAAAAACAAAAGCTATAGGGGCTGGAGAGATGGCTCAGTGGTTAAGAGCACAGGCTGCTCTTCCAGAGGTCCTGAGTTCAATTCCCAGCAACCACATGGTGGCTCACAACCATCTGTAATGGGATCTGGCACCCTCCTCTGGTGCGCGGGCATATATGGAGGCAGAATGTTGTATACATAATAAATAAAAATTAAAAAAAAAATACAGCTCTGCTAAAATAGCAGTATTTAAAAAAAAAAAAGCTATACAATTAAAATGGCAACTCACTTATGAAAGTAAACACTTCCGAATAGCATCAGGAAGGGGCGAGGCCCATGCATTTCCACCCCTAGCTGAGGGGATGTTCGTGTCAATGGCTGCTCAGGGAGGGAGTCAGCTCTCCTAAGGATGTGGTCCTAGAAGGTTAACCACACTCTGGTGAACAGCTCCACATCTCTTAGTATGTGGGTTAGCACAAACTGGCCTTGGTAGGGTTTTATATTTTTTAAGTTGGGAGCGTATAAAGAATGAGATGTGGATCCTGAAGGAATTAAGGAGAGGGATAGAGAGTGAATATCATCAAAATATATTGTATGCAAATATTAAATTATCAAAGAATTAGTGAAAGAAAAAATAACACTAGACTTCTCAGCAGAAACCCTCAGCCAGGAAAGCATGCAGTGGGATATTTCAAGACCTAAAAGTAAACAACCACCCACGAAGATTGCTGTTTCTAGTAAAGTTATGTTTTAAACTGACGGAGAAATAAGAACATTTCAAGACAGGCCCAAACAGAAATGAGTCATGATCATGAAGCCAACATGGCAGAAGATACGTCAGGGAACCTTAAACACAAAGAAGGAATAAAGACAGCCTTGATTATGAAACACAAGAAAGGACAAATTCTGTGAGAGGAACAGATGAACACAGAGCTATGGAAGAACCCATCATGCCCAACACAGCAACAGGCAAAGCCCTGATATGGATAGGAGAGATGGAAAAATGAGCCTACGATCCAACCAATCAGAACACAGTCGACAAAATTCAAGCAATGTGCTAACCCCTGTCTGTAATAAACCTAAATGTAAATGACTTTAACTCTCCAGTTAAGAGATATGCAAATGAGATTAGAGGTTTAAAAACAATAACAATTATAACAACTTATAATATATATATAACAATTATAGCAGTAACAGATAACAATTCTGTTATCTCTAAGAAATACATCTCCCTGGCAGATGAAAGAGTTGCAAGGATAGAAGTCAGTTTACCTAGTAAATGGAAGGCAAAAATGATGGTGGAGCCGTTCTATTGCCTGACAGAGTGCCAGCAAACCTAATTAGTCTAAGAAGATAAAGAAGGCCACTACCTAGCAACAAGAACTATCAACACTAGGGCTCCAAGTTTCACAAAAGCAAACACCAGGTGGCATAAAAGTGCCAATAGATCTTAATAATGGTGGGTGACCTTAATTCTTCATTCCCACCAATAGGATAGTCATTCAGCCTAAAAGTCGATGAAGAAAATTCAGAATGAATCTGTGCCACACATCAAATGGGCTTAGTGGACATTTATAGAACATCACATCTAATAGAGCATTCCTTTCAACAGACCGTGGAACTGTCTCCAAGATGGAGCACATCCTAGCTGCAAAGCCACACTTAGTAAGTCTAAAAGCATTGAAATGATTCCCAGAATAATCCAATCTTTTCTTTAATATTTTATTTAGATGTATTTTATGTGCATTGGTGTGAAGGTGTCAGATCCCCTGGAACTGGAGTTAGAGACAGTTGTTAGATGCCATGGGGTACTGGGAATTGAGCCTTGGTCCTCTGGAAGAACAAAGGGTGCTCTTAACCACTAAGCTAACTCTCCAGCCCAAATAATCCAATCCTTTTTTTTTAATATATTTATTTATTTATTATGTATACAATATTCTGTCTGTTTTGCCTGAAGGCCAGAAGAGGGCACCAGACTTCATTAAAGATGGTTGTGAGCCACCATGTGGTTGCTGGGAATTGAACTCAGGACCTCTGGAAGAGCAGTCAATGCTCTTAACTGCTGAGCCATCTCTCCAGCCCCTCCAATCTTAGTAAGTAAAAAAGAAATTAAAAAACCAGGCAGTGGTGGCACATGCTATTAATCCCATCACTCAGGAGGCAGAGGCAGGCAGATCTCTGTGAGTTCAAGGCCAGCCTGGTCTACAGAGCAAGTTCCAGGACAAACTCCAAACCTACAGAGAAACCCTGTCTCAAAAACAAACAAACAAACAAAAAACCCTAAAATTTCCAAAATGAAAAAAGTCAGTAGCAAAAGAAGTCAGAGAAACTATACACTTGGAGATTTAATATGCTCCTTCTTCTCCAGCCCCCTTCTTGTGTGTGTGTTTTTTTTTTTTTTTTTAGCTTTTTGTCTTTTGAGACAGGATTTCTCTGTGTAGCCATGGTTGTCCTGAAATTCACTCTGTAGACCAGGATGGACTTGCACTCACAGAGATCTGCCTGCCTCTGTCTCTAACCCTAACCCTGAATACTGATATTAAAGATGTGTGCCACCCCCATCCAGCACTCCACCCCATCTTTTGACACAGGATCTCACTGTGTAACCCTCAATGGCCTAAAAATTCAGAGATCTGCTTGCTTCTGCTTCCTGAGTGCTGGGGTAAAGGTGTACACAACACACACACACACACACTAAGTCACTGAAGAAATCAAGGAGATGAATTTTTATATAATCAAATGAAAATGAAAGCATAGCTTACCAGAACCTTTGAGATGTAGTAGACAAAGTGTTTTAAGCTAATGAGTGTTTGTATAAAAAAAAAAAAAAAAAAAAAAAAAAAAAAAAAAAAAAAAAAAAAAAAAAAACAGGGGCTGGAAGGGTAACTCAGGGGTCAGTGTGCTTCCTGCTTTTATAGAGAACCCAAGCTCAGTTCCCAGTTCCAATATCAGGCAGCTCACATCTGCCCATAACTCCAGATTCAGGGAGTATGATGCCCTCTTCTGGCCTTCATGGGCACCTGCCACACATAGCATATACTCATGCAGATACACACAAAGATGTAAATAAAATAAGTCATCTTGTACACTTGTTGGTAGCTCACTGGAACTAACAGGTAGGACCTTATTCCTAAAGATGCCTACACCTTGGTCACAGGCCATAGACAAATCGAGTTAGAATTGGGCTAGAAGCTTCCTTTTTTTCTGAATAGCCCTCATCACAGTGCCAAGAGGTACCTTGAAGAACGCTGGTAGAAAACTGTCATCAAACGTCTTACTTAGCTGTGGTCATCCTATATGCAACAAAACCCTCACCAGGTAAGATGTAGCTACTGATGTGGTAGTGGCAAGCCTGTGATAGGGTAACCAACAGCTTTCTGGCTGGATTTGATGCCCACTTTACAGGAGGGAATTCACATCTGGTACTGTAAACCTAGTCAAAAGCCCTTGGCAGGGGAGATGCTCTATATGGGTAGACAATGTTTCTACCAGAAGACATGGTTATTAAATGAAGTTTTCAGTGCTAGGGTGGGATTTTCCCTACCAGTCACTGGTCAGTATATTGGTGGTGGTTGTGGTAAAATATCACGATGAAAGGCAACTTAAGGAAGAGTTTATTTTGGCTTCCAGTTCTGGAGGCTTGCTGTCCATGATGGCAGGGAGGGTGTGGTGGCGGCAGCAGAAAGCTGAGAGATCATATCTCACCATACACCGGAAGCAGGCAGAGCACATTGAAAACAGGACAAGGCTATAAACTCTCAAAGTTCCAGCCTCAGTGACACACTCCCTCCAACAAGGCTCCTCTCCTAAAAGTTACACACACACACACACACACACACACACACACACACACACCAAAATAGCACTAACGACAGAGGACCAAGTGTTTAAGTACATGAGCCTATGGGGACATTCTTCATTGAAACTACCAGTCAGGTAAGCTCCAGTGGACCTGAAAACAACACAGGTTATTGTGGTTGCTTTGGATTCTCACCAGAACTAGATTGCAAGATCATATTTCTGAAGCTGCAATACCTTTTGGTTGCAGGACACAGAAACATTAACCTGAAATTGACCTGTCCTAAAAACTTCCTGCTAGGTAACTTCGATAGTGCCACAAGTGCTATGCAGGCCACTGGGAAAGAAAACATATCAGTGTTATTACCCGCAATGAACTCTGAGTGCTACCATACTCAACTGCCAGGCAAGATGTGCCCCCTGGTACAACAATGGCATGAAAGCCATCAGGGTAGCCAACTGCTTTTGGATTGCACTTGAGTCCTGTGCAATCCTGCACAGGTGGGAATTCTGTGCCTGGTATTGCAAGTCTGGTCAAAAGCTCATAGCTTAGGATGCCATAGACCTAAGGAGGAACCTACTATTATCATCTTGTTAAATGAACATATCAAATTGCCTTCTAAATATGCCTATATACATAGACCAGTGCTGGTGTCAACCTCGGCCACAGAATCTTCTCTCGGCAGTGGTCAGTAGTTGGCGCAGACTCATTAATGGTCAAAGTCCTAAGACTAAGTTACTGTTGAGTGCTTAACCCTAAATGGGACATCTGTATCACACACACACACACACACACACACACACACACATGTGCACATGTGTGCAATTTGGGACCGTCTTGGTAAAGGCAGTAGAAATAATGCAATAGCGAGAACATGAGGAAGTGAACCATGAAATTCTGTGTTCTGGACATGTCATGGCCATCGAACTCTTGAACTCACTGTAGTGTGGTCACCTGCACAAGACTTACACAAGACAAGCCAGCAAGATCAGTCAACATCCCAAGAGGCACACAAAGTGAAATCCATGGGGGGGGTGGGAGGCGGAAAACCCTACAAGTGGTCATGAAAGGGAGAGAGGGGCTATATTGGAGATTCCCCAGGAGAAGTGCTAGCAGGGGGTAGAGTGGACATGGACAAGAGATACTATTTACACATATGCAGTTGTCACAGAGCAAAGAAAAGATACCTTATTAAAATAATTAAGAAGGGGGGAGGAAGGAAAGGAGAGGGACAGAACTTACATCAAAAGGTGATCGTGGCCATGGTAGAACAACTCTAGACTTTTTAAAGCTTTCTTCTAATAATATAATCATATAATCAGCCAGACAGTGGTGGTGCATGCTTTTAATCCCCATGCTCAGGAGGCAGAGGCAGGAAGATATCTAAGTTTGAGGCCAGCCTGGTCTACAGAGTGAGTTCCAGGACAGCCAGGGGTACACATTGAAACCCTGTCTCAAAAAAAGCTAAAAACAACAACAAAATAATCATCATCATCAACAGGAGTTGGTTACGTTCCCCTCACAGTGCCACTATTTCTGCAAACGAAAGGCAAGCTTGCGTCAGAGCGGGAAGAAATGTACAGAATGTGGGTTTTGACTCAGCTGTTACCTGAACTTCAGATGGCTTTCTAGGCACCCTGCTTCTGCCGTTCTGAGTCTACAAGAGAGGCTCCCTCCAGCCACAGGGGAACCTTCCTCTCCTCTCACCTGTTCCCATGGTTACATATTATTGGAAATGTGGCAGGAAAATGGATCTCCTCTTTATGGCTAATGGGTCAAAGATACAACTTTCTTTATTTTGCCTGAATTGTCTCATTTACACATCAAACCAGCCCTGTATGGAAGGAGGCATCGATCTTGGCAATGACTTGTCCCAAAGTTAGCTGTCACTCACTTCCAGCCCTGTGCCTACCTAAGCTCCAACTAGGTCAAACCTAGATTAAGGCTCACCATATTTAAAACTATAACTATTTTATAAATGTACCTTGGGACTAGAGAGATGGCTCAGTGGTTAAGAGCACTGGCTGCTTTTCCAGAGGCCCCAGGTTCAATTCCCAGCACCCACGACAGCTCATTGCTGCCTGTGACTCCAGTACCAGGGGATGCAACATCTTCACACAGGCATACGTCCCGGTGAAACACAAATGCACATGAAATAAAAATAAACACATTTTTAAAAATTGTACTTCATACAAAAGATAAGAGACGTCTTCAAACAAATGTGCTGGAGAAAGGTCACACTATATATCCTAGCGTGCCTGGAACTCACTATGTAGACCAGACTGGCCTTGAACCCAGAGATTTCTATACCTCAGTCTGAAGAATGCTGGAATTAAAGGTCTGTGTCACTATACCCAGGAATTGTATTTTTAAAAATATCTAAAACAATATTTATAATCCTTTAAGCACAACAGGGTTGTGCTAGACATCAATAGGAACTAAAACTGGAAAATTCACAAATAAATGGAAATTTAAAAAAGAACTTCTTAGCTAGGTGGTGGTAGTGCACACCTTTAAATCCCAGCACTTGGGAGGCAGAGACAGAGAGATCTCTGAGTTTGAGGCCAGCTTGCTCTACAGAGTGAGTTCCAGGCTAGCCAGGATACACAGAGAAACTCTGTCTCAAAAAACAAAAACAAATTAAATAAACAAACAAAAAAACTTCTTTAAGAAACCAATAGATTCAAGAGGATTCAGAAGAAAAATTAGAAAATACTAGAGATGGAAGAAGACTATAACATAGCAAAAAATTATAAGATAGCAAGGGACTTACTCCTATAAATATAGCCACCAACACTTAAAAAAAAATTTCCCCCTCCATCTCTAAAGATGCACTGGGATCAAAAGATAGTAAATAAAATAAAAGGCAAATTGATTACATGTATGGAGGCAGTTACCTGATGCAATTCCCTACACCCCAATGTGGTTCTGAAGCTTGTTATACACCCCACTTCTATAGGGGAGGACAAGAATGGAGACACAGACAACCTTATAAATGACTTTAGGGGAATTCAAAGGCCTGGAACAAAGTCTGTTTGGCTAACAAAACGAGGATCATTTATAAGTGATTGTCTTTGGGATGGGACCAAGCAGAAGACAAATGTGTGTGACAAGGGTCTGTGGAGGTATTGAGTCTGTCCTTTTGCAACTGGTATAGTTAATGGAAAACCAGAGAAAGGATTTTGGGTAACTGTTTTCTCCCTTGGGGCTCTAGCACCCAATCAGACAGGAGACAATGGGGGGAAAGCCCTCCTGACACCCACTGCACCCAGAGCCCCTTCAGTTTACAAGAGCGAGCACACTGGGGTGCCACATTTTGAGGCAACCATCCCTGGATTCCCTCACAACATTAAAAACAAGAATAGTCTCAACTCAAGAGCCCAGCTTTATAACCTAAGGCACTAGAAAGGAAACACTAAATACAGCCCAAAGCAGAAGGAAGGAAGTGATGGAGATTGGTGCAGAGGGGAATTAGATGGGGAGAAGAAAGAAGAGGAGAGAGAGGGGGTGAGGAAGGGAGAAGGAAAAGAGGAAGAGGAGAGACAGGAAGGGAGGGGAGAGAGGGGACAAGAGTGGGAGGGAAGAGGAAAGAGGGATGGGGCTAGAGAGATTGATCCACAGTTAAGAGCACTTGCTACTCTTGCAGAGGACCCAGGTTCAGTTTGCAGCACCCACATGGAGGCTCACAACCACCTGTAACTCCAGTTGCAAGAGATCCAAAGTCCTCTCTGGCCTCTAGGGACACCAAAAACAAGGGTGGTACATTTAAATACATGCAGACAAAATGACCAGACACAAAATAAATCTCTTTTTTTAAAAAATGTTGAGCTATAGATGGCTCCCTGTCACATGCTTCCAGAGTTCGGAAGCTGGCAGGAGAGCCTTTCATGGGACGATCAGAACAGTAGTTGCCTCAAAGAGACGGGGAAAGAGATTGCTCGTGGGGAGGCAAGGAGAACTTCCGGGATAGGAGGTGCTGCTGGTGTCTTATACTTGACTGAAGTCCAAATTATATCAGTAGACACATTTGTTAAAACTCAAAAAGGCATGGCTGAGGGGATGGCTCAGTAGGAAAGAACACTTGCTAAGCAGGAATGAGGACCTGATTCTGAGTCCCCAGCAGTCTTGTTAAAGCTGGCTGTCAGCATTCGCACCTGTGACCCTAATGCTGGGAAAATGGAGACGGGAGGATTGCTGGAGTTTGCTAGTCAGCCAGCCGAGTTGAAAAATGGAAAGCCGTGAGCTCCAGGTTCAGTGACACTCTGTCTCAAGGAAATAAAGCCAAAAGCAATGGAAGAAGACACCCAATGTCACCCTCTGGCTGCCACAAGGGCATCTGCATGTGCATGCACACACTCATGCATAACATGCACACACAGAGCATACAACCGGTATGTATATTCATTGCATGTAAGTCTTACTTCAAAGGGCAATACCGAACACTGATAAGCCATCTGCATGAGGAGATCTTCTGGGGCAAGTACTGATGGGTCCGACCCCTAGCCAGTATTTTCTCGCTGTATCTCGCTGAACCAGCACAGTTCATGACCTTGGGTTCTGCCTGAGAGCTCCTCTTTCCTATTCTCCTTTGCCAGCTGGTCAGCCGAACAACCTGACAAGGCCCAGAATCTGTGTCTGAGCCCAAGACATTGCATTTGTAAGACGGTTCTGGGTGTGGCTGCTGCTGACCCGGGGACCACACTCGCTGTAACAAGGGCTTAGAATCTTACCCACCCACCTCTTCATCTTATCCCTACTGTTTCTCCCCTCTCCAGTTGGGGTTGCCTCCTGCATACATACATACCTCTCTTTCAGCTCTATCGAGGTCTACCTAGCCCATGCTTCCTCTGGTACCTCTTTCTTCCCTTGCCCTCCCAGAACTTTAGGCAATCGGGACTGCTTCTCCCACACAGTAGACACCACGGGGCCTGATTCCCCGCCTGGTGTGTAACTGGAGCATAAGGGTCGACTTTCCCTCACACTGGGCTCTACTTGGGTTCCCCTTAGTGATCCTAAAAGTGGGCACTCTCCCAAACTCTGCACATCGCAAGCCTCCTCTCTGGCTTACCCCTCTCCCGAATCCTTTCTGCCAGCCTGTCTCCCGGTCCAGGAGTCCTGGGATCCCAAACTGGAGGAGACCCCATTAAAGGCTCCATTTCCCACCTCTAAGCCCCTCAGCTCCGCCCACGGCTGTTTTCCCCCTCAGACCCCAAGAAGACAAGCATGGGAAAGGGAGAGGTGTTGTCAAAGCTTCTGTCTCCAGTCACAGCAGGTGGATGGGGACGGGGCTCCCTTGCCTGGCCCACCCCAAGTGTAACCCATTCTGTAACCCATTCTGACTTAGCAACCTCTATCCTAAACTCAAAGTTCTGCAGGTAGAGACTTGACCTCTTCAGCCCCTAGGCTTGTCTCAGTCCAAGCCCAAAGCCCTTCTCTGAAGTTCCCAGACCTTCCCTGGCAGCCCCAAACCCCTTCCTCCCACAAGCTCCGTGGTGGTTTCTCTCCACCCTCCTTAAGATGGCTCTTGGGAGGATATTTTATTTTCCCAGACAAGCTCAGCAAGGCAACTTCTCCTCCTAAGAGGTTAACCTAATTGCTTTTCCCAGAAGAAAACCCTCAGAGGTTTCCCTTGTGGTGGAATAGGTGGTTTGAAAATTATACGTTCAGGGCACCATCCTGGTTACTATATTCAGTTCATGTTCCCAGACGAAGGCACTGGAGAGCGCAAGCGCCACCTGCTGGTCCACAGCGGGATTCCCGAGGACAGGGTCCATCGGTGCCATTAAGAGTCAGGAGCACAGCACGCTCATCACGTACAGTCCTCTGTTGCCCGAGAAGCAAGGCCACAGGTCAAGGGTTCAGCCTGCTGCTCGTTTTTAAGGTCTCTTACTTTCAAAGTCTGTGGCAGTCAATGTGTTGGCATGCTCGAACTTAAAATGTTTGATTGCCAGGGCTGGAGAGAGGCAAGGCTCACAAACAGGGAAGAAAGATGTATAGCATTTGCATACACGAGTCCAGGATCACGTAATACCCCGGAGCGCCTCCTCTTGGCCTACTTGAACTACAGGAGTCTGACACGGGCCCAGAAACATAGCGTCTTCTCATCCAGTGTCTGTTATGCCCAAATCTGTGGGGTCCCCACAAAAGCCAACAAAGGAGACCGGGTCCCATATGTAAAAGCAAAGAGCCTTTATATTAATCAAGTTTGCAAACTCGGTCTCTCCGCATGTCCAATGTATTGGAATAATCCTTATGGGGGGTGAAAAGAGATTCTCTCTCTCTCTCTCTCTCTCTCTCTCTCTCTCTCTCTCTCTCCCTCTCTCTCTCTCTCTCTCTCTCTCAGTCTCTGTCTCTCTCTCATACACACACACACACACCCCACAGAGAAACAGACAGAAGCTTGTTTGAGAGAAAATACAGTTCCAAGCCTGGCCTGGTGACTCGACTCCCCAGCGCTCTCAGGGGCAGTGAGGCTACTGGATCCCTCTGTCCAGTCAACCTGCTTCCTCACTCCTAACATGGCTACCCTGCTCCCCTCCCAGGCCCCAGTGGACAGAGTTCACTCCACAGCCCCACACACTGTAAACAGGGCCTATAGCAGGATGAAGGACAGCTAAGCTGGTGTGCAAGGATCAGCCCTAAGAACAGAGGGCCTGTGGGGGATGCTGCGGGTTCTCCCGTAGCTCAGTTCCGCCCTGCAGAGCACTCGGAGCGGGAGAAAGTGACCGCCCTGGTCGCGAATGCTGGACTATTCCCACTTGCTCTAGGCATGCATGAGGAGAGCTGGCGCAGCCACCCCAGACACTAGTGCAAGGACAGCAGTCACTGTAAAGGAACGGAGGCGAGCACAGGCTCAGACAAGTAGAGAAAGACAGGAAGGCTGCCACAGGCCTAGCACAGCTAGTCCTAGCTGCTGGAAAACCTAAGGTGACTTGATCTCTGGGGTTTCAGGCCAGCCTGGGCAACACAGTAAGACCTTTCTTGTCTCGAAACTAAAGTGAAGGCTGGGCATGTAGCTCAGCTGGCAGAGTGCTTGCTAACCATGTCTGGAGCTCTAGGTTCAATCTCCAGCACCACAGAAACTAGGCGTGTTGGCACGTGTCTAGAATTCCAGCACTGGGGAGGTGGATATGGGAGAATCAGAAGTTCAAAGTCATCCTTGGCTACTCAGTGTGTTCGAGACCAGCATGAACTACACGAGATTCTGTCTCAAAAAAATAAGCTCCGGCAAACCCCACCGTTCCTTTTAGCTGACGAGAACACAGAGAGAAGGCACCGCCAGTGAAACTACAAGCTGGCCTCTCCGTTCGAGTTCTAACTACTGTGATAAGACATCATCATAACCAAAAGCTACCTGGGAGGAAAGGGTCTACGTCATCTCTCATCTCTCAGGTTACACTATCACCAAGTGGAATGGGGCAGGAACTCGAGGCAGGAACCTGGAGGCAGGAACTGAAGCAGAGACCATGAAGGAGTGTTGTTTACTGGCTTGTTTCCCATGACTTGCTCAGCCTGCTTTCTACACCATCCGGGGCAACATGTCTAGAGGTGGCCCAACTCACAACTCGATCATTAATCAAGATAACACCCCACGGACTTGCCCACAGACCCACCTTTAATACAGAGGCAGTTTTCTCAGTTAAGGTTTCCTCTCTCCAAATAGGTCTATATTTATGTCAGGTTGAAAGACCAGCCAACACTGGGCTTTCCCCAAACATTGAACTAGACTTGATCTTGAACATCAGCCTCTAGAATCATGGCCAATATACTCCTATTGTTTCTAAGCCATCCGGGTGAGGGTGCTTTGTTAAAACAGCAGAAATTGCCATCTTACCATCCAACTGCATGCTCAGAAGTTTCCAGGAAGCCCAGGTTCTTGGCTGTGGCCTACCTGACCTTGGAGATGCTCAGTAACTTGGCCTCAGGGACCTGGTTCCACCTCCCATCCTTCCCAGATCTGGACATGGTTTTCTGTTATCTTTGCAGACCGGTGGGGTCTTAACTGGTTAGCCTACGGCTCTAACCATGCCTTCTTCCTTTTGTAAAGAGTCCTGAGCAAGTTCTTCCCCAAGGTGGCAGTTTGGGGAAAGGAACTAATTACAAGTTCTCTGTCAGACTGGAATTGGCTAGCACCATACCCAAACCTGGGCTCCCATTTTCAAAACAGCAATGACATAGGAAGGCACTTGGGAAGAACTGTCTAGGTGCCAGCCCAGGCCACAGCAGACCAAACCAGAGTCACTGTCCCCAAAGAAGAAGAGAGGGGCTTCTTTATCTGCCACTGTTCACCAAGGAATCTATTACCACAGCTTTCCTCAAATAGAGTGCAGTGTCGGGGAGACCTGGGGTGCACAAGTGTTCATCACAGAGAGCCCTCCTAGACTGGAGGCTCGGTCTGTAGCCAGTAAATTCCCCAAGGGCATGTGTTATAGGAGGAGGCTTGTTTGTTTCTCGGCCCCCCCAGACTCCGGAAATAATCGCACAGAAATTGCATTAATTAAATCACTGCTTGCCCCATTAGCTCTAGCTTCCTATTGACTAACTCTTACCTCTTAATTCAACCCATTTCTATTAATCTGTTGATGTGGTAGTGTCATATATCAATCTGTTGATTTCATTGGTTAAGTTATAATAAACCAGCTGCTTGGCCTCATGGCTTGGAACATAGATGGGAGGAGTAAACAGAATAGAATTCTGGGCGGAAGAGGAAGTGAGGTCAGACTCTGCTCTGCTCCCGGAGAGACCCGACAGCTCTGCTGGAGCAGAGACGCCATGCTCAGCTCTCCCAGGCAGCTGCAACCCACGATGGACTTAGGCTAGAATCTTCTCGGTAAGCGCACCTTGGGGTGCTTACACACATCATTAGAAATGGGCTAGTCCAGATGCGAGAATTAGCCTGTAAGGGCTAGAGTTCATGGGCCAAGCAGTTCTTTAAATGAATACAGTTTGTGTGTTGTTATTTCGGGCATGAGCTAGCCAAGCGGCCGGGGTGTTGGGGACGCAGCCCCGCCGCTCCTATTTCAACAATCTGTGTATTGCCACATGGCTGTGGCTTATTGGCAAGGTTCCATCCAGGGTCTGTCTCTGGCCAGGCAACATGGTGTCTTCCTGACTACGCCTTCTTTCTCCCAGCATTCAGTTTAGTTTTTCCTGCCGAGCTCTACTCTGCCCTATCACAGGCCAATACAGATTCTTTATTCATTAACCAATAAAAGCAACACATATACAGAAGGACTTGCTGCATCAGGCATACTCTTCCTGTGCTCACTGGGTCCTGGAGACCCTTAAAGAAATGTACTCAGGCCAGGCGGTGGTGGCGCATGCCTTCAATTCCAGCATTTAGGAGGCAGAGGCAGATGGAGCTCTGTGAGTTAGCAGCCAGCCTGGTCTACAGAGCTAGTTACAGGACAGGCTCCAGAGCTACAGAGAAACCCTGTCTCAAAAAAAACAACAAAACAAAACAAACAGAAAGAAATGTACTCAGAAACACTACCCTTGGCATTTGAAAAAACCTGGAAAGACTATTTCTGATTTTTCCCCTGACACCAAGAAGCCCAGCAAGCAAGCCTTTCTAAGCCCCGCCCCCAGTGTATGGCCAGTCAATCATTCACCCTCCCGACCTTTGGTCATGGTCCTGTAACTGTCTACAGAGTCACACAGCTTTCCCGGTCTCTCTGACTCTTCATCCTGCAAGGGCTCACCTGAAGTCACCAGGGTCACCTGAAGCTGAACTGGAATTGTTACAGGTTTCTCTTGCACTCTTGTCTTTGCAAGAGCCTAAGCAGCCGGGACCCTGGTGATGGCTGACTACAAAAGCAAAGATATTTGTAAAACAATGCCAAGACTCTGATCTTTTAGTCACCCATTCTCTAAGTGCTCAATGAGATTTTCAGAGGCTACATGACAGTAGACTAAATGCAAGAAGAAATACAAAATCCAACTGTTTATGTTCTAGGAAGCTCAATAGTAAGAGATTTGCTGAAAATGAAAGAGCACCGAGTGTGGCTCAGTGGTAGAACACGTGGCTAGCCTGTGCTATGCTCTGGTAGAACATGGGGCTAGCCTGTGCTATGCTCTGGTAGAACACGTGGCTAGCCTGTGCTATGCTCTGGTAGAACATGGGGCTAGCCTGTGCTATGCTCTGGGTTCTGTCTCAGCACCGGGAAACACAGCTTTGATGTTCGTTTGTTTTGGAAGACACAATTTCAAAAACGTTGAAAATATTAAAATATTTACACTGACCTTTTTCTTCTTTTCAGAGACAGCCTCACTGCGTAGCCCTGGCTGGCTGAAGGTTTGCCATATAGACTAGGCTGGCCTTGAGGTTGCTGTGATTCTTCTGCCTCAGCTTCTCACATGCCAGAATTACAGGTGCAGGACATCATAGCAGACACATGGGTTTGTTTGCAAGGAAGGAGAGGATGTTTAACTTGTAAATATGGCTTTAAATTTTTCTTAATTTTTATTTCTAGAATGATTCCCTATTGAGTTCCCTTAATATATTTTTAATTACTTACTTATGTATATGGATATTTTGCATGCATGTATGTATGTGTGCCACACTTGTGCCTGGTAGCCAGGGAGGCGAGAAGAGGGTGTCAGACACCCTTGGAACTAGTGTTATAGACAATTGTGAGCTGCTAACTGGATGCTTGGAGTTGAACCCAGGTCCTCTAAAAGGGCACCCAATGCTCTTAACCACAGATCCACTTCTCTAGGCCCATCTCAATACTTTTGGGGGGGGGGTGTATAAAGAAGTCTTTAAAAAGTTTATATGTACAGGTGTTCTGCTTACATGTTTGCATACCATGTGCATGTAGTACCTAAGCAGTCCAGAAGAGGGTGCCAGATCCTCTGACACCGGAATTAAAGATAAATGTGAGTTACCACGCAGATGCTAAGAATCAAACCTGGGTTTCCTCTAGGAAGAGCAGCCACTGCTGTTAACGACTGTACTGCCCTGTCTCTCCAGACTCCTCTAAAGGAGTCTTAAGACCAACATGTTTGAGAGGCAGGAATTTATGTGGCAGGGTGTAGCGCACGCCTGTACTACTACGTGACAGTGCGGCACTACTCCTGTATTGCGGCGCCTGCACTCCCGAGCTGGGCAAGGGCCTGGAGATTTAAACACACAAAGACACACAGACAGAGACACAGGTCATCCTTGAAACAGGAATGCTCCAAGAATGCCCCCTTTATTGTGTTCAGGGGCAGCTTATATAGGGATAGCCACGCCCCAGCCAAACCCACCAGAAATCACTCTCCTGCCATCGGAACTCCCAAGGGTCTTGTGCTCAGAGCAGCTGCAGGCTGTCTCAGAGCAAAGGAAAACAAGTTTACAAGAAATTCAGGATCTGGGGTTTCACTGCTCCCAACAGCAGGGGTGGACAAGCTCTGGGGGACGCTGTTGTAGGATATTTATACACTGGGTGAAGACATATTATTGTGACTAGTGTAAGAAAGAACCGAATGACCAGCAGCTAGGCTGGAGGTATAGGCAGGACTTCCAGGGACAGAGGGGACTCTGGGAAGAAGAAAGGGGGGATGCCAGGAGGTGCAGAGCAAGTGGGATGTACAAGAGAAGAGGTAACGTGTCTTAAGTCACGTGACAGAACTAGATTAATAGAAACTGGTTAATTGAAGTTGTAAGAGCTAGTTAGGAGCAAGCCTGAGCTATAGGCTGAGCGTTCCTAATTAGTAAGAAGTCTCCGTGTCATGATTTGCGAGCTGGCAGGACAGAGGAAGACTTGTTACAGGATGCTTCTGAGAGCTGCACAAGATGAAGGAACTAAAACACCACATCGGAACGACTGCATTTGTTGGCACGTATGCTATGCATATTTAACCACAAAGGAAAAGGAAGATTACAGAAATGACAAGATTTAAAATTGATGCAGCTGGGAGCACAACTCAGTGGTTGTGTGCCTGCCCAGCCTGTGTGAGTACCCAGGTTTAGTTCCCAGAGTTGGGAAGTGAGGGTCTCCTGCAGATGCTTTCCCAAGAGGCTTAGAGAAGGCACTTTGTGGGGAGTGAGGGTTGGGACAAGAGAGAGAAATTCAGAGGCAGTGGCCCAATAGGGATTTAAGTCAGGCCACACTCTAAACTCTTATTTGTTGAGTGGCTATAGAGAGAGAGAAATTCTCGTTTGGATGCCCACCTCTACGAGTCTGCATTTATTCCTGTGGGGAAAATGAGTTTTACATTTTTTTATCCTTGCAGTGTTGAAAATTGGACCCAGGGGCTCATACATGCTACAAAAATGCTTCACAACTGGACCATATACAGACAAGGAACTTCTGCAAAAATAAGAAAACTGCCATTAAAAGAAAAATAACAGTGGGCGGTGGTGGTGCACGCCTTTAATCCCAGCACTGGGAGGCAGAGGCAGGCCAATCACTGTGAGTTCAAGGTCAGCCTGGTCTACAAGAGCTAGTTCCAGGACACGCTCCAAAAAACTACAGAGAAACCCTGTCTTGAAAAAATGGAAAAGAAAAAAAAGTTAGGGTGGGTGTGGGGTTGGAGAGACGGCTCGGGAGAGCACACACTACTCCTGCAGAAGACCTAGGTTTAGTTCCCAGCACCCATTGTTGAAGGCGTAAGTCGTAAACAATGCCACACCAGTTTAGAATTATGACTAATAGGGTGGTATTTATTTAAAGGGGAAAAAACTTACAGATAACCATCCCAGACAACAGCCCTCTGCAATCAGGAAGGAGTCTAGTTGCCAGAAAAGGAGCAGGAAGCCAAGACAGCGAGAAGGGAAGTAGCCGCTTTTTTAAAGGGAGAGAGACCACACCCCATTGGGCTGGTCTCTCAGCGGCTATAGGCTGGAGGAGTGGAAGGACCTCCCGCAACACATTGTGGCTCATAACCATCTGGAATGCCAGTTCCAGAGCATCTGGCACCTTCTTCTGGTGTCTATAACTGCCGCGTGTACGTGTTACACATACATCCATGCAGGTAAAATACATATGCACATAAAATAAAAAGAAATACATCTTTTTTAAAAAATTTATGTTGGAAAAGATGGTTTAGTGGGTAAAGGTATTGGCCTTGCAATCCTGGTGGCCTAAGCTTGACCCCGATGACCCATGTAAAGAAGAAAGCGGAGAATCGAGTCCACAGATTTTGGCTTCTGACCTCCATATACATGCTTTGGCACTCGCACTGCGGTGGTTTGGAAGAAAATGGCCCCAGAAGGGAGTGGCACTATTAGGAGGCGTGGCTTTGTTGGAGGAAGTGTGTCCCTGTGTGGGTGTGCTCAAGCTCCACACAGTGCGGCACTCAGTTCACTTCCTGTTGCCTGCAGATCAAGATGTAGGACTCTCAGCTCCTTCTCCAGCACATCTGCCTGTAGGTCGTCTGCCATGAAGATAATGAACCGTGAACTGGAAGCCACCCCAATTAAAAGTTTTCCTTTGTATGAGTTATTGTGATCATGGTGTCTCCTTATAGCAATAGAGACCCCAGCTTAGACATACATGTATGCATGCACGCATACACACACACACACACACACAAATACATTTTTTGGAAAACTAAAATCACATGACTGCAACCCCCAGAAGGAAACACTGAGCATGTAGGGTGTGTTTCTTATGTTTATTCACTGATTTGTAAACATGATATTGATAGCAAATATATTTACTTCTACGATATACCAGCAGGTGAGGCCTTAGCATGCTGAGTACCTTGAACTGAAGATGGGACCGGCCTCAAGAGCAAGAAGTGTCTCACATTTATCCCATCCCCTATCCTCCTCTCTCCTCCCATTTCTCCCTCAAGTCATGGAAAACTGGAAGTCCTCTCCCCCAAAGCAAGTCATAAGTCCCAGAAAGGCCTACCCTCCGCCCTCTCTTCTGACACTAGACTATCAGATCCTTATTCCAAAGAAACCTTGTTTGATGCCTGTGGTAGGGCGGGGTGGACAAGAAGAAGAAACCACAGGGAGAGGCCTTTCTAACCCTCCCCCCACTTATTACCAGTATGGTTTGGATCTTGAATGTCTCCAAAAGGGCTTAGACATTGAAGGCTTATCACTAACCTGCCATGCTATTGGGAGGTGATGGGCCCTTTTGGATGTAGGGACTTGGGGAAGGAAATTAGAACATTAGGGCTGTGTCCTTGAAGAGAACATTGGGATTCCGACCCAGTCTTCTCTTTCTCTGTTACCCGACCCCGTGGCAAGCCGTCCTCCATACACTCACACCATACTGCTGCAGGCCCGAATGCACCGAGACTCCTGGAGCCCACACAACTCTTTCCTCATATAAAGTTGTATATCTCAGGTGTCAGGTGGCTTGTCACTGGGACAGAAAGCTAACTGTGGCCCTTCTTATCCAACCATTTCCCCCACATTTTCCCTGAGCCTTCAAGTCTTTCCTCCGGAAGGCTCCTATATCACATAAAAGTTTTGCTAAGCCAGTCTGCTGTGCATTTTCTCTTGTTAACCTGCCTGTTGTGGTGGCATGTACTCTGTGACTCTGGGTTGTAAGAAAAGGCTTCACTCCTTTGTGTCCCAATAGAAGACACTTGGTTCCTGGAACTTAATCCATAGACCAGGCTGGCCTTGAACTCACAGAGGTCCACTTGCCTCTGCCTCCTGAGTGCTGGCATTATAGGCACCTGGATAAAACAAATCTTTAAAGAAGGGGGGCAGAATTTGGAAGAGGGAAGAGCAGAAAAATAAAAGAACATGCTTGGGCAAAGGGGTCAAAGATGGCCTGTGGTCAGTCTTAGGGTGGGGAATGAAAGTCCCTGCTGATCCTAGGAAGAGTGAAGTTCTCTGGGTGTTTTGGAGCAAGGGGACGGTCATCTTACTGGCCAGCCTGGAGACTTGACTGCCAAGCAGAGCAAGACCTCACCTGTACCAGATTTTCTTTGGGACCACCAATCAGCCCCCAAATCATGACACAGAGACTTATTATGAATGCTTGGCCTCATCTTAGCTCTTATTTTAATCTGTTTCCCTGTCTATGTTTGCCTCAGGGCTTTTTACCTTTCTTTTTTCTGTATATCTTACTTTCTTGCGGCCTCCATGTCACTGGCTGGTGGCTGCCTGGCTTCTGTCCCTGGGTGTGCCCCTCACTTTCTCCCTTGTTCTCGTCTCCTCCTCTCCTCTCTTCTCTCTAGAGCCTAGATTTCTCCTCCTATTTATTCTCTCTCCCTGCCAGTCCTGTCTGTCTCTCCCCTGCCTCGCTATTGGCTGTTCAGCTCTTTATTAGACCAATCAGGTGCCTTAAGCAGGCAAGAGCAAACGAATGTAACACATCTCTATGCAATTAAACAAAGGCAGCATAAAAAAGTAACACACATTTACACAGTTAAAGTAATATTCTCTAACATAAACAAATGTAACACATCTTTGCCCAGTTAAAATAATATTCCACAGCACCCATCTTTTTTTGTTTGTTTGTTTTTTGAGGCAGGGTTTCTCTGTGTAGTCCTGGCTGTCTTGGAACTTGCTCTCTAGACCAGGCTGGCCTCAAACTCAGAGATCCAACTGCCTTTGCCTCTTCGGTGCTGGGATTAAAGGTGTGCGCCACCACTGCCTGGCTAACATCGTCTTTTAAAATAGAGATTATAAGATGCGCATATATGGCCATGTGTAAATAAGTGTAAAAACTTAAATTTAAAAAAACCAACAAAGCCGGACGCTGGTGGTGCACGCCTTTAATCCCAGCGCTCGGGAGGTAGGTGGATCTCTGTGAGTTCAAAGCCAGCCTGGTCTATAAAGTGAATTCCAGGATAGTCAAGACCACCTAGAGAGAGCCTGTCTCAAAAACACCAAAATAAAACAGGGATAATGTTGATAAGTGTAAAGACAAAGTGAGTGTAAAATGCTTAAGTCTTAGACCAACATAAAGTAAGCACTTACCAAATGCTGGTCACTCTTCTCCTACTAATGTGCCTAGTTGCTTCTGCTGTCACTCTGCGGGATGGATATAACTCGCTCACAATCCTGTAACTCCATCAAGGAGTTAAGGTCGTCAAAGGGCTTTCCCATTCCTTGTATGAAATGATGTAATTTTCTATTTTGCCACTAGAGGACAGCATCTACCTATCTCTTATTTATTTGCTTCTTTCCTTCCTTTCTCTCTCCCTTCCTTCATTTTTGTCTGTTTATTTGTATTTTTAGACGGGGGTTTCACTATATAGCCCTGTCTGGAATTCACTAGGTAGCTCAGGCTGGCCTTGAACTTAAAAGAGACCCACCTCCCTCGGTCTTCCGAGCGCTGGAATTAAGGATGTGGACCACTATGCCCAGTTCTCTTTCTCACTTCAAAAAACACTTCTAAAACAGCATTTCCTTCCCCAGTTCTGTGGAAGGTGAAGGGAAGCCGGCTGGCACTTAGCAGACTTGAGTGTCTTGCTTTGCCTCAACATTTCACTTATATGCACCCTCCCTCAAGAAATCTTTTGTAACTAGCTGCAACTTAAGATAAATTATAGCCTGTACAATTTTATATACAGCTTACTAAAATGCAGTCTATAAATACATCACTTAAAAACTCAGTTTCCTCACTGCCTTGAATTATAGTTACAAATTTGTTTCTAAGAGTAGGGTCTCCCACACGCGCCTGGTGAGTTTTCTGGTCTCTGAAGTGCCCACACACTGCACATCAAGACATCCCCACATGTCCCCAATGCCTTTTCCCACCCTCCCAGCTGGGATATCCATGGAGAAACATACGGAAGCTGAGGGGAGAGGGTAGGGGAGGTTCTTCTAGACCATCACTGTTCCCACCTTAATGTGGCTATAGGAATGGCTTTCTAGCCTGTGGGACCAAACTGTTCTAGCACTCGGAAGGACTGGGTTCCCTCTCCTGGGCTAGAGAGGGGTTTTCCAATGATAGTCACTCTCCTAGTAGGACCCTGAGAATGGCCAGTGTATTCATTTGGGCATCCACATGGCATCCATCCCATCACATCCTGGTGACATGGAAAGAGACAGAGGGATGGGCAAGGAGCCAGCAAGAGTAAGCCACAAGCTTGCCCACCACAGCAGACAGCTGGACTGGACTGTGAATGGGATATGGTGAGAAACCGGTTGATCTCATATGTAGGTACACTGAGGCTCTCATATCCATCCCTGAAGTCTGCTGGTCCTCAGGCTGGATGGTCTTTTGTGGTCCAAGAGAAGCCCCTTGGACAGAGCTTGTGTACGGCAGGTGGACGTTTTGCTGGTACAGACAAGGTGGTGAAGATGGCAGCTGGAGCTGCCTAGCTAACTATCCACCCATCCCAGCTCCCTTTTTCTCCAGCAGGAACCCCTGTCCCAGAGCAGGAGTCCCTCATCCCCCATCCTCATGTGAGTCTGTGGTGTTTATTGGCCAGCATCTGTATCTGGCGATGCCCAGTGCTTGGGTGAGTATCAGAAAAACAGACGGTTTCAGATGCTTGCTGTTGTGGAATATTATTTTAAGATGTGTAACCTTTGTTTATGCTGTGGAATGTTGTTTAATGATGCAAATCTGTGTTGCATTCTCTTATGTCTCATTTGCTTAACTGTGTGAAGCTGTGTTACTTCTAAAACACCTGATTGGTCTAATCAAGAACTGAACAGCCAATAGTGAGGCAGGAGGGAGGATAGGCGGGACTGGAGGGGAGAGAGAATAAACAGGAGAAAGCTAGAGTAGAGGAGAGAAGGGGAGAAGGACTTCGGGGGCAAGTCACTCAGCTATCCATGGAAGAAGAAGTAAAGGAAGATATACAGAAAGGTAAAAGACCAGGGGCAAAAGATAGACAAGATAATTTAAGAAAAGCTGGCTAGAAACAAGTCAAGCTAAGGACAGGCATTCATAAGGAAGAATAAGCCTTAAGCCTCCTTGTGTTTATTTGGGAGCTGGGTGGCAGACCTCCCAAGAGCCAAAAGAGAAAAAAAAAATGAAACAAACAAAAAACCAACTACAGTTTGCAGAGAGCTGACATGTCCTACTAAATCCACATGGCCAGGATGGGGCTGCACACTCTAGGATAAGTACAGGGCCAAGTCTACAAGCAAAGTCTTTGCTCTGTTTGGGGGCGCCATACTACATACCCACAGTAGATGCCACCCTTCCCCAAATGTGTCTGTTTGTTAGTCATGGAAGGCTGGGGAAGCTGGTAAGCCACCATCTGCCACCTTAGAGGGAGAGGCATTTGAGAATGGGGTCACACCAGAGATGTTAGATCCTGCCCAGTTGCTTGACTCCTTCCTGAGCATTATGGGAAACTGGCATTGCCCCTGGATCGTCAGCTATTTGAGCCAGTAAGTGTTCCTGGCTTGGCCGGCTCAGGCTGCATTTTATGTCTCCTGCACTAAAGGTCCTAACCAACAGTTATAGATACTGGGTTGGGCCATTAATGAGCTATTTTGTCATTTTATATTGATCTTCTATGAATCCAAAGACTCTAGCTAGCTCCCCCATCATCTCGCCTGCTTTGGTTTCAAACTTGGCCACTATGTAGCATGCGCTGGGCTTTCCAGGAGTCCTGGGCACTAGCTCTGATACAGGCTACCTGTGGCCTAGAAACACATTCCAGTTCTCACTGTCAGCAGAAAGGCCCAGGCTATGCCCTCAGGCCTTCCCACACAGGGACATCCCTTCCCTTCATGCTCATATCTGGCCAGTCACCAAGGCCAATGAAGCCTCTAATTCTCAACACATGGGCCGGGAACCCTTTGAGGGTCAAATGACCCCTCCACAGGAGGCGCCAAAGACCATCGGGAAAACACAGGTATATACATTATAATTCGTAACAGTAGCAAAATTACAGTTATGAAGTAGCGATGAAAATAATTTTATGGTTGGGGGATCACCACAACATGGAGAACTGTATTGCAGGGTCACAGCGTCAGGAAGGTTGAAAACCACTTTGCTAACCCATCCTTCTGTATTCCTAGGTCATTCTTTCTGTAGCTATGGTTGGGCCCCTGCCTTTACCAAGTGAAAACTAGCCTTCAGTAGAATCTGGCGGGTGTTCTCCTAGACCACCTAGAAAATTCTGTGTGGGTAACAAGAGACCTCTGTTCTAATTCCCAAACGAGGTTCTAAATGAAGCACAAGCCCTTTTGCATCACCGGATGTGTCCCACTTCTTTCTCCCATCTCCTGTGACATCAGGTAGGCCTTTGGGGTATGAGTTTTTGACATCCACCTAAGCTACCCTGAGTTAGGAAGGGGCTTGTGCAGCATGGTAGGGTGCAGAACTTGTGACCCCCATAACTTCTAAGTTACAGGCCAGGCTCATCTAAACTGCGTCAATACACCGTGAACTCACTAAACTTAGAAGCCCGTTGGACAGTTTTCCACATGGTTCTTCCAGTCCCACTTTGCAGGGCTTGTTTTGATTTGTCATTTTTTTTTTACCAAGTTCCAGGGCTTAACAGTTTATGAAATATGTAATTTTACAAAATTTCTGCCATCACTACTGCCCAAGAGCTTTAATATTTATTTATTTATTTATTTATTTATTATGTATACAATAGTCTGTCTGTGTGTATGCCTGCGGCCAGAAGAGGGCATGAGACCTCATTACAGATGGTTGTGAGCCACCATGTGGTTGCTGGGAACTGAACTCAGGACCTTTGGAAGAACAGGTAATGTTCTTAACCACTGAGCCATCTCTCCAGCCCCCTGCCCAAGAGCTTTTTAAACTCTGATTCTCTCATTTGCTACACTGGCTTTGTCATGACTGTGGATGTCATGAGTCCCAACCACCAGGGAGTGTGTTGACCAAGGCAGGACCACCCGGATAAGTTGTGACCAGTTGAGCATGGTCACGGTCACTTAAGTGCTTTAGAGGGATGAGCCGTTCCCTCTGGGATCTGAAACATGGATGTTCTGAATTTTGGCAAGAACATCTTTGCACTGTTCTTTCCATAGAAGCTGGGACCCAGGGGCTGGAGAGAGAGTTCAGTGGTTAAGGACACTGACTGCTCTTCCAGAGAATCGGGGATCAGTCTCCAGCACCCATATGGCAGCTCACAACTGTTACTCCAGGATCCAACACAGACTATACATACAGGGAAAACACCAATAAAAATAAAAATAAATAAATAAGAGGCTGGCATCTGACCCTTTCCTCTCTTCATAGCTAAGCTGAGCCTGGGGGTTTCTCTGCACCTGTCTCCAGAGCTGGGACCCTGCCAGTGTCCCTGTTTGTCATTTGTCTCAGTCTCATGCTCCTCCCATTTCAGCCTCTGAGTACCTGGGACACTGATATGTGCTGCTTTACTGGCTTCCTATATAAGCCATATATAGGAATATATATTCTAGATATAAAGTCTCCCTAAGCCTTTAGGGAGCAGGTTAGGAATTGGGCTTTTGAAAGGATCTCTTGCTACATAGCCCAGGCTGGCCTCAAACTGGCAAGCCTCCTGCTTCTGCCTCCTGAGCTGTGGAATTACAAGTGTGTGCTAACCATGTCTATCGCAAACCGTCTTTTTAAAATTACCTTCAGAAGTCAGCGTCCCACATATTAGTTTGAAAACCTCTCATGTTGGAAAAGTAGAACTCAAGGGGACTTCTAATTAGGACAGCATGATTGGAATGAAAGTTGCCAGAAAGCAACGAGAAAGTGTATGCTAAGCCTGGTTGGCAGCGCATGCTGTAACCCCAGGATTTGGGAAACAGAGGCAGGAGGATCAGGAGATCAAGGCCATCCTCATAGTAAATTTGAGGATAGCCTGTGCTGCATGAGATTCTATCTCAAAACAAACAAACAAACAAACAAAACAAAACAAAGTGCGTAGTAAATTGTTGTAAGTAATTTGTAGCTTAAAAAATGCTCTAGGGGCTGGAGAGATGGCTCAGCAGCTAAGGATATTTGCTGGTTTTGCAGAAAACCAATTCCCAGCACCCACATGGTGGCTCACAACTACTTGTAACTCCAGGTCCAAGGTCCTCTTCTGGCTTACACACACACACACTCTCTCTCTCTCTCTCTCTCTCTCTCTCTCTCTCTCTCTCTCTCTCTCTCTCTCTCTGGGGGGGGGGAGAAGGGAGGGCGGGCAAATAAATTTTTTGTTAACAAAGAATGTTCTATACCAGTGGTTCTCAACCTGAGTCACAACCCTGTTGGGTTTGAACGACACTTTCACAGGGTCACTCAACAGATATCCTGCCTATGAGATACTTACAACTCATAACAGCAGCAAAATTATGGCATTAGGGAGGCTTGGGAACCACTCTTCTATACTGTCACTGTGGATATATTGTTTGTTGTTGTTATTATTGTTGTTTATAAACACAGGTCTCAGTATGCAGCTCTGGGTAGCCTGGAACTGGCTATGTAGTCCAGGCTGCCTCTGTCTCCTGAGATTATAGATAGATCTTTCATAAAAACTGATATTTTTAAAATTTCATTTCTTATTTAGGAGGGAGACCTCCTGTAGAGGTCAGCCCCCCCCCCCCCCCCCCCCCCCCCCCCCCCCCCCCCCCCCGCAAGCTGTTAGCAAATTCTGATCCGGTCTCAGAAGACAAAAAGTGTAGTTAGTCCAACTACAACACAATGCCTTCATATTTATTTTAATCATGTATTTACACATATATGCTGGATGCTTATCAATAGGCTTCATTTGACATAGTTCAGTATTTTTATGAGTTAACTGTGTTACCCTTTCATCAAGCTCAGAGCCCAGTCCTGTCAGACTTGAAGTGCTTGTTCACGCACCTTCTTCTTGAGAGCCCTGCGGGTGACAGGAGCAGACTGTCTGGGACCCTACTCTTTCTGGGTGGCCATGCTGCAAGGTCTGGCAGCGCTGTGTGGATGTACTGAAGGCATCTGGTGAGACTCAGTTGTAGGGCTGCCAAGATGGGAGACTGATACTTTCCATCCCAAAGGCCATGTATGGAGGCCCTGTTACAGCCTGGGGCACTGTGAGGAATGATGGGACCCTTAGGAGGTGGGGCCCTGTAGAAGGACGTCTGCTCCCTGGCTGTGGCAAGCACAGAATTCCTTCAGAGTGGGCTCCCATCTTAACGTGGTGCTTAGCTACAGGCCCGGAGGCAAGGGAATCACGTGAGTTCTACACGGAAAGCCCTGTAATCATGAACCAAATATTTCTCTTTTTCTAAAGTGATTGCTCTGTGTATCTCATCCCAACAACAGAAAGCTGGCTAACACACTTCATACTCACGAGGCAAGTGACCGATTCTTTGGATGCTGAGTTTCTGCTCACAGCAAAGCTTAGACCTAGCAATGGAAACAGCACTGAGCCGGGTTGGGTGCTCAGAACAGACATTTGGGTTTGCTAAGGTGTGGGGAGTCAGAGAGGTGCCGTTTTCACGGAATGGCCTCATGGGGCTGTCGATAGTCTCCAGAGAGGTAGGATATAGGATGGATAAAGAGGCAAAGTTACAGTGTGCCATGGAGACAGGCAGGAGAGAGAAGATACGAATGCTTCTCTCGGAGAATGAGCTGCCAGCTGGGTCGCGGCAGGGAATTCCATCTACCAGGCATTTAGAGTAAGCTGGAATAGTGAGTGACTAAACATGGGCAAGGATAAAATACAAAAGATGCCCATGGGCAAGTGATGTAGGCCAGATGAAGTCAGGGCTGGACCATCTGGTACCAAAGTAGACAGTGTCTATTAAGAAATGGAGTTCACCGGGCGGTTGTGGCACACGCCTGTAATCCTAGTACTTGGGAGGCAGAAGCAGGTGGATCTCTGTGAGTTCCAGGCCAGCCTGGTCTACAGAGCAAGTTAAAGGACAGCCAAAGCTGCTATAGAGAACCGCCTCAAAAAACCAAACCAATACAGAGTTCACCTTGAATGACTCTGAGCCCAATAGCCCTGAAGAGGGTCAGCATGTGCCAGTTTACAAAGTTCAGAGCCATGTGATATTCAACAAACTCAAAATCGGAAACAAGTGTACAGGACTTTGAATCTTTATTGATTGATTAATTGATTTATTGATTGTTTTTCAAGACACAGTTTCTCTGTGTAGCAGCCCTAGCTGTCCTGGAACTAGGTCTGGCCTCAAACTTACAGAGATCTGCCTGCCTCAAAAGCCTACTTGTATGGCGTTCTCTATAGAGATACACTCATTGAGTATTCACTGAGCTTGTTACCATTCAGTGACAACCCAAAGCCGAGTGCACCAGAATGGCCTCCTGAACCAATCCCTACACTAGACTTCTCCAGCTCAGCCCAGGAATTCTGACTTAGCTTTGGTCCAAGGGACACACCATGTTAAGGACTGTCCCATTTAAAGATAGACAAAAACGTACATTTATTTACTTAGCACATGCAAGTACCTGTCCCCCCCCCCCCCCACATCCATGTGTCACGAGAACAACTTTGGAGACTTGGTTCTCTCCACCATGTGGGTCCAGGGACCAAACTCAGGTCTTCAGACCTGGGAGCAGGGACATTTACCCACTGAGCCATCTCACTGCCCCCACTGGCTCACTTGTGATTCTTCCAACTCAATGGACTCCTTTGAATGAACATTAGATCCACACAGCCAACATGCATGCATACCAGTCTTCTCGGCTCTCTGTTTACCACAGTTGTGAGAGCGCCTCTTAGTAGGTGAGGGAATGGCGGGGTGCCGGTCCACCATTTTTAGGAGGCACCGCTGAGGATTTTAAACCTGACTCCAGGCCCAACTCCCAAACACATCTACACAACTTTACCTGCTAAATTATCTTAACCATGGTCATTTTCGCTGTTCTGTACTTTGAGTAGAAACCTAAGGGAAGAGACAGGTAAGGAGAAAGGGGCAGGCCTTCTAACAACACAGACTAGTCTCAGATGTTAAGTTGGAGCCTAGCACCATGTATTCTTAGATACAAGTATGTGTACGCGTAGGGGTGCGTGTGGATCATCTATGTTGTCAGTGAGTTCCTGTGATGCTCAATCGCTGTTATTTGTGGTACATTTTGGGGGTCCTAGGGACTGAATTCAGGGCCTACCACACGCTCACCACATACCCTGCCACCAAGTCACAAGTGACAGCCCCCGCCCGCTGTGACGTTTAGAGCAGAGAAGGGGAATACGACCCTGACACGATTCAAGCCATCCCCTGTAGCAAAAACCAACTGGTTGGGGGGCATGCAGAAGTCAGACTCTACAGAGAGCAGCCATGGCCTTTCAACCTCCAGTACAGAGAAACCATCTTTCCCTTTCCAGAATAAAGAAATGAGATTGAACATAACCAGGCTCAAAATCTGGAGGTGAGCGGGCACAGGCACCCCACACCATTCCTGACACACCCCACCCTCGCTTTTGGACGTCAGCAAAAGGAGCAAACGAAGTGGTGTCACGGGAGTGTTGTTTTAATAGAGTCTGTGCCAAGCAACATCATAATCTCCAAGTTTGCCCTATCTTTAATAGGCAATATTCAAAATTTTTTTTTTAAAAAAAAGTCTGCATTCATAAAACAGGCCAGCCACACTTTTGAGGAGACTTATTTAAAAATGAGAAGCCATGAGTTATCTTCTTTGAAAAGCAGCCATTTCAAAAGATTTTCTTTAATATCATAAAATACTCTCACGGACAGGTGAGCTAGCAAACACATGCACCAATGTGGCTTTGACAAGAGCCCACCTCCCCCACCCCCACCCCCGTGGACAAGAGAGAAGAGAAATGAATACAGCAGACGGAACAGGTAGAAGGAAAAAAATTCAGTAAAAAGAAAGGAATATAACTTTGTGCTTGGTTATTTTCCTATGTCACAACAAAAACATTTCGGTGCAAATAGTTAATTTTTCCTCTTTTCCATTTAAGACTGGTGGAGAAAAAAATACTTTTTTTCTATAATAAAATATGTAGTTTTTGTTTTTTTTTTAAACTTTTTTTTTAATGTAACTCTTTTTTTTTTTCCTTTTTTGCAGAAAATAATTTTGTAAACTGTCTCACTTTGCCGGCAGGGAGGCTCAGTGCCACCCGGGTCGCAGCTAGTCCCCCTGTTGGCTGAGCTGAAACCAAACCCGGACAGCCAGACTGGGCAGAGGAGGAGCAGGGTGGGGCGCACGCGCAGAGGGCCAAGGTGGGCGGGGCGGGGGGGGGCAGGTTAGAGGTCACTCTCGCCATACAGCGCGGTGGAGAAGGACATGTAGTCTAGAGCACCGGGCACAGAGTCTGGGCCTGCGTAGGGGGCCATTCTCGCGATGCAGTATTCGGCTTGGTCAGGTGGCAGCTCGCGGCGCAGCTCGTCCTCCGTGATGTAATTCTGCAGAGAAAGCATGGTCAGAGTCGCAAAGCTGGAAAGCAGCGCTGCACTGCCGCAACGACTAGGTAGTAAATTTGCCAATAATGTCAGGGATTTCTCCTAGGTCTCCCTGATCCGTACAATATATGCATGCATACATATAACACAGACATGTATGTGCATGTATATATATATGAATACACATTATATATTTACATATTATATATCGTATGTATGTACACACATATGTGTGTTATATATATGTATATATGTGTGTATATATATATATAAAATTGTTTAAAACTTTGTGCTTTTAGTATCCACTTCAACTTCCTTCCAAACCAATTCCGCTGAGATTCTTCTCATTCATCCTACGGGTTTATAGTAACCATGTGCTGGCTTGGTATCAAAGGTTTTCTGGCTGAACACATGCATTCCTAAGAGCCCTCCACATCCTCCGCCAGTGTCTAACAAGGGGTGTCCAGCAGTTTAGGAAGCACAGCTACCGGCGGCTTTTGTAACCAGTCTCCAAGTGTGGGTCTTGCTGCATAGCTCAGCCAGCTCCTAGCCTGGGCCTCTGAATCTCCTTTCCTCCCCCACTAGGTCAGTCAACCTGGACGCTGCTGTTTGTAGGAGTTGAGGGTTCTGAGATAACATTTCTCAACCCATGGGTTGCGACCCCTTTGGGGTTGAACGACCTTTTCACAGGGGTCGCACACTAGACATCCTGCACATCAGATATTTATATCACGATACAGAACAGTAGCAAAATTACAGTTATGAAGTAGAAACGAAAATCATTTTATGGTTGGGGGGGGGTCACCACAACATGGAGACCTGTATTATTAACAGGTTGCAGCATTAGGAAGGCTGAGAACCACTGCTCTGATATTTACCAAAGACTTCATAGCTCCAAGTCCTACAACTGTGAATCCCTTGGGACCCGACGCGAGGAAGAGTGGGGCCGCCCTCTGCCCACTCCAGAAGTCAGGTGACCACTACCCCTTTCTGGGCTGTTCTCTTCCTCTCTGAAATTAGGCATTTTGACTAGATGGTTTCTGGATCCTATAAGGTGGTATGACTCACCCAACTACACACTCCAAAGCACTTAACTCCTCCGTTCAACATAAGTGGTTTTTGCAGACTTGCAGGGTTCCTTGCAAAGGTTTTCCTAAAGCCGATACCATGTCCTAACACCTTAGCTGAGCCCAAGGCGTTAGCGAATGGGCATGGAACCCTGGAAGGAATGACTGAGGTGCTCACATCGCAGCCGTGTGCCCGACCAGAGTCCAAACAGCTTCTGAGCCGCCACAAGAGACCCACCTTATCTCCGGCCAGGATCTTGAAGGACGCCATGACTTGATCTGCTGTATCCGTGTCAGCTGTCTCTCGGGACATGAAGTCGATGAAGGCCTGGAACGTCACTACCCCCAAGCGGTTGGGGTCTACAATGCTCATGATGCGGGCAAATTCTGCCTCTCCCTGGAGGAAACAGCCAACCCACACCTATCACCTAATGGCCTCCTGGAGCATCTCAGGTCGACCTCAAGCCCTGTGTAGCCTGTGGAGGACTCAAAACCCCTCTGATCTGGCTTGGGCTGCCTCAAGGGTGTGGCAGAGACTCGGTAGTTGGAGACTCAGGACTTCCCACCCCCCACAGATCCGGAGTTCCCTGTACAGAAGATATTGGTGGGTACTGATTACAGCGACAATAATATCAGCACAGGCTAACACTTATACAGCATGCACTATATGCCAACTACTATTCTAAATGTTTTATAATTCATTTAATTATTCGTTTACCACAATTAAATAAAATCATAGTATTTCCATCGCATGGAAATCTGAGGCCAAGATAGGATTTGCCCAAGGTCACAGGACTAAGAAGCAGGAAGCTAGGATTAGAACTCAGGCTGTTTCCCTATCACTATGTATTTCCTAAGCACCAGTCATGTGTGCTCGTGACCATGTTATTTAACTCCTACAACTACTAAGGCGGCTTCCCTCACTTCATGACACTACAGATGTTGATGGCGAAGTGGGACTTACTGAGTACACATCTGGCCCAGCCCTTAATCTTGCCGGGCACCACAAGCGTTCTGTATTTGGCCCAATAGACAGGAATTACCTGTCTATCCAGACAAGTGTCCTGTCCTCCTCAGAAAGCTGGATGAAGTGGGGATACACCAAAGTTAGAGAGAGGCCTGGGCCAACGACTGAGTGGTGGCAGGCCTGGATGGGGGCTGTTATGGGGCAGAAATATATACCTCCGTGTCTCAAGTAGGGCAAAGTAGAGCTACCATCCCTATATGCCTTGGGGTTGGCCATCCAGTCGGTGTCCACCATGGGAATAAAAAAGTCCTCTCTCCACAGTACCATAAGGTGTCGCAGATGACAAGGCCAAGCCTCTCAGCCATACCCTGACCCCACGGGTCGTCTGGTTTTCAGATTTTATCTTCCCCAAGGATGGGGACAAGGGGCTCCCCTGGGGAGGACAGTGCTAACCTAAGGGCCTCAAGTCTCCCATTGCTAAGACTTGACTTCTCCAGTTAGGTGACTGCCTCCCAGCCAGGGCAACAGAAAGCCTGGCAGGCAGAGGATGGGGTTTACGTTACCATGTTGTAACCCATGGAGATAAGGCAGGCGCGGAAATCATCCGTGTCCATCATGCCCGTCTTCTTCTGTGGGGCAGTGGCACCAAGACACAGGAGGGACAGACAGCCAGGGGCCAGGGAGACAGCAGAATGAAGGGTGGAGTTTATGGTGGAGATCAGGGAGAGCCACAGAGTAGAGAAGGAACACGTCGAAGGAAGACAGAGCAAAGAATGGTGAGACGTGATGAGGGAGAAGAGGCGGATACCCAAGCAGGTTCCCAGGAAAGATACCGAGGACAGAAGTCAGAGGAACCCAACAGGGGGCAGGCAGAAAAGGATGAGCCCCATGGCCCACGGGAAGGGGGACAGGGAGATTCAGACAGAGAGAGAAGAAAAAAAGGAGAAATGCGTTATTTCTCGCCCCAGAGGCCACCCTTGAGCGTGCTCCATGCAGGAGGCAAGTACCTGGGGGTCGTTGCCAATATCATAACCCAAGCTGATGAGGCAGGCTTTGAACTCTTCAGGACCCAGCGTGCCGGAGTGATCCTGGGGCCGTGGTGCGCCAGGCAGCGAGCCATGCGGTGTCAGGGAAGAGGAGGCCGTGAGGGGGGGTGGGGGTAGGGTGGGCCATGCCCCAGGGAGGAGGGTGGTGTGTGTGGGGAGACACGGGGACAAAGGCATGCGGATGGAGAGGGTGGAGGGTAAGGGGTGGGGGAGAAGGGAAATAAAAGTGCACACAGTTAGACACACGGACAAGGTTCCAGAGGGGGCCCTGTCCCTGGCACACACAGTCCTGCTTGGGAAAGCAGGGCCAGAGGGGAACATGATGAGCCACAAGGGTGAGAAGCTCCCGGAAGTGCCCCAGGTTACCTGATGTCTCCCAGAACCCTACCCCCCCCACCTCGCCAGGTCCCTGGAGGGCAGTGAAGCAGGCAGGGTGGTGGACAGCACCTGGCCTCATATCCCGCCTCCCTTGTGGATGTCCCCAAGCTCAGGGTACTGGGAATGTGCAGCCCATCCTGAAGCTGACATGAGGAGCCACAATAGCGTACTCTAATGTCCCCAGTAGCAGGTCCAAATGCAGCCTCGGTACAGGCAGTCTCTTTTTGCTCCTTTGTCCCAAGGCAGAAGAGGACAGGCCCCACAGCTGTAGGCACAGGGTTTTACTTGTGGCTCTGGCAGCCTCATTCCTGAGGGTTGATTTCTCACAGGAGAGGAATAGTCAACGATGGAAGACCCTCTCACCCACAGTGGCATTCTCTCTAGGAATGCCGTGAAAAGTGCGCCAGCTCAGAAAGCCTGGCTCTATGGGGCAGACTGAGTCAGGGCAGGCTGTTGTTAGTTCCTTGCTCGCTCTCTCCTCCTCACCTACCCAAGGACCAGGCTCATGCCCTGGGCAGTGCCCTCCAGGGCCCTGGGTCGGGGGTTGGGGACCACTCTAGGTGAGCAAGGAGTAGGGCTCTCACCCGGTCAAAGTGGTTGAAGGAGGCCCGGAACTCGTTCATCTGCTCCTGGCTGATGCCTTTGGCATCCCGGGTCAAGATCTGGTTCTCCACTTCATTGATGGTCCTGGCAATGGTGGTGAGCAGCTGCTCCCAGCCCACGCGGATGTGCTAGGGGCAAGTGATGAACTTGTCAGGCCCAGGCTCTGGGCTGTCCAACCATTCCTCCTCTCAACTCAAAAAAGGGCTGGAGAGATGGCTCAGGGGATTAAGAACATTTGTTGCTGTTCCAGAAGATCTAGGTTTGATTGCCAGCCCGCATAAGGCAGCTCGCCACCATCTATAACTCTAGCTCCAGAAAACATATCCCCTTCTGGCCTCCTTGGGTACTGGGCACACACGTGGTGCACAGACATACACTCAGCCAAAATACTCTTATCCATAAGATAAATATATTATTTGTGAAGGCCAAAACAGTTAGCTTGACCATCTTTCTGGAGTCACAGTGTTACCAGTGGGAGGGACACAGCACATTCTGCCAGGACAGAGGGCCTGAAAGGGGCAGGAAGGGCAATAAGATTCGGATTTGCCAATGGAACTTTGTTAGAGAAGGAAGGTAGGCTTTGCGGTGGAAAAAAAAAAAAACTAAAGAACAAAAAATAACAGAGCGATCCCTTCCCAACAGCTACTATCTCACAACTACACATACGAGAACATACATCTACAAACGAACCTTTGATCTAAGCCAATACAGCTGGCACCACAATGGCCTTCTGGTCAAAGCCAAGCCAAATACACCATGCTGGTCTCAGTGATCACATAGTAAAACTGCATGCAGCCTATGTAAGCACACCCTACGGCATGTGAACAATGAGGAAACGGCTGAACAGGGCAAGCCTCGTAACATATCCTACATGACAGGATGAACAGCTAACATCCTATAGGAATCAGGTACCTAAGTCAGTGATGTTTTGAGCCCACTAGCACCAATATCCCTGCAAGGTGCTTGTTAAAAATTGAGACTCATCAAGTGCCGCCTTAGAACAAATGAATTCTGGAACCAGGGACCAGATATGTGCATTTGCCACAAATTCTCTGGGGCACAAAGGTGCTGAGGACTGAAGGTACAGAGTTTCAGGGATAGAAAGAGTGAGGATCCCTGTTGTGAGGAGCAGGCTACGTTCCCACCCAGCTCCCGCACGGCTAGCTTTATACCCGAAATAACAACACACAAATTGTATTCTTTTAAACACTGCTTGGCCCATTAGCTCTAGCCTCTTATTGGCTCTCACATCTTGATTAACCCATTTCTAATGAGTGTAGCACCACGAGGTGGTGTCTTACCGGGAATATTCTTAACCTGCATCCATCTCGAAGAGGAGAGCTATGGCGACTGCTTGACTCAGCTTTCTTTCTCCCAGCATTCTGTTCTGACTACCCTGCCTATCTAAATTCTGCCCTATCAAAAGCCAAGGCAGTTTTTTTTTATTAACCAATGAAAATAACAAATAGACAGATGACCCTCCTCCATCAGATCCCTCCTCCTCTACCCAGATTCCTTGGGAGATGCTGCCCCAAGCAGAGGACAGCAAGGACCCCCAGCTTCTTCTCAGAGAAGCAGGACCCGGCCTGTTTACCTCCATGGTGTAGTTGGTGTGCTTATTATCAAAGATAAGTGCCTCCTGGATGAGCTGGTGGTCACACTCCAGCATGTCAATCTTTGGCTTATAGTTGACAATGCTCTTCTCGTACTGCCGCAGGTGGCTGAGCTGGTCCTCCAGGGTACCGTGCATCTCGATGGAGATCCTCCCAATCTCCTGTCCATCGGGAGAGAGATAACATCAGACCCACTCAGAGGGCAGGGACAAGTCCCCCAAGGTCACTTCTACTAGCATCCTGGCCCTAGAGAAGCTACAACTAGCAACACTGAACATGAAAAGATATTTGGCATGGACGGTTCTCGGAAAGGAAGTTGCACCTTATAGTACTATATTAAGCCTTGGCACTAGGTGGAATATTTTCCATCAATCATGTACCTCTTAGCGCAAGGAAAGGGTTGGATCGCGGAGTCAATAGCTGACCCAAACACTCATTTTGCTTGCTATTTAAACGCCTTCCAGAGAGCACTGCTCCCAGCCAGCTCCCTCCCAACCAGGACCCCTCATATTTCTCAGTTCACCTGGCATACCTCCTCTGCAGCTATTTTTGCTCCGGCTCTTTTGTCCCCTAGGATGGTTATGCAAGCCCTGCTGAGGCACCCAACCTCATGAGCAAGGCCTAATGTACACTTCTGCCAGCCATTGACTCATGTAAGTGGTTCTTGGCGAAAGCAGGTTTTATTCATTCAGTTCAGTCCCCTGTTAACATTTATCGAGTATTTAAAAGTCGAGTCTTGGGGGTGCAGGAATGTGTGTGTGTGTGTGTGTGTGTGTATGCACATGTACACACTCATATAAACTTGACACAGACTCTACACTCAAGATATTCAGTGATCACTCATCACACACATCCCACAAAATGTTCTATACTTGTGCTACGAGGCTTGCTGAGCTCTCTTACGAAGAAGGATCAGGCTCACCGCCTGGGGAGCGGTAACGGAGACAAGGCAACCCAGAGGGGCTGAGCTGACCCAGGCATCTACTTGCTCTTCCTGTGGAACTTTCATAGGAGTTCCTTAGTAGTGTCCTACTTTGCCCCAATCAAACCACCAGCAACCCCTGCAATTGAACGATCATGTGCTCAGACCTGTCTTCCATGGTCCCTCTCAGTAACCAGGTGACTTGGCTGGTTGGAATGGTAACAGGAAAGGGTAAGACAGTCCCAGCCTGGTTCCCATGACAAGACTCACCTCCATCTTGGTCTGGATCCAGGGCCCAATGACATTGGCTTGGGCCCCAAACTGCTTGCGTAGCCTCTCATTGTGCTGCTGGCGGGCATGCTCCTCTGTTAGAGCCTGGTCCCTCCGGGGCACCAGCTGCCGTACCTGGGGTGGGCATAACCATAGGACTCTGTAGGTGTGCCAGTCCCATGTCCCATACTCCCAGGTGAGGAAATGAGGATCCCCCATGAGGAAAAGAGGCAAGTCAGAATGCAGTAAGAGCAAAGATGTCAACTTAGACCAGAAACTCATTCACTAACAAATGAAAACCAATGAGATACAGATAAAAATCCTGCCCTTAAGAAACGTACAATGGTTTGCAACCACTTTGGAAATCAGTATGGCAATTTCTCCGAAAATTAGGAAGCAATCTACCTTAAGACTCAGCAATACCGCTGTTGGGTATATACCCAAAAGATACTCAATCATACCACAAGGACATGTGCTCAACTATGTTCATAGCAGCATTATTGGTAATAGCCAGAACCTGGAAACAACCTAGATGCCCCTCAATCAAAGAATGGATAAAGAAAATGTACATTTACACAATGGAGTATTACACAGCGGTAAAAAATAATGGCATCTTGAAATGTGCAGGCAAATGGGTGGAACTAGAAAAAAACCATATTGAGTGAGGTAACCCAGACCCAGAAAGACAAATATAATATGTACTCATTCATAAGTAGCTTTAAGACATAAAGCAAAGAAAAATCAGCCTACAGGTAAACCCCAGAGAAACCAGACAACAAAGAGGACCCTAAGAGAGACACACATGGGTCTATGTAGGAAGGTGAAAAAGATAAGATCTCCTGAGTAAACTGAGAACATGAGGGTCATAGGAGAGAGTAGAAGGGAAGAAGGGAGGAAGGGAGGAGAGTGGAGAAAAATGTATAGCTCAATAAAAACAATAATAAAGAAGAAATATACAATGGTTCGGCCTATGCCCATTAGCCCTTCAACTCACATGGTCCCATTTGCCATTGATCTCCTGAGGCGTGATGGTTGTATAGGGGTTGGTGCCTGCCATGTTGACATGATAGGTCTGGACAATCTTGGACACTTCATTGTGGATGCCCAGGATGGCCAGGCGCTCTTTGTCAGCATCTGGGAGAGTGGCCTTGAACTGCTCATGGGCTGTGGTCAGTCCCTGGACAGACAGTGGCAAGAGTTAGTCAGTGCTCTTCTCAGACAAGATAAACAAAAGGAGCCCAAGAGGTCCCAAATAAAGGACTGAAGGTCAAGTCCTACACCTATTAAAGACGTGGGAACACCCAAACCAAGTTCTGATGGCAGATTTGGGATATGGTATATAATAAAGTCTACATTTTTGTGTGCACAAAAGAAAAGGTCAAGAGAACAAATAAATACATTTGTCTGCTGGGCAGTGGTGGCACATGTCTTTAATCCTAGTACTTGGGAGGCAGAGGCAGGCAGATCTCTGCGTTTGAGGCTAGCTTGGTCAGCAGTACATGGTGAGACCCTATCTTTAAAAGGGAGTGGGAGGCTGGAGAGATGACTCAGCAGTTAAGAGCACTTGCTATTCTTGCAGCGGACCAAGGTTCAGTTCCCAGCATACATATGACTGCCAGCAACCATCTGCAACTCCAGTTTCAGGGGAATTTGGGCACCGTGTCCAAGTGGCACACATACATACATGCAGACAAAACACCCATATGTTGTTCATAACATAAAAATAAAACAATCGTAAAAACCAAACAACTCAACCTTCCATGCTAACTCTTCTCAATCTATGGGATCCTTGGAATACTGGTTCTCGGTTTATCCTAAAGAGGATCAGCCTCTCCGGGATGCCCACCTGGATCTCCTCAATGGTATGTACAATGAAGGTGTCCTGCAGGTCCTCCATGGCTCCCTCCATCCAGTTGTTGAAGGGTGCAGCCCGCTTGGCATATTCCAAGTACAGCTGGTCGATGGTCTCCAGCAGCTTCTCTGTTCTCTGGGAGTATCAAGTGGGGTGGGCTGGTTAGTAGAGTGAAACTTGAAAGCCAAGCCCCCGGGCATCTTGGTCTAGAAGCACCAGACTGGATGAGGCAGAAAGAACCAGTTCTTCAGTGGCTCTGGGTCTTGGCTGTCAATTGACAGATTCCATCACATTGGAGTCACTTGTCCAAGTCCCAAGAGGGTCTGGTTTACAGAACAGGACAACTCTCAAAAGGCTAGAGCTGGGCTCACAAGTTCATGGGGACAGGAGGAGGATCTCCATCAATGCAAAGTTCACACATTCTCAGTCAAAGTGAGTCTTCCTATTTAGGACAGAGATGGGGATGGTCCAGGGAATCATGGGAACTTAAAAAGAGGAGCAGGAAGTGACACACAGCACTGCAGGGTCCTCACCTCTAACGCTTCTCTTCGCTTCTGAGTGAGGGCCCCAAGATTGTCCCACTGGTCACAGATCTTTTGGCAACGAGCATTGACACTGGGTGAGTCATAATAGTCCAACTCACTGTAGGGTGGGAAGAGACAGACAGGGGTCAAAGAATGAGGGACACACAGGTTGAGGTGGGCAGGTATGGAGCCTGCCATTCCTGTTCCCGGGGATGTCAGGAGCACTAGCTGCGCTGGGGGAGCTGAGGGTGCTCTCCTCTGCACACTTCCAGCACCCTGCCCCATTCCCGCCTCCTTGGCTTTCAGGAAATCAGAGGCAGGAGACAGCCCTTGCTGCAAATAAAGCTGGTGGTGAATCTAATGGCCAATGATGGGAAGCTGCTGAGGCCCAAGAAAAAAAAGCTCAGAGTCAAGGACTAAGGCTTGGGAGCCAGGCGAGGTGGCTCATGCCTATAATCTCAGCACTCTCCTAGGAGGCTGAGACAGGAGGATTGCCAAGTCTGAGGCTAACCTGAGCTACTCATTGAGTTCTAGGCCAGTCTAGAGCCACAATTTGAATCCTGTCTCAAGAGAAAATGAACGAACAGAAAACCAAAATCTAGGCTGGCAAGATCAAGATGGTCCAGTGGGTGAAGCACTTGCTGTGTAAGCTTGAAGACCTGAGTTCAATTCCCGGAGCTCACAGTAAAAGCAGAGGGAGAACCAACTCCTTCCCACTGTCCCCTGATCAGCACGTATGCACCATGGCATGCGTATGCCTGTTCTCTCTCTCTCTCTCTCTCTCTCTCTCTCTCTCTCTCTCTCTCTCTCTCTCTCTCTCTCACACACACACACACAATTAAAAACCAAATAGCACAAAAATGTTGTAACAAATCCCATTACTTTTACACTAATCTAAATGGTTTGAGTACCCCTGATCCTATCCTTGTAATAGGTAATGACCAAACATCTGCACAAGAACGGAACGGTTCAGGCTCTCCCACCAGGAAGAGTCCTTGCCTTCTGTATTGCCTGCCCCTTGACCACATGGGCACAACACCTTCCCCCACTCAAGCGCCATCTGTCTATCCCCTTACTTCCTCATCTATATCAGCTGAGAAAGCAGACCCCAGCATCACACTGAGACCTCAAAGAAAAAGAGACCGAAGCAGCCCCTACTTGAGCTCCTGGGCGATGGCCGCGATCTGCTCCACACGGTCCTGGTGGGCAGCCAGGTCACTCTCAAAAGCCTCGTGTTTCTTGAGCAGGGCCTTGATCTCCGACAAGGTGGCTGTCTCATAATCCTTCTGCCGCAGCATGGCTTCTTTGCCTTGGGTTGGGTGGCGGGGGATAGGGGTCGGGGGAGGGGGGGAGATGGAGACAGGACACAGATGAGCAAGAGCCAGGCAAGCATCATCCAACTCTCAAGCCCCAGAAAGCTCTGCTTGTTGGGGGTATTTCCCGTGGAGATGCTCACTGTACACCAATCTACAGCGTAAGAGAGTAGATATATAGCAAAGAATATCCAGCTATGGGGGGAGACTGGAGGACCACTGCCCTTCAGGGAGCACCTCCAGGACAGTTAAACTGGTTGTCTATGAAGGAATATGTTATGCAGGAATATGTAGACATGCACGAGGCCTGACATTCACTTTCCAACAGTAGGAAAGAGCAATACATGTTCTGTGGAGTAACGGGGGGTGGGGGAGAGTAGAGGCAGAGGAGTACCTCATGGGTACTTTAGAATCTTAGAGCGCTCTAGTTAGGATGTAAAGTGTGAAAGCCCTGCCAGGGATCCCTTCCCAGCTCTTCTCAGTGCAGTCGGTGCACCCGTGGCCTCTGCCGCTCACATTCACTGGTGCCCAGAGCCTTCTCTGCCATCAGTAATGTCCTCACCCCAGGGCAAGGATAGTGCTTGTACCTTTAGCCCTGCTCTCAGAGGAGGAAGGCAAGGATGAGAAACGACCTCCCTAAAAAGCTTCCAAGTTGCCTGAGGAAGGACCTTCAGGGTAGGGGAAGCTGAGCCTTGTTTACAAGCACGTTCTCTGTAACTAGGCCGTCATAGCGTGATCCCACCTTTGCGGCCCATAAGGCTAGACTGTGAGGCTATAAGAGCTACGGCCAATAGCAGAGCATTTCTTTCTTTTGGTATTGGGTTAGGTTTTTTGTTTTTTGTTGTTGTCTGTTTTCCCTTTAAAATCGTAACACAGTAAATTTAGATTTAATTTACAAATAAATGCATTTATCTATTCCTACATAAATATATTTCCTGCTCTAAAAATATTTAGTAGCACACACTTATTTAGTAGCACACACTTATTTAGTAGCACACACTATCAGAATTTCTATTTTGGCTTCATGGTCTTCCTGGGTATAGCGGTCCTTCAAGATCTGTAGGGGACTCATTTCAGGACTGCCTAAGAATACCTAAATCCCAAGATGCTCAAATTCCTTATATAAGATGGCACAGTATGTACATGTGTGTGTATACACACACACATACATGTAATCTCCATATATTCTCCCATATACTTTAAGTCACTTCAGTTGCTTACAGTATAAATGCTACACAGCTAGTGTTTGTCCATAGCCTTCAAGGGATTATGACAGGAAAACAGTCTGTATGAGCTCAGCACAGACATAATTCCTTTCTGCTCTTAATGTTTTGCTTCAAAGTTTGGTTTAATTCAGAGACACAGAACCCATGGATACGAATAATTTTCTTGGCCAGACTTTTCCAACGGAGCTTCTCATTGTTCTGTGGGACCCCAGATCCCACCCCACCCCAGCTTGCACTGTGACAGATTTCCCATAGATAACCCTGGGCACACAATGTCCTCCATGTTTAGGGTTAATTCCTTAGAATGAAATTCCAGTTGGGTGTAGTGACACACACCTTTATTCCCAGCACTAGGGAGGCAGAGGCAGGTGGATCCTCTGGGTTCAAGGCCAGCCTGGTCTACACTGAGAGTTCTAGGTCAGTCAAGACTACATGATGAAACCTCTATTTCAAAACAAAACAGAAATAAAATAAACTAAGAAAAAAGTGAGTGGATCAGAGCCATCCTCACCAATTCCCTTCACTCTGTACTTGCAAGTGCACTGGCATCCTAAATCCACCAGCTTATCTGGTGTTTTCCTACCAAGCCAGGCCACCCCCAGATAGCTATAGACTGCGGTCCTCCCTGCTGCCAGTAATTCTCCTCAGCATCCTGGGCCCTCAGCACGTGATTCTCACAAACCTAGGAGCGGGTACTACTGTTCCCACTTTGCGAACATGGAAACTGAAGCAATCCAGAGGTCAATGAACTTGTCTGGTGCCAGAGGACTATTAAACAAGATGACATAAACCAAAGCAAAAGAACTGAGTTATTGCTGGAGGCTGGGTGGGAGTCAAAAAGGGAGGCGGGAGCCGGCTCACCATCTGTCCAGGCCTCGTGGATGGAGGCCTTCTGCCGGAACTTCTCGGCCAGGTGGTCCAACCTCTCTAGCCTCCGGATCTCATTCAGCAGCCACTCCTCGTAGCCCTTCTCTGCCTGCTCCAGGCAACCCCAGGCATTGTTGATGTCCTGCAGAGATGGAGACACAAGCTCAGAGAACCTGGAGGGGCTGGAGCTTTCCAGGCAGAGATGTTTCTGATCTTAGCCCCCCCACACATCACAGTCAAACATCCATCTGACTCTTCCAGCTCCTATTCGTACTAATTACCCTGCCTCTTAGATTGGGAATGGAGTCTGAGTTCACATGCAGTTATGGAGTCTTCCCGTTTGCTGACTAGCTTCCAGATGAATCCTAGCCAGCCTCAGAGGTCCAACAACAAGTCAGGGAACCAAACGAAGAATGAAGCAAAATAACAAAAACTAAAAAACAAAAACAAACAAACAAACAAAAAAAAAAAAGCCTGGTGGTGCTGGTGCATGCCTTTAATCCCAACACTTGGGACTGTGAGTTCAAAGCCAACCTGGTCTACAGAGCAAGTTCCAGGACAGGTACCAAAGCTACAAAGAGAAACCCTCATCTCAATATCAAAAAATAAATTAAAAAAGGAGGAGGAGGAGGAAGATGAGGAAGAAGAGGAAGAGGGGAGGAGGAGGATTTTGGCTCTGGGCTCTGGAGAGTAGCTTGGATGAGGGAATCAGCCGTGATCATGAGAAGAAAGCAATGCACAATGCCCTTTGTACAGGCATCCTACAGTTAGCACAGGGCACCCAGTTGGAATACCAAGAGCAGAACCAGTCTGAGAGCCAGCCTCCTGCCCCACATCAGGGGCACGTCCTTTACTTCTCAAGAGTATCTGTTAGCTAGCAGTCACTCTAAGAACCCAAACCATCTGATTAAATCCTGAACTCTGAAGGACTGGTCTTCATATGTTTACATGACACCACAGGCCTTTTGCTTCCTTCAAGATCACCTGTTCCTGCCTCCTCCCACTTGGTCTGTCCTCTCTGGTTCTGCCCAATATGTCTGGATTTTTGCTTGTTTTTGTTTTGTTATTCCTTGTTGGAAAGGATAAAAGGTGGTGCCTTGATGAGTTTGCCCTGTATTCTCCTGGCTCATAAAGTCCTGGAGACAGGATAAAAGGAATGAGCGACAAGACAAAAAGGGACGTAATGGGAGAGCACCCAGGACACAGAAAATTAACTGCATATTAGGGTTTAGTCCCTATTTTCTGGATAGGGCTTAGTGATACTTGCTGTGATCCACCTGCCTCGGTTTCCCAAGAGCTGGGATTATAGATTTGATTCACACCCAGCTTATTATAGGCATTTCTGTTTGAAAGAATCTTATATAAAACATGCTTTAGGAGTCCACTTAAAATTATACTTATACAGAAAGATTAAATTGGACTTGGCAGCATAGGCCTGTAATCCCTGCTACTTAGAATGTCAAGGCAGAATCTCAAGTTCAAGGTCTTCATGGTTGAGTCCTAGATGAGTTGATCCCCAGGAGGAGTTAGTTACCTCACGGAAAGAAATGAAAAGGGGGCTGGGGATGTGGTCCTGTATCAGAGCACTTGTCTAGCATGCATGAGGACCTGGAATCAATAAAAAGATCTTTCCAAATTAGAACAAAATTGATAGTTGGTAATAAGAGTATAAATAACTTTTACTTTTTAATATTTATTTGTATATTAGAAATACACTACAAAAATTAATTTGTTGTTTAAGATAACAAAAGTGGGTCTGTTTTGTTTGTTTTTGCTTAAGGTCATATCAAAGTAAAAACTAACATTATTTGCTTGGTTCAGCATGACCAGACATTCTGTTTAAAACATTATTTTTTTTAAGGGGCAGGGGGAGTTTGGAATGCTAAGATGAGCAAGCCTGACCCAGAACAGTCAAGGGAGAAGGTGGCTATCCCCTCTGTGCCTGTGCTTGAGTCTGGGTGACAAAGTGAAAGAAATGTGGAACATGGCATCTAAGTAGAAGAAAACCCACCTCCAAGCAGCTGGGGGATGGAGGTGACCAGGCGGGCCCCAGACTTGCCCCTGGCACTCACCGAGACCATCCTGCCCTCGGAAGGCATGAAGGCGGGCCGGTTGCTGAGCCGCAGTTTGGTCTGCAGCGTGTTGAAGTTGATCTCCAGCTGGCACTTCTCCTGCACCTTAGGTGGCTTGTGCAGGCGCCGGTAGTCTCGGAAGTCCTCCAGCTTCTGCTGCATGGCATGCATGGTGTTCTCGGGTACCCGATTCTCCAGCCACGGGATGGTGCGGCGGATCCACTCCAACAGCTACGGTGAAAGGGCAGAGGCAAGGCATGGACCAAGGATGCTGGAGGAAGGTGTGCGCAAAGGCAAGACGTCTCTCCTAATGGCACACTCCCTTCCCAACTACCCACTGGGGCCTCACCATGCCTCGAAGCAAGGCTTCTGGGTGCTTCCTCCAAGTTGACCAGGATACGGTCAACTCAGAGCCCACACCCCTCATCTTCTCAGCCCTGACAGGGACAAACCAAAGAACCACAGGCTGCTCTAAAAGCAAAGACACCTGAGCTCAAGTCAGCTAGCTGGGCCTCAGTTTCTTCACCTATACAAAGCCGGGGTATAACAGAACAGGGACCTCTGGCCTCAGAAGAGGCTAGAATCTGGGACAGCCGAGACATCTATCCCGGAGCCATGGTGAGGATTAGGAAGATGGAGGGCCGCAAAGACGGATGACAGGAAGCGCAAGGACCACCTGCACATTGCCAGGCATGACCCACGGAGTGACTCACAGCAATAATCATAGAAAGACGACATGGTCGAGTGCTACCAGCACCCCCACGCTATGGAGGAGGCGCCCAGGGCTCTGCTCTGCCAGGTCACGCAGCTTGCTATGGTGACTGGCTAGAATGGTGACACAGGGATTAAAGCCTGGGCATCTGGCTCTCATTAAACCAGAAGGCAGAGCCACCAAGGGGCTAAGTGAACAGTTTAAAAAGCCGAATTCCTTCAGGGAAGAAACAAGCAGCAGCACCTTAACCCAAATGACAGTGGGTCAGCTGAGTAACTTCGTGTGTCATCCTGTCCCCTGCCGGCCTGTTAAGCCAGCCTGAGCCAGTTCTGAGTCCTCTCAGGCACATGTCTTCTCCGAACCTGATACAGCCCTGTACTATCGAGTTCAGGCAAAACCAACAGAGCGGCAGTACACCAGGCTGCAAATGCCTCTGAGATCTCGGGCTTAACTCCCACTCAGTAAGTGACAGAAAAACCAAGAGCCAGAGAGGTGGAGACACTTTCCCAGGCTCACTGTAACCCAGACACCACCTCCTCTGTCTTCACCGCAGCTCTCCCAGAGACCCAGAGCCAAGCTGCTCCACGTTAACTGTGCTTGGAGCATACACTGCACCAGCCTGGGACTGTGTCTACAGAATGACTCTGTAGGTACAGATAGATCCCGAGAGCTTTCTTCTCTCAGGGTGCAATGCAGGGCCTTGCTGGGGCCAGTCTAGAAGAACACAAGGGTACCCACATCACTGGCCAGCTTCTCGTAGTCTTCCATAAGCTGTTCATTCTCTTGATTGACGGCCAAAACTTTGCAGATGCGATTGGCTGCTGTTTCCGCCTGGCAACAAGATGGAAAAGTCATGACTAGCCCGCCCCAGCAACGTGGGCCCCTGGACACACCTGTGTCAACAAGCCCCTTCAACCTTGCTGCGCCATGTGGTTGGAAAGGGGCTCCTGGGGCTCTCTCTGAGTCACACTTCCTGTCTTCTGCATCACACTCTTGGCCAGCCCTGGACAAGGGTTGATTCCCCTCATGCATGCTGGGAAGAAATTAATCAAGTAACGGAGGCAATCAAAATCTCAGGTGGAGAAAGGAAGAAATTCATGCCCATCCTGGAATTCCAGGGATCGCAAGGCTTGGGACCTCAAGCTGGATTTGATGGTATTGTGGAGACGCGAGATTGCAAGTCTGAAAGTGAGGCGGTGCGGCCTCTCGGGTTCCCTGAAGAAATCTCTGAAGGCCCCTAGTTCAAAGCCCTTTAGAGAAAAGCTAAAGACATGGCCGCGCACGGAGGATAAGATGTAAGGATCAACATAGCACGGGTGGGAAACCCATCACAGGTGCCAATGGCCCAGCTAAGATCACACCGTGCACCAAGCACTGGGCCAGGATAGACCAGAGACAGTTCTCAGCAGTGAGAAGAATGATGAGGGATGGAATGGTAACCAGCCACAAGGTCTACCTAGCACCCCAAAGAGACCCAGCCTCTGGTGGCTAGTAAGGGTACTGTGTACCCAACATCAGCAGGGACCCTGTGTTCCTGAATCCACTTCACTTAGGTGACTTTGTTGTTAGGATCTCATTAGGTAGCCCTGGCTATCCGGAAACTCACTCCTGTTGTACTCCGTGTTAAACTCATAGAGATCTGGCCACCTCTGCCTCCCACGTGCTGGGTGTAGAGGTGTTCGCTCTCACACCTGGCCCACTTGAATGGCTCTGAAGCTGAGTTGTGTCGTTGTACACATGCCAACCCTATATCAAGGCGAAGGGAGTGTGAAGCTCTTTGGGGACCGCAGGATAGAGAGGAGACAGTTTAGGGCAGAGAAGACGATGCCCATGAAGACAGATAGGAACCCTGAGACCCTGGAGACAGGTGACCTACAGATAATGAAGGACACCTGGTTTAAGAAAGAAGAAGACAACGTGTAAATCTGGTTGATGACCAAAAAGTTTCTGCTACCACAAAATGAGACTGGGTGTAAAGAACTCCCTGAGAACTGGAAGGGATGGGCTATGATGTATGTGTTTCTTCCAAGAATTTTTCAAAGGGGAAATGCCAACCAAACCGCATGTCTTGTGGATGAGTGTGCTGGGATACATAGGGGACGGGACAGAACAAAACTGTCCTAAAGGTCTCTCAACTGAACAGCCAAGAGACTGTATCTACAGTGTGAGTACTGAACAGCAGGGACTCCAAGAGGAGAACGCGGGAATGGCCAGAGGGGGACCTAAGCACCCTCTGGATCCCAGCTCTCAGTTACCATTTCTGTCCTCAAACTCAACCCTGTCCTGCAAATGACATGGCCCCTTCTCATACAGAAGTCCTGCTTGACTACCACCTTGAGAACCACTGAGTAACTGTGGTGAATTTCCTGAGGCCCTGAAGAAATGAGTCACTTCCCAATAGCCTATCTCTAAGAGGCAGGCTCCAAAAAGAACGCAGACTTATGAGCACCAACTCAGTATGCTTCATGAAGCTGGTTGGGGTGATGATCACCTGCCATGGTGTTACCAAAACTACTTTCACCAAAACTAAGGCAGAGGACCACAGACAACCAGGAGGCGGCGTGGCTGCAGACATTGCCACTAACAAGTCACGGATAGCTCATCATTGTAAATAAACAGCAGCTGCAGGCTGGCCAGGAACGTAACCATCCTCCTGCCTCAGACCCCAGAGTGCTGGGAGGACAGGTGTGTACCACTACACTCGCTTGCACTAACATTTCTTATGTAAACAAATCCCAACTTACACTCACTGTCACCCAGATGTTGGTGGGCTGGGTGGGCTATGAGTTCATACAATTTCAAGAGCTGTGCTCGGAAGGCTTTGAAGCCTTGCCACGGGCTGTAGATGGTTCCACAATCAAAGAAGCATCCTTTGGATGAAATCTGGGAAGAGTTCTCCATGGGATTCTCAGGGGCTTTTTGCAAGGATCGAAGGCCTGATCTTTTCAGTCTCAACAGGAGAGAGTCGGCGGACACTACCAGCATGCCCAAAGGAACAGCCTTTGGGGAAAGAAGACCCAAAGAGTACAAGAGTGGTTTCTTTATACAGGACCCACCTGTGAACACTTGTGGGTCATCTTGAGGGACAACAGTCCTTTGACCTTTGAGAAGAAGCTTCTTGAAAGACAGACCCCTCTCCTCCCACAGGCTGCAATCCTGAATGAGCCTGCCAGGGGCAGAGGGGATACATGCTCTCAAGTCTTAGTCACGACTAACCTAAGTCAGAGGTGAGCCAAGCCAGCTTGGCTGGCCTTGCAGACCCCACCCACAGAGTGAAGGGGATCAGTCGGGCTGCACCTAGCTTCTCAGCTTCCCCTCCCCAGAACTGCAGGGTGGACTTGAGGGGAAAACCAACAGCTGCATGGAACATAAGCAATGCTCGCAAGGTGGCTGGAGTGTAGAAGCACCGGGGACAGACTTGGACTAGGAGAGAAAAAAAAAGTGGCCCTGGGAGAACGGCAGAGATGGAAGCCACCCAGAAGAAAGCCCAGGCTGGGTTCTAGTTTGGGATTTTCTATGATGGGACGGGCTATTCTAAAACCCATGCAAGAAGCAGGCTGCCCAAGTCTTTCTGAATGACAGACTGCATGAGCTAGCACAAGCAAGCGGAGACACCAACAGGCCAAGAACGCACTCCAGAGAAGGCCAGATGTATATTCTCACGTTCTTTGTGACCGCTTTCAACTGTACTGTTAGCATAACTAACACACAACAATTTTTTTTTTACACAGGGTTTCTCTCTATGTAGCCCTGGCTGTCCTGGAATTTTCTATGTAGACCAGGCTGCCCTTAAACTCACAGAGATCCACTTGCCTCTCTGCTTCCTAAATGCTGGAATTAAAGGCATGTGTTATCACACCTGGCCACACATCCATGAGTTATTATTATTCTTAGAGATTTAGCTATCTTGTGCCAAACTTCCACTCTGACAATTGAGTGCCAAGTCACCAGAGACAGGTCCATCCATAGAGAAACTGTCATCAATTAAGAATGTCAACAAATCCCCAAACCAGGCAAAGGGCTCCACCACCCACAACCCATGGTTCATATGAATGCTACAAAGATCTCACTGTTGGTATTTTTAGTAAAAATTGCCTGAATCTAATAAAATTGCCTTTCTTTACTCTCAGTGACTGCCACCTAGCCTACCCCCCCCCCATCAAGCCCAGCAGATCATGGCTTCTAGCCTCCAGCATGGAGCTTCCCCAAGACAAGCAAACTGGGGTGGGTTTGGGGACACATGTCTGTCCCTCCACCTGTGCCTCGATTTCCCCATAGTGATCTGACAATGCTGGCTTCCTCTGCTCTCACACCTCAAAGCTTCTGCCTTATTGATGATGACCTTCTCTGTCCCCACTGCTAGTAGTACGTTCTTAGTGACGGTCCCTTCGCCCTTCCCTAGTGGCACCCGAGCCTCTCCTGGGGGCCTGTAACCCCACCCTAAACCTCCAAGCTCCAAACTGCTGCTCAAAAGCATCCTGCAGCTCCACAGCTGTCTCCAGAGCTGCAGCAGAGCTAGCCCCACTGATTGCTGCTTTCTCGTCAGCATGCCTTTCCAGACAGGCCCAGCTTCTGTGGATGGGAACACAATTTCTCCTTCAGAAGCTTTACACAAATGGAACGAGAGATTGATGGGCAGGTAGATGGATGCAGACAGCTCCACCTGCCCCCAAACATCCAGAAACATCTGCACCAGATCAAGTTGACCCCCTTTGGGAGGCCAACTCCTAGAAATAGCTCCCAAGAGGTCTCCAAAGCACCAACTGCATAAACAAGGCTTGATGGTCTCCACCCATTCTAAACCCGGGCAGAGGAAAGGAAATCAGAACCTAAACCAGCGTGCCAAACAGAAGTTGGTGCTTACCCAATGCGGACAGTCCCTTGACAGTTGTGCCCACCATATCCCTGCATGTCAACACAGGCACTCACGCATGCCTATGAGCTGGGACCTTTCCATTTCTATTATGTATGACTGGTCAAAGAAAGGTGTAGAGAGAGGGTGGGCCATGGAAATGGCTGGGCTTTAGAACATGTTTGTCGTGGGTAGTGTCCACAGAGGCAGTCAAGACAAGAGTGTGAGATGCAGAAAGACTCCTTTATCTCCTTGCCCCCCAAACCAGAGGCACACATCCTTCTAGGGCTGATCACTCTAGGCAGATGCCGTGGAAGTGGCTAGGGACAGCGCTGGATCAAGCAGGACACCCCACACCCCACCACATTGTCAATGCTCCTATCCTGGGGTGTGGACAAAAGCATGAAATGGTTGCAACAGGGATGAGAAACAGGGAAGAGGGCAGAGGGGAGGGGGGATTTCAGAGGGAGAGCCACACAAATCCCACTCTCCCTACTACACACAGGATACGTACACCACATCACATCTCTTGCACGCCATGCACGTGTGCATGCACATGCATGTGTGTGTCTAAGTAACGCACGCACACACACACACACACCTCCAGAGCATTATCGGCCAGGCCACAGAGAAGAAATCAAAGACAGGCAAGGCCAGTGTCAGTAGGCATGAAGCCCAGGGCAGAATCCCTAAAGGCAAAGAGCATGAAAAAGAGGAAAAATCAGTCAGATAGAGGGGAGAGGCCACTTTGACGGCCTGTCCAGTGCTCTCTATGCTGTTAGTAGGCTGAGCACAAATGCCCAACCAAGGCAAGCAGAGGAGCTGCTCATACCCTGGCTAAGAGGTCAGGGACAGGGCTCAGGAGAGGTTGGCAGGAGAGCAGCAGAGGTGGGGGGGAGGGGCAAAGGAAGGGGAGGAGTCAAAGGCCAGCAGGAGAGCTGGGAAGCTGGAGGCTGGCCACCATGGAGAAAGGCAGGGGTGAAGCACCCATCGAGTGGGTGCCAGGGTTGCTGCTAGCCCAGCTAGTTGTCTTTGGGCAATTTTTTTTAAGGTGCTTTTTCTTGAAGGTATTTAAAAAAAAAAAAAAAAAAGACTAGTTTGGCTAGAAGACATTTTTACTGCTGGACATGAAGCTCGGCAGCAAAATGCTTCCCTAGCAAGCATGAGGCCTTGGGTGTAATCCCCAGCACCACCACAAAACAAAGAGAGAGAGAGAGAAAAGAAAAAGACACCTTTGCTGCTATCTGCACGGTAATTTTAGTAACTAATGTTCAAATCTCCAGCCTATGGTATGTATACAAGTGGCATTTTTATATAGTTTACATCTATCTACGAAAGGCCTGGCTGGAATATGGCATGCAGGACCCTGGCCTGGACACCGGGGAGAAAGCAGAAGACTTCTCCTGGCCCTGGTTCCTGCCTGAATTTGAGAAGATGGCCTGGTTCAGGCAGGAAGAAGAGAGGTTCAGAGGTGAACGGGATTCTGGGTACTTAAGGGACTGGCTAAGGATCCAGGCTCTGACACAGCTTAGCTGCCTTCCCCTCGGTGGGGTCCACTATGCCCAGTGTGCACAGCGGCTGGGCGTCTCTGGCATCTGCAAGTGTGCCTGCCAGGGTTCTGAGTATGTCCTGTCCCCCGTGGAGACCGGTGCATTAACTAACCCTCTCTCCTTCAGGGCCTGCTGCTGGTGTCCAGCGGAGAGGACAAGATGGGCCAAAGGGCAGCAGGGAGAGCCAGCGAGGCCAAGGGCGAGCTCACCTTCTGCGCACCGAGAAGGCGTGGCAGTGACATGAAACATTAGGTCACATGGCCTTCCCCTCCGGCCTTAGCGTGCCTACACATCTGCACAGAGAAGGAGAAGAGGTTGAGAGGAGAAAGTAGAACAGCGCGGAGCAAACCCGAACAGAAGCAGTGGACAGAGAACATGAGACAGAAGGGGGATGGGCAGGAGGAGGGAGGGGACAAGAGCAGAAGGGGACATGAGCAAGGAAGGGAGGGGTGGGGACAGAGCTTCTACCATGCACTTCAGATAGGCCCCTCAGAGGCTATGAGGAGCATGTGGCAGGCCTGAGGACCAAAGCCGTGAAGGTTTCTGTGGGCACAGCCTCCACTGCCCCAGCTAAGCCTGTGGTGAGCGACAATCCCCAGTCTTCCAGTGCCCACAGTACAAACTGGGCCCTGGTGCATTATAAAGCATTCAACCTGGCTTTACCCTCTGCCTCCCAGAGCGATCTGGGTCAGGACAGCAGAAGGGGCTCCTTGCCACTGACGTCCTCTCCCTCCTCCCACCGGTCACACTCATGTCTAAGAACACAGTGTGCGGTGTCCACACGGGGCTCCCAGGCAGGACAGGGTTCAAGGGCTGAAGACGGACTTGTTAAATCCTGCCTGAGAGTAGAAGCAGGCGTGGGGTGGGGGTCCGTGACAAGACCTTTGCAAAATGGGTAAGCGAAGAGAGGAAGTGCGGCACAGCCCGACGGAGGCCCTGGGGCTGGGCTGTCAAGCCTGGAGCTCCTGCAGCCAGGACCCACTGGTCTCCCACACCCAGCCTTTCTGCCTGGGCCACGCAGCTGGTTCCAGAGGACCAGCACTTGCTAAATGTTCTTGGCCCTAAGACACAGTGAGCGACAGCAGGGTGGGGTGAGCTAGGAGACAAACAAGACCTCTTCATAAATGCAGCTAACTATCCACAAGACCAGAACCAGGCCTTCCAAACACCTGCACTGGGACATGGAGGGAGAAAGGAGGGAAGGGCGGGAGGGCGTGGCCAGGATCTGGCATGAGGTGTGCTGGGCATAGAAGGAGCAAGGGTCCGCGGGTACCTTCTGCGCTCCAGAAAAGGCATGGTAGAAGCTAGACACATAAGTCATAATGGCTTTCTCATCCGGCCGGGCAGTTCCGACGATATCTGGAGAGAGAGAGAGAGAGAGAGAGCTGCAGTTTAAGCTACTGGACACACGGCACATCTCACATGGGGATGCAGAAACCTGCAGACTGTAATGGACCAAAAGGCCCATCCTGAATCTAGTCAGCCTCCAGAGTCAATGTCCACTAGCAGGAACACGGGACTCAGAGGAAAGAAAGTGATACCCCAGGAGGCAAGCGAAGACCACACGGAATGCCTACTGAAGATCAATGGCATCGATAAAAGGGGTTGAAGAAGGAGGGAAGGGCTGAAGATGGAAATAACATATAGAACTCGCCAACCAAATGTATGCAAGGATACAGTCAACCCATGGACTAAAGCCAACCCACTCTCAATGGCCATTTTAAACCAGAGGACTTTATGAGCACAAGAGAAGATAAATTGGGAAGTACTATCATGTTTGCTAGATGTCAAACTGGTTGTTTTGTTTGGTATGCGCGCGCGCGTGTGTGTGTGTGTGTGTGTGTGTGTGTGTGTGTGTGTGTGTGTGTGTTTGAGAGAGTCTCGCTTATATGGTCCAGGTTGGCCTCAGATTCATGATCCTGTTTCAATCTCCCCAGTGCTGAGATTATAGGCATGTGTTGCACATCTGGCCTGTGGAAATTATTTTTATTACATGCAAGAATACCCATCTTCGGGGCTGGAGAGATGGCTCAGAGGATAAGAGCACTGACTGCTCTTCCAGAAGTCCTGAGTTCAATTCCCAGCAACTACATGGTGGCTCACAGCCATCTGTAATGAGATCTGGTGCCCTCTTATGGCATGCAAGCATATATGGAAGGATGTTATATACATAATAAATAAATCTTAAAAAAAAAAAAAGAATACCCATCTTCTTTTCTTCCCTCCTCTGATTTTTCAAGATATGGTTTCTCTGTGTAGCCCTGGCTACCTTGGAACTCTCTGTGTAGACAAGGCTGGCCTAGAACTCAGAGGATCAGCTTGCCTCTGCCTCCTGAGGGCTGGGACTGAAGGTGTGAGCCACCACCGCTTGGTTAATACCCATATCTTTAAGGCACGTACTTGGAAGAAGGTAGCGGTGACTGAGATTTGATTTAATGCAGTCCAACAAAGACAGCAAAGGGACAAAAGGAGAAAATTGAGATGAGATGAACTATCAATAACCCTTCTGGACTGGAGGGCATTTATACCATCTCATACTTCTGTGCATGTTTGGAATGTTCCTGATGGCATTTTCAAATATAAAATGCCTGCTGGTAGGGTTGCCAGGAGCACAGGGCTGGGGGCAATCTTGGGCACTCTCCCCACCCTACCCTGTGCACATCTTCAGCTCCTAAACATGGAGCTGAGATACTGTAACATGGTACATGGGCATCGGGGTTGAGGAGAGCCCAAGGGACAGTCGCCATGGTTCCTGATTCCTTCTCCAAGAAGCTAACCCCATGCTGCCTATATGCTACCAGCTAGTGCCTCTTCCTCCAAACCACACAGAATCCCTGGCAAGCAAGTGACCTCCAAGTTGTTCAAGCTGAGGCCCAAGCAAACAGCCCCACCCCCTTCCCGACTCAGCTACTGGAAACAGTGGGGGAAAAGACCTCACCTTCGGCATCCAACATCTTAGGGATGTCCAAGAACTTCTCTGCCACATCAAAGGCCGTGTTCAGGTTTGTGAGTGGATCGTCCTAAAGGAGAAAAGGACCAAGTGATCACAGAGAGCCACGTGTCACAGCCTATCCCAGCTGGGAGAGAGTGGGGGAGGGATGCTTTCCACAGCTCTTCCTAGGTTCTGGGTAACCAAGGCTGGCCTCAAGGCCAGGCAGGGACCATTAGCTGGAGGTTTAAAACCTTCTCTTCCCACCTCAAGCCTCAGTATATTGGGGAAATGGGGTGGAAAATTTGGGCCCCATGCTAGAGTTGGGGTAGGAAAGAACTGCTAAGAAATGATGCTGGAAGCAGGGAACCATCAGTCCTAGCAGGACGCATGGGTAAAGAATGCAGATGTGGTTTCCCCCATCCAAACTCAACAGCTGGCCTGTGTGCTCTTATCCCTGAAAGAGTAGTTAAGTTGAAACCGAACCCTTCTGCTCATGGGAATATGTTGAGTTCTTCTATGTAGTCATGGCTTTTTGATAATTCACATCTCTACAGTCCTCTCCAGAGAACTAAATGGGGAGAGGGGTGTGCAAGGCTGTGGGGGACCTGGCGTCCCTCCACCCTGGAGTGTACTTCAAACCCAAGGTCAGTGTAAAATGGTGCAGCTGAGTGCACAGTCCAGCAGGCGGCATTTCAGTCTTCTAAAACGATACAGCTGCCATGGAGGAGGGCACAGAGGGTCCTCAAAAAACTAAACTCCCACCAGGCGGTGGTGGCGCACGCCTTTAGTCCCAGCACTCCAGAGGCAGAGGCAGGAGGATCTCTGTGAGCTGAAGGTCAGCCTGGCCTACAGAGGGAGTTCCAGAACAGCCAAGGCTACACAGAGAAACCTTGTCTTGAAACAAAGCAAAAAAAAAAAAAAAAAAAAAATTAAACTCCCATACCTAAGGCGTGGGGTTTCCCATTAAAGAAGGGGGCAAAAGGATTGTAAGGAGCCAGAGAGCTTGCTGTGTTACTGTCTCCTACAAATGCCACGTGGTTATCTAATACCATACGGTCAGCCCTGAAGACATATATACTCATAGGGTAGCATTATATGGACTGATCAGTTTATATTTATGTATTTAGGATCACACACACACAAAACCACCACCAACAACAACAACAACAACAATACAGACAACAACAATAAAGAAAAAGAGGCCACTATTTAGGCTGGGACTCTCTTCTCCCTTAGAGCTTAACTTGAGAATGGCAGCTCTAGCTCCAGACACGGGGCCAGGCCTCAGGCTCCTCCCTGTTAGCTGACGGGCTCTTGCGGGCGAGCAGAGCGTGGGAAAACTATCTGTTCTTTTCCTCCTTGCAAATCTTGTTTTTTTGTTCTGTTTTGTTCTTTTGGCAGCTTGCTCATCTATCTACACCCTAAAAGAGGTTCCCAGGGCAAGAACATCAGGGCTTTCTTGGTTCCTGGTTAGCAAGATGCTCTGGGACACAGGTGTGTCTGTGGAGAGCAGGAGGCTAGACTGAACACTGTCCTCAGGTATCCTGGAGGAAGGGGAGGAACAGGCTTGTATTCCTGTAAGATTCCTTGCCAAGAGACCTACACACTAGCAGATGGGCCGGTTCCCTTTCTCTTCCATTCCAGACCAGTGTGTGGCAGAGAAGAGCTCACAACAATGGCTTCACGGCAGGTAAGAATGGTTCAGGACAGGCTTCAACCAAGGTCTAGGCCAGGGTCCTCTGAGCAGCTTGGACACCTACAGTCACCATGAGCCCAACCTCCTCACCCCCTCCACATACACTTCTCACTCAGGAAGATCACCAGGTCAGCTAATACCCAAATATAAATGAAGATGACGTAACGGTCCCAGGCTGAGGCAAGAGGATCACCGGAGACCAGGAGCTGGAAACCAGCCTGAGCTAGAGTGAAACCCATTACCACCTCAGCGGAAATAAAACAGAGCGGCAACACAGGAAACAAAGCCTACAGTGCCTGCCTACGCGTATACAGTCGGTCAGGGACCCTGGGACAAAATGTCTCTCAGGATACAAGATGCTTTATATCACCAGTAAGTACTGTCACCATAAAAGCAGAAATAACGTAAAGGAGAAAGGTCGCTCAGCATACCATCACTCAAACACTACGGCCTCAGATCTGCTAGTTTTCTCGGTGGGCTGAGTGCGTGCGCAGGAATCTGCGGTATGCACACCGGGCAATGAATAGAAAAGGCATCTTTCTGCTCCCTTCCTGACAGGGCTCAGCCTGGCTGGCCCAGGTCAACACCTTTCATGCTGGGCACTGGGCTCTTAGCAGTGGTCCTGTCCTGTTCTCCCTCAGTTTGTCTTCATCCACTAGGGACCAGCCATCAGTCAGGAGGAGATGGTTCATCAGGTGAGCACACGTACCTTCCGCAGCTTCCCATAGTCGATCAACTCAGGCCGGTGTCGGTGGATCAAGGCACAGAAACCAAGGCCATCCTTCCAGCTGTCCAGAGAGAAAGAGAGAGAGAGATGGGCAAGCTGGTGACTTCTGACGTTCACTACGCAATCCTCTGGAGCACGGCTTAGAAGAGAGGGGAAAAAGGGAGATTTCTGCCTGCCACAGTCCCAGGTATTGGGGTCATGCTCCTCGGAGTGGTTGGAAGTTGAGATGAACCTGCCACATCTACCCTCCTCGCTAAGGCCCCAGGGCCTTAGCCCATCGGCCTGGAAACCTGGGCTGGGCTTCCTGACATTGAGGGGATCTTGCCAGTATCATAAATACGAGCACGGGTGTACCAGGTGGCAGTCAAGCCCAATATGCTATGGGGAGGGGCGTCAGATTCAAAGAGAAGGCACCTTTCCCCAGAAGATTCTTTTCCCTGACTCTTCCAACCAAAGGATGCGGGGAGGCCCTGAGGAGGTCAGCTGACCTCCGTGGGAGTCTGTGGCTCCAGCGCTCACCTGATGTGGAAGTTCTGGATGTTGACATTTTTATACGGGGCTGTCTTCCTCTGACACCACAGGAGTAACCCTTCTTTAGCTGATGTCTCTGTGGAGGAAAAGGAGGAGGGGAAGAGGGGGTCAGTGGGCTGACCCAGGGGAGTGAGGGCCTACAGGGAGGGGCCTTAAGACCCCAAGTCTGTTGATAGAAGGAAGAAAGAAGTCCAGGCCATCATGTCTGTTTATTTGGCAAAGCTGGAAACGTTATTTAAGAAACAGAGAAGCAGGGCTGGAGAGATGGCTCAGCAGTGAAGAGCACCGGCTGCTCTTCCAGAGGTCCTGAGTTCAATCCCCAGTGGGGTGAATACGGAGGAACCGGAAGGAAGCACTCCTGTTACCCAGGTTCACCCGAAGCCAGGCTTCTTCCTACTGACTGCACTGATTTTGCCCTCTCTTCAGAGTAGGTGGTTTAAACTAAGCCAGGCATCTGAGGGGATGCGGAATTCCCAACTCCAAGGTTGCAGACTGCACTGCCTCCAGGTGTTCAGATCTGGGAACTGCAGGTGGAGGCCTTTAGTAAAGAACCCGAGAGACCTCATGTATTTCTAACTTACATGGACTTTAAAATAAGATTAAAGGATCTCTACCAAGACTATAATTTTTCAAGCGCAATCAATTGGCTTGGGGAGCCAGGTATAGTAGTGTTTCCTTTAGTCCCAGCACTCTGGAGGCTGAGGCAGGTCAATCTCTGGGGGTTCAAGGCCAGCCCAGTCTACATAGTGGGTTCCAGGCCAGCCAAGGAGGTACATGGTGAAACCCCGTCTCAAAATATTAAGTAAAGGGGGCTGGAGAGATGGCTCAGTGGTTAAGAGCATTGCCTGCTCTTCCAAAGGTCCTAAGTTCAATTCCCAGCAACCACATGGTGGCTCACAACCATTTGTAAAGAGGTCTGGCGCCCTCTTCTGGCCTTCAGGCATACAGACAGAATATTGTATACATAATAGATAAATAAATAAATATTACAAAACTATTAAGTAAACAAATACACACACACACACACACACACACACACTGGCATGGGGCTGGAGAGATGGCTCAGCAGTTGAGAACAATGGTGCTCTCATAGAGGTCCCTGGTTCAGTTCTTCACGCCCATGTCAGAATAGCTCACAATCACCTGTAACACCAGCTCCCAGCTCCGGGAGGCCAATGTCTCTGGCGTCTGAGGACACCAGCACTCACCTGGACATAACCACATACAGACACACATGCAAATACAGTTAAAAATAAAGTAAATCTTAGTGGGACCGGAGCGATGGCTCAGTGGTTAAAGGTGCTTATTGCTCTTCCAGGACTCAGGTTCAGCTCCTAGCGCTCACACTGGGAAGCTCACAACTCTAATTCCAGTCTCAGGAGAGCCAATGCCCTTTTCTGGACTTGGGACACGAGGCACACACACAGTATACAGATATACATACAGGTAAAAACACCCAGCTACATAAAAGAAAAAAACTTAAATATGCATATTTAAAAGCATTTTATCTCAGTCGCATTGTTTAAGAAGGTGGTTTCTGCATGCATGTATCATGTACACAGCAAATCACAAATAGTAACTGATAAGAGCACCATTATCAGACCCAAAGCTCAAAAATGGCTGGCGTAAGCAATCAAGTCCAGAGAGATTCCAGTCACATATCAGAACGTCATGGGCCGATCTGCAAAATGGCCACCAGGGGGTGCTACGAGAGCAGGGTGGCCATGGGTCAGCTCACTTGCCTATGTTTAATCCTTTCCCCCTGAGGACCCAGTGAGGCTTTAAGATACTCAACCACAGCAGCCTGGACCTTCTGGAAGTAAGGGATGCTGCTGGGATAACCTATTTGGGGGGAGCTAATTGAAATCATGGTCACTGCCCCAGGTGGGGGAGTTCTAGATGAGCCTGGAGAAGAAGGCTAGGCAGGATAGGAAAGGGAGAGGAACAGAACGCAGCGGAAACCTACCTTCCACAGAGATGTCCTGGATGGCAAAGCGAAGGATGATGGTCCAGATCATGCCCAGGGTCATCTTCACATTCCCATCCACAATCTCTATAGAGACAGAGGCAGGACACGTTAGGGGGACTGGAGCAACAGACACATGCATCCCCCTGCATCCCTCGGCATCCCCATGCCGCCCCCTGGACCACTTAGAAATCAAACATCACAAATCCCCTCCGTTTCCTGAAGGGGGGTTATATGTTTGCTTGTTTGTTTGTTTGTGCAGGAGACTGAACTCACTCACCTCAAACAGAGTTCACCATGTCTACCCAGCTCTACGGTCAGAAGCTGGTGAAAGTTAGTGGGACAGACCAGGACAGATGCCATGAGAGAAGCCTGTCTGAGCGTAACTCTCTTGGAGGGGTAGGTTCATCAGAAAGGATGCTCTACTTCAACCAGAGTCCTCCACTCTGACAGACAGGAGGGGACAGGTCTCTAAGCTCTCACAGAGCTCCTAAGCAGAGGCGACAAATGACTTGGGGGGGGGGGGGTCTGTGGCCAATCACAGCTCTTAAAACAGTCACTCCTGCAGAGAGCCAGGGTGAAGAACAGACAGTTGTGCAGTTCATTTTAAGGCTGCCATCTTAACCAACCCTCTGATTGGTCTTGACCAAAGTTTTAAAAATAGATTTTTGTTTTTAAAACCCACTCAAGAAGACAGCTCAGACAACCTGCTAAATTTAGTTCTCACACTTTTCCAGACCTTATATGCTGCGATTCGATTACATTGTCCTTCCTTTTTTATATAAAAATAAAATCAGGGCTAGAGAGATGGCTCAGGGGTTAGAACAGTGGCTGCTCTTCTAGAGGGCCCAGATTCGATTCCCAGCACCCATGACGGCTTACAACCATCTGTGATTCAAGTTCCAGGGGCTCCAACACACTCTTCTGGCCTCCACAGGCCCCGGGCGAGCATGTGATGCAGACACACGTGTAGGCGAACAAATACAAAATAAAAGCAAGTAGAAGTCCATCCCTCTTCATCAGGCTCTGGTGCGGAATAGTCGGTTATTAATTAATTACTGGGAAGGGCAGAAAAAGAGCAACTTCCCTTGAGGACTCAGCCCCGAAGAGTGCATAAAATATTCATGTAAGCAAGTGAACAGCTGTACTATACATCAGTCTAAGCCACAGAGCTCTCTTGGTCTTGTGTGGGCGGAGAGGTGAGGCTCAGCTGCAGCTCCCTAATCCTCCCCAGTGCGCAGCAGAGGGCAGTAAGCCGGCCCATGGCAAGACGCTCTCAGTGAAGAGCAAGGTACCCGAGCGATATCTTAGCTACTCCCTTCTGCAATACTGCTGCACTGGGTCTGCACTGGTGTACTGGGCAAAGGAACGCCAGCGTTCACTTGGGACATGAGACACCACGTAACTGTTCCTGCTAAGAGCCGCAGACAGCAATGAGCCACCGGTCCATGTTAAGAGTCACCAAAGAGTCTCGGTGGCGGCAGGCAGCTGTTTCCATGATCGGCACCCTCAGCCAGAGCTTTGCAGGAAATACTCCAGGTGAGGCGTAAGAGTATAGAAAGCTGAGAGGGGGGAGGGTCCTGCACTCGGGCTCATGCTGGGACTACAGGAGTGCATTACCAAGCCCCATCTCATAATGGTTCACATTTTTAAAAAGATTTATTTATTATGTGTACAGCATTCTGCCTCCATGTATGCCTGCAGGCCAGAAGAGGGCGCCAGATCTCATTACGGATGGTTGTGAGCCACCACATGGTTGCTGGGAATTGAACTCAGGACCTTTGTAAGAGCAGCCAAGGCTCTTAACCTCTGAGCCATCTCCCCAGCCCCATCCCATGGTTTACATTTTAAAAGATGTTTTCATCTACAACCTCCAGGACGTTGTTAACATCCATCCACACTGAAAAAGTGTAAATCGACGGCCACCAAACTCTAAGCTCTCACAGGTAAACAGGCGAGAAACGTGAACAGACCCAGAACATGCAATCCAGTATATCATTTTCCCAGACGTTAAATTAGTAAGCTTTAAAAACAAATTCAAACAGATACACAGTATTATTACACTGCGTCTTGAAGCAGAAACCGGCTTTTAAAAGGAAAAAAAAATCCTGCTGAAAAAGCCGGCAACGAAATTCTATCTCTGTGCCTGGCCAAAGACCTGCGGTGCAGAGTAAGGTTTCTGTCTAAATACCCTAGTTGTTCAGTTATTTATCATGGAAACTATGTTCAAAGGACAAAGAGTGACTTAAATCCCCCGGAACCCCACCGCCCTTCTGCTCAAAGTCATATCTTCCCACCCCACCCAGGCCAGGGGCCAACAAGGCCCTCTTAGGCTGGCAGCTGCATTGTTCCTTCTCCCAGAATATCCACAGGGCTTGTCCATCTCCTCCCCCAGGTCGTGTCACTGGAGCCTTCCTTGACCACCCTCTACCTGACATCTCTCGTTGTCTTCTGATGGACAAGGGTCAGGACTATTTTCCGTCTTGCAACACTGCTCAGAGCCCACAGGCCTGGCACTGAGTAAGATCTCCATGCATGAAAGAACGAATGAATGAATGCATGCATGAATGAACAAATGAGGCAGGCAGAATCACGGTGAGTGAGCAGAGGCACACAAGCCTGTCACAGGCCCTGGAGGACCTATCAGTGCCTGGCCACTCCCAAGGCGGCCCAGGTGACAGCTCAGCCATGCTCAATGGGATGTTAGCAGAGCCATTCAACGCTGCATTCCTGAGGATTTAATGACTCAGGGGGAAACGATCCTTACCCTGAAATTTTATGGGCAGCATTTTGACTCTGAGGGGAAATGTTTTTAAGCTTATAAAAGTGATGACAGCGAGGTGCAGCCTTTCGGGAACGAAGGCTCTCCTCCCCTCTGCTGGACTCCATGAGGACCAAACACTTTGCCTCCCCTGGGCACCTTTCAAAAACTAGCAAGACAGGTTTTTTTTTGGGGGGGGGGTCCTCTCTCCCCCAGAACTTAGTGAATTCTAAGACACAGAGAAGAGACAAAACTAACCCTAGAGAAAAGGAAGGGCAGCGGGATGTGCTCAGGTGAGGTGAGGAAGGGCAGCGGGGTGTGCTCAGGTGAGGTGAGGAAGGGCAGAGGGATGTGCTCAGGTGAGGTGAGGAAGGGCAACGGGGTGTGCTCAG